>NC_051185.1:128246382-128565549 GCF_013339695.2 Rhipicephalus sanguineus
TGGTAACCAGTGTTGCGGAATGGGCGCCTCCATTCCGTTCCACTTCCATTACCGGGAATGAGAACTTGCCGCAGTTCCATTCCTTTCAATTACTCGGAAGGAAAAAACTTAGCCCATTCCCGCTCCGGGAACGACCGGACAGTTCAATTCCATTCCTGCATTTCCTCAACGTAGGAAAGGCATCTCGATAGTTTTATCAAATTAACAATGAACGCTCTATAAAGCTGATGCCATCAGATGCATTAGGAACTCCAAAAGTACGGAAAATACGTTACCAAGGTCGAGGGATACTAGCTTGGTGACATATCTCGTGCAGTATAACCACCTTGCTAATTTCCATAGGGGCAGTTCCCCCGCTACCTATAGTATTTGCATGGTCAGCATGTTTGAACGAAAGGTGATGTTTTAATAATGTGTAAGCCTAAATGTGTTAATGGTAAAATGACGACGCAGCCTATTCTTATGCTGAAAAAAGTAGTGTTCAAGAAGACTAAGCAGTTTTGCCACGCGTCTCGAGCGGTCGTGAATATGGAGAAAACTAAGATTTGGTTAATGGGGAACAAAACTCTCTAGATCTGCTGGTATTATTTGGAACAGTGGACAGCTCGGGCCCCTTATGCCTTTGCGTCGAATACGCGTCAAAACGCGTCACAACTTAGAGATGCACTTCTTAGAATATGCATCCGAGTCGCCGACGGCGACAAAAGCAAAAACAAAGAAGTGCAGGGTGTGGAGAGAGCAGGCGGCTGGGGCACCGCAGAGGGAAAAAAAATCACAAGGCGCAGCCACCGCCGTAGTTTCACACGACAGATACCAACGGCATAGAGCCGCGGTTACGCAGAGAATACAGACAAACTTCAGAGCAACTTGAAAACTTGAAAAAGGGGTACCAGCAAAAACACTGAAAACACGTACACAAGAAGAAGGCGTTACACACGGACGAACGCTGGACTTTCAACTGTGCTTTATTGGAAATTGCATTGCCGCACAAGGCTTCTCACGCATGCGCATTTCCGTCACTTCCACGACACGTGACACTTCAACTATTTTTACGCTAAGTAGGCACGCTCCTTCGGCGTCTTCTCTTTCCCCTACCCAAAATGGTCGTGCGATCGAACATCGGCTTACTGGATTTGCATTTCATGCAACTGCGGCAATGAACAGCCAGATTGCTTCCCAGGTCCCCGCTCAAGGATGTATTATGTTCTTGCAACACAGTCTGTATAAGGACAGAATTGTGGTAGGCGTGTTGCTTATAAAGGTACCGTGCTTGTATCGAGCCAAGCCATTTTAAAACTACTAATTCGAGGCTCTGACTTACTAGTATTTGAAGTTTGAAAAACAGCGCGTAGATGAAAACGTGTTCTATTTTCGGGAAAAAACGTAATCACATTCCCATTCCATTCCTCCAAGCTTTGTCTTCATTCCATTCCCATTCCATTCCGGGCTCGCGAAAATGTGGAATGATTCCGGAGTCATTCCAATTCCGGAGTGGTAACTCCGCAACACTGATGGCAACGATGATCAGACGCAGCGGTTACCGGTTCTGCTGCCCCAAGCAACAGGCGCGTCACCTGACAGCCTCTACTAGCGTCATCGCCTTGTCATCTTTTAAGCGGCAGCACACCGGCACACCCGGCCAAATGCTGTGGTCACTTGCACGCGGAATGTTAGGGAGCACTAAAATCACGGTGCGCATAGGCGCCAAAGCGGGTGCATCATGATATCTTATTTTTTTTTCTACCTCATGGGCATCTGTAGTAAGCAGAAAAACAGTGATACTGAATAATGAAAAATTTCATATTATCAAATCGGACGTATTGCGAACCAACCTACAGCTTTATTATTGGATTGTTTTTACGAGATTTGTTACTTCAGAAATTGGTTTAGTCTTAGATAATGAAGAAATTAAGCCGAACACTATGTAAAGTGTGACTTACTCCATGTAACAGGTAGTAACGTGATCGTGTCGTGATAGAATTCGTCGGCATATATTTAAACTCTGACTAGAGTAATCCGGGGTCCCCTGTATAGCTCTAAAGTTGTTGTTAGAGTATACGCCGCATATTCTGCGCGCGCGTGTATGTGTTCTCGTTTATGCGTAGGTCACGCCTTCATTGTTGTCTGAAGATGTGTATGTTTTCTCTATGTTTTGTGTAGCAGTGTAATTGCAGGAAGTACTAAGAATCACAATTAGTTTAACTAGATAATGCCATTTTCATTGTGGCGCCTCTCACAGCCCGAGACTCCTTAAGACGTTAAATTCATAATGCAGACTGTCATGCCGTCTCACTTTCGCTACTTGAGCTCATGCATTTGTGATAAGTTCCCCTTCAAATGAAAATGTCAGCGGCTTACGTAAACCAAATTGGCGCAGTCTATTTTTACGTTATTGATGTTCACTAGTGTTCATAACCGTACTAACATGTAGTGAATGCACGCGATGTAAAGTTATAATACTAACCTGACAGTTAGTACATATGTACTGAATGTTGTGACAAACATTTGCCACCTCAAATTAGCAAATACAGTATAAGCTCGTTAATTCGACCCCGTTAACTCAGAAAATCGGTTAATTCGGACGCGTTCTCTGGTTCCGGCATGCATATGTGTTTTTTAATGACAGAAAAATCTCGTTATTTCGGTCACATTTGGCTCCGACCCGGATAATTCGGACAATCGTCGGTGCGCACCAAGCATGAAGCGCCGCAAATGTGCGACGCAAAGGAGCAAAACGGCGTTCGCGAACAACCATAACGGCTGCGGCCCTTCAGAAAGGCTGTTCGCCATCCACAATCTTACCACAATCGCGCTGTTGGCGACCAAGCCTTCAGCGGCTGTGGCAAACTTGTTTCGCTTGAAATTTTACGCGGTGCCCGCGAACTGCGTGGGCGATATCATGCTCGCGTCAGTAACATCGATAGTGACTAGGATCAAAGCTGCGACGAGCATTAGTTTCGTTTTCGTCGTGTGCCTTAAGAACTGCGTAGTCGCCATTCATGACTGTGCCATTACCGATCCAGGTTTATCCAGCAGCAGATGAGGTGCTCAGCAGCTTCGTTTCGCTTCTGGACGTAGGCCGCCTGCGTGCCTTTAGAATTGCGTGGTCGTTATGATCGCGTCTTTAGATACCACGGTTTAGTTCAAAGCGGATGTGGCACTCAGTAGCTTCGTTTTGACCTTGGGCAATGCGCGCGCAATGTCACAAAACTCGAACATTGGGCAAGCTGTTTAAGATGAAGGGCTTCAGCCACGCTCCGCATTCTGGCATATGAAACTCGCTTGCAAGCACATTTAAAATTCATATAAGTTAAATTCCAAGGTAACTATGTGAACAGTAATATACATGCGAATTTTTCAATTTTGCATGAGCATATACAGTGAAATGCCTCTATACCGAAGGGTGCGGGGCCTCAACACTTTTAGTTATATGCGTCACTTCGTTGTATCCATTGCGTCCTTGAAATGGGTACTGACGCAAAATTTCGTGGCTGAGATAGCCTGCAGGATCGATTCTCGTGAACATGCGCATATAATCTAGCAAATCTGAACAGCCAATGCAGCTTGGAATACATACCCCAATACATATGTGAATTTTGAAGTTCGCGTGCCAGATCCAAAGCTATACGCCGCACCTCACGAAATTGTCATCATACAAAGTGTCCTGAAGGTGACTCCAAACTTCGTCGACGTCACCACTTCGGCCGAGCTCTAAGATACCCAGCTAACGCATGACGTCATAGTCGCCATTGCACTTTTGCTGCGCTTACGCCACAAGGCTACTATATGGCGGCTGCTCGCGAGTCTGTGCCCGCGGGAAATGTGTGGAAGTCCAAGCAAAGCCACCAGCTGACGATCATGACGATGACGGCAACGACATCAAGCTGCACATGCCGCATGCGAAAGAACGCGAGCAGACGATGTAGGCAGCGCGGAAGTGCGTCACAGTTCTGTGTGCCGTTTCCCACGCTAGATGGCGTTAGTTGCACGCGGCGGCTCGTCGTTCTCGGAGCTCTCCCCAACCCTAAACTGAGACTGATCGGTAATAAACAGACTGTAATTATTATCTGTTGCGCGCAGCAAGCGATGCGCCGTGTACGACTAATAGGCCTCCAGGAAGGGCAATTTTAAGGGCTCGCTGTTCTTTGCTAGACACAACATTAATGAGAACCAACAGATAAGAAAGCCAAGGAAAGTATCGGGGATGCTATTCTGCAGTAATTATGATGTAAGTTTGAAGAATGATGTAAGACTGTAAAGGGGATGAAAACATAACTTGCCGCTGGCAGGGACCGGACCTGCAATCGTCTGAACTCGTTTCTGTGCGCTACAGCGGCAGTCATCCCCCCGTCCATTCTGTGGGGTATATATGTGCATTTCAAACTTGCGAGTGTTAGCAAGCGCCGCTAGTAGACATGACAGCGAGTGTAGAATACTCTTCTTCTGCCTGCTGGCGTCACGCTAGCAGACTGAATGCTGGCGTTCTGCAGACTAAATGCCTTAAGGTAGTATGCGAGGGACTACTGGTCGGCTGCGAGCTCGTAAAAAACATTACGTGCTTCGCGGCGCCACACAACAGAAAAAGAGTGTTCTACACTCGCCGTCATGTCTACTAGCCGCACTGATTAACACTTCCAAGTTAAAAATGCACATATATACCCCATAAAGTGGACGGGGGGATGACCGCCGCTGTAGCTTAGTTGAAGGTCGCAGGTTCGGTCCCTGCCACTTTATATCCACCTTACTTTTCTCACATTTACATCATAATTACTACAAATCCCCTATGCTTGCCTTCGATTTCTTCTCTGTTCGTTCTAATAGTCCTCCAGCAACACATTGCAGAAAAAAAAGAGCGCGCCAAAATTTTTACGTCACAGTGTTAGAGCTCGTTTCGCAGAAATTCAGGTTTCGGCGGCGGTGTCCATGCAAATAAAATAAATAATAAAAACCTTCGGTGCGAGGGACAACTGAACCCAGGCCGTCTACGTGGCAAGCAGGTTTTCTACCGCAGAACTACGCTATTACGTGAAACTGCTTCGAAAGAAAAAAGGAAAAACACTATATGAATATCAAGTAGTGGAATGAGTCTCCTTAACGCATGTAATATTGCGTGGAAGAAGCGTAGAATCGCGCCAGGCGTCAAAACATGTGAACTGCTCAACAAGTGGGTGTTTTAAAGGCCCACTCCTTACAACGCGCTGAGACATATTTGATCATCATGAGCTGCAAAAGCATCAACAAAGTGAGGAGCTGCATAGGTTCGGGTATTGATTTACGGACGCGTAGTGGGCCCCTCGCTGATTCACAAAATGAAGAATTATGGCGTAGTGGCCACTTAACAACTGTACGTGCAGTAGGCATTATCGGACAGTTTGAAAATGTTACGCACACAGTCGTTCGTTTCCTTACGGCACAGTTGAGGCATGCACCGAGAACCGAAGAAGGCTAGCAGTTGAGAAGGCGATGCGCACGGGGCCCGGATACGCTATCGCTTTCTACTATTGAAGGCGACGCTCAAGCGTCCTTCAAGTTTATTGTGTCGGTACTACTATTTCGGAATGGGCGCCTCTATTCCATTCCAATTCCATTCCGAGGAATAAGAGCTTACCGCAATTCCATTCCTTTCAATTCCTCGGAATGAAAAAACTTGGCCCATTCCCACTCCGGGAATGGCCGCGCAGCTCAATTCTATTCCTGTAATTCCTCAGTGTAGGAAAGGCACCTGATAGTTTTATCGAGTTGAGAATGAACATAAAGCTGATGTCATCGGATGCATTAAGAACTGGAAAAGTACGCAAAACACGTTACCAGGGTTATGTGATAGTAGCTTGGTGATATATCTCCTGCAGTACAAGCACCCTACCAATTCCCATAGGGGCAGTTCTCCCGCTACCTATAGCATTCGCATGGTCAGCAAGTTTGAACGAATGGTGATATTATCATTGTTTAAGCTTAAATGTGTGAATGCTAAAATGGCGGCATAGCGTATTTTTATGCTGACAAAAGTAGTGTTCAAGAAGACTAAGCAGTTTTGCCATGCGTCTGGGGCGCACAGGCGCACAGGTGCACAGAGGGGGGGGGTGGGGGAGGCGCACAGGCGACAAGGCGTCCACCGTGGCCGAGCGAGCTAATCGCTCAAGTTCAGAGCGCGGCATAACCGCGCCGTCATCGGTTCGATTCCTGGCGGCGGATCAGCATTTTTTTTTTCAGCCCGTGAATTAGTTCCACAGCTTCGCACAGGATGTCGCCGCCGAAACAAAAAAAAAGCTTTCGTTTCGGTTTCGGTTCTTGACTGTAACCTTGAGCTGCCGTTTCTTTTTCTCTTCATTATATGACTTTTTTAGTGTATGTTTAAACACTCCACGCGTATCACATCGTTCAGATCTACATTTGTAATTCTTACTTTATTCTTTTATAAACGTTCTAAGGAACAGAACGCCCGATCAAGTTATGGTGAACAAAGCTCTTTCGAACCTTTGTACGCGTATTGTGGTGGAAACTTATTTCTCCCTTCTCATGATGTCGTTACGATCTTCTCAGGTACCTACAATTCAGTAACGCAAAGGAAGCGAACTAAGCTTACACAAGCGAGGCATAGTAATTAAATGACAAAGTTAGACGTTTTTGCAGTTGCTTTTTACTTTAGGGCTAACGCAAGTGTTTCTCGTAATCTTAACGAAGGGGAATTTTTCGAGGGGTTCTTTTTTTTTGTTAGACACTACTAATGAAACCGACAGATAATTAAGCCAATCAAAGAATAGGAAAAATTATTTGTTCTTTTTCAAACAGCAGTGCAATGATATCGCCCTAACTTAAATGAAATCAAAATCGCTATCTCGACAAGCATCAGCGGACGGCTCATATACCCTTCTATATGCTGCGCTCTCAACTCGAAGAGACTGTGCGAAATGCCCTTTCCTACCTGGAGTGGCTGTGTTCTCTTACAGCACCATTTTGTAGAGTTACGTGAGACTGCATCTAGAAGACTTAGCTGCCAGCTTTACTTCATTTGTAGCTATCGCACTCATTGCATCGTCCTTGCGGTGAAACTGGGATTTTTATTCATCTCTTGTCACATCTATCGTCCTACGCGAACAGAAAAAAACCAGCATACCTTCTCCTTTAACATCACATAGCACTGTGCGCTGCATCGGATAGGTCCGTGTGATATGACGTGTGTGGATCAAAGCTTTCGGGAAGTCCAGGGACTGGTGCTCCCAGTTCCAAAACGAAAATCCTGTGATTCAGCAGCTTTTCGCACGCACTCGCAGCCCACCTCAACGTACCGCAATAAGATGCCATTTTAAACATCTGTAAATGAAAATGTGCGCAGCACGTACTGGTTGCGCAATGCTGGAACCGAAAGCGGAGCTAGCGTTCGACCCAGCTTCTTCTAAGGTTTTGCTAGCAATACCAAGCTATTGCTAGAGGTGCAAAGCTTTTGCTAGTATAGTGTCGTGTGTAAATAGCGCGAAAACGTCGGCGCGGACCACCGAGCACGGAGGGAGAAAAAGGAGAGCGCGGTGGCACGGTGGCACGAGGTGCGCTCGCAGTGTTCGGGCCAGGGCGTGCGATTCTGAGCTCGGACGAGCGGGACGTTCTGCCGGCCGACACGCGTGTGCCCGGAGGACCACGGAGCCGGGTGAGGTCCAGGGCGTCCGAGGGTCCAGGTGCCAGGGGTGGAGCTGCTGAGTGAACCGAGCGGTGCCGAGCCGTACCAAGCGACGTGCCAGACTCGGACGTTGGCCGCGAGCCCATGAGCTGTGTACCAGAGCTGTACCTGGCGGTGCCCTGGCCAACGCGCGGAACGCCGTTGAATGAGCTGCCGCACCGCAGCTGTGGCAAGCAGCATTCCAGCACTGGGCAGACGGTGCTGTGCTGGCCAGAACCCGCCCGTGGAACCGCTGCGCTCGGGTGGTGATCAGGACGTCGGAAACAAGGTCCGAGGTCGCGCTGGTCCCGGCATCTGCTAGACGCCGAAACCGCTGCTCGCAAGCCGTGAGACCACGGGACCCTTCCTCCTCGCGGGCTGGGTGGTCGTCCCGACGGCACCGACGCCACCGACTTTTGATATCCTTTCATTTTGTACATAAATGTTTAAACACGTCTCCCTGTCTGTTTCCTGCGCCGCTGCACAATAGGGGAAGTGCTCGAACCGTCCTAAACATCACATATAGTATTATAGGATATGGCGAGGCTTGGATAATCTATTCTTCTCAGGTTTCGGTTGGTTCCCCAGACTACGCACTTGTTGCGTGGTTCTGAAGGAAAATGTCGCGTCACTAGTACTTACGTGATGGGATTTTAGTCACATGAGAGAGAAAGTACATCTTTATTAGTGTCCAGTGCGGACGCTGAGGTTTCCCCGTGCCACCCGGTTGTTCCGAAGTTTTTGGCGCCAACACGTCACGTCAATAGTTACGTGACGTTACGGAATTTAGTAGCGATACTAATTACTTGATTTGACGTGATTTTTAGTCACGTGGCTAGTTGTTACGTGATTGTAGTCACATAAGTAGATGTGCGATGTTACGTGGTTTTGGTCACGCGACAATTGCAGGCCTGGTGTACAAAAAATTGTAGTCGCAGGAAACAACAACCCATCATCGATGTCACATATATTTTATGATCACGAGAAATTCAGTTTCGTTGCTCGAAAGAGGAAGCGAAGCTGCACTCGCGCACTTTTTATCACGTTTCAAAATTGTTTGGGCTTCTACTATTTTTTCTGGAATTTTTCGTAGGCTTCATTTGCTCTATTCTTTTTTCTTTCCTGGTGAAGAGCGCATATATATTGCTGTAAGTTTGAAAATGTAGTCAGTTTTAAGTTCAGTTTTGTGTGTGTTTTCCAATGTCGTCCTCGTTCCTTGCGCTGTGAAACATCGAATTATGGTCTACAGCGCATTTCTGCAAACAGAAAGCAGCTGTTTTCACTTTTGCATTCCGTTCCTGCTCTTTGGAAGGAGCGTTGTAAGGAGAGTTTGACCGTAGTATCTTTATATAGCTATCGTATCACGGGCTTGCCGCCGCACGCTGTGGATGAATGGGTTGATCATCCGTGCTGGCTGTTTGCGCGCAATCGCTGGGGCCTTGGTTCGAATCCCAATGCGGTTTTTCTTCTTTTTTTGTCTCTCTCAGAATTGCTTATGTTTGCCGCGGTGGTACAGCGGTTACGGTGCTCGGCTGCTGACCCAAAGGGCACAGGTTTGACGGCGGCTCCAGCATTTTTGAAAAAGGCGAAAATGGTACATGCTTGTGTACTTGGTTTTAGATGCACGTTACGAACTTGAAGTGGTCAAAATTTCCGCAGCCCTCCTCTACGGCATGCCTCATAAACATACGAGGGGCGTTCAATAAAGATTTCCCCTGACTAACTTCCATTTACTGCAGGATGCTGAAACTGCGCATGTGTAATGACATAAGTCACTGTAGGTGACGTGCCAATTTCCAACTCTAAACTAATAACGGTCTTTCTTTTAGAGGTGCTGAAGTGGTGTGAGGTGTGATAATGGATGCAGTGGAATACAGAGCAGCAGTCAAGTTCCCGTACTTGAAAGGCCGCACTCCAAGGAAGACGTTCGATGAGATGAAAGAGGTTTAAGGGGAGGATTCCCCACCATATGATGTAGTGAATAACTGGCATCGCCAATTCAAATATGGTCTGATTTCCATGGAAGCGCCTCCGATTGCAGGGCGACCCCACTACGCTGTCAATGAACACACCATCCAGCAAGTGAAGGCCGCCATTTTGGAAAATCGCCGCATTAGCGTTCGAGACCTAGCCCAACATGTCAAGATTAGTGTGGGGTCCATGGAAAAAATCATTCAGGACCATCTTCATATGCGTAAGGTATCCGATCGCTGGGTTCGCCGGCTGCTCACACCTTTCCAAAAGCAGGTACGAGTCGAATGCTCCCAGGCTCTTTTGACCATGTGCCATGGAAACCAGCAGGACTTCTTCAACAGACTGATTACACAGGATGAATGCTGGGTCCATCACTATGATCCGGAGACTAAAGTCCAGCCGATGCAATGGAAGCACGTGGACTCACCGCCTCCAAAGAAAGCACGCACTCAGCCCTCGACGGGCAAGATCATGCTCACAGTCTTTTGGGACCAGCACGGAGTAGTCTTGATGGATTTCCTAGCAAAGGGTGCCACGATTACTGGGGCATACTATGCTTCACTGCTGCGGAAATTGCGAGAGACCATCAAAAACAAGAGACGTGGTATGCTCACCAAAGGCGTCCGCCTTCTGCGAGACCATACCCCAGTTCACAACTCACATGTTGCCCAGACAGAAGCACGCTCCTGCGGCTTTGAAATTCTACCGCATTCCCCTTATTCACCCCACCTCGCACCATCGGACTTCCATCTCGTTCCAACATTGAAGTCATATTTGAAGGGCAAGCATTTTCTAGATGATGAGACTCTGATTTCTGAAGTTACAACATGGCTTTTGGAGCAACCTGTCGACTTCTACAAGTGAGGTGTTTATAGTTGCATAAAAAGATGGGAGAAGTGTGTGTCCCGGGGTGTCACCTATGTAGAGAAGGACTAATAAATCTGCAAAGTTTCGTTGCTCTCCGTCCACAGGAAGTGGGTCAGGGGAAATCTTTATTGAACGCCCCTCGTATTATGGTTTGGGCATGTAAAACTCCAACAATTATTATTACTCGTACAACGCTGTTGAAGATTTAGTTGCTTGTTTTTTCGCTGGAGCATTGCAACCAAGATATTTGCTGCAGTTTCGGTTTCGCTTTTGGAAATGGAGCAAGTAAACTTCTAATGTTTTATTTATCATTACCACACAACCCATTACTTAATAACGAAGAAAAGGAACCCAGATTTTTGTTAAACTCAACCATAAGAAGGCAATACAAAACGACACCAAGGCAAGAATGAGGGCAGCCATTTGTAATATAATGAAGCGTTTCAAAGAAGTACTCTACTATTAGAGACGACGCAGAAACGTAACCAGTTATAGTAGAACCAACGCAAAGCTTGCATTGTTGAATCGTCGCCTTTTTTTCTACGGGAGCAGCGTTCTCTGCTTCTGCAAGTAGTGCTGCTCTTTTGCATTACATTTACTTCCCCTCCGAAAAAGAGCCATCCTGGCTAATTACGGACAGCTGCACAGTGACAGTGAGGCTTTAGCAGGTCCATATGCACAATCTCACGCCTCGACATTGTTTGATTACAATAAGTCTCAAGCGACTTGACGGCGTATACGAAGTACGAGGCTTGCTAGACTACACGGTACGGGCCGTGGTACTTCTGAAGAAGTTTCGTAGACCGACCGGGGCCACCTAGGAGTACAGAGGCCAGGCCCGTAGCTGGGGGGTATGTCCCTAGGGCCCGCCTCCCGTCCCAAAAGTTTGACGGAGGCGGTGTTGTACCGACAAGAATAATGAGAATATCAGTTTCTCTCCAACTGTCAAGGCCTTCAGCAAGTGCCCCCTCGCTGACTGGCGCAGGCCGGCGGCGGTGACCGGTGTGCACGGAACAGACGGCGAAAAGGTAGGCAAGGAGACTCGGAAGCGAGCGCGGCCGCGCGCGCCGCTGCCATAGCAACGACGGAGAGATCTTCAACCGGCTGCTTTGCTGCTGGCTTGCGTTTCCTTTCTTGAATTCTCGGCACTCGCCACTTTCCTATGAAGAATGCTGTCTCACGCTCATAACGTGCATGCTATTTGTGACCTGGAAGTGCCGGGCGCGCGGCGATAATGCAATCGAGAGGCATGCATGATATCAGGACTGTTTTTGTGAGGCGAGACGACACCCTTTCAACACGTTCTTTAGTGTACGCTGCTTTCCTGAAAAGCATAGGTAATTTCATGGGGAATATTAGCCGATTACACACTGCCTTTGTTGCCACAACGCCATTTCACGCCGTTGAAAGAGTAATAAGAGGGAGTAACTAAGAGGGAAGTCCAGGCATGGACACAGGCATGTTGCCTTTACTGATGCCTTTCTCTTAACAGGTACCCATGTTAGCAGCAATGTACAACAGAGTGAATGAAAACAGCGAAGAAGAAGACTTCAAAACTAATAAGCGCTTTTCGCTTTACAGTTCCGCTTACCGATTCAATGAGCCAAGTATTCGACGCTCACTAGATTGCCCTCCGCACTGTGTTCCCGAGCCAAGCCTAATTACGGTTTATCAAACTAATGAACAGAGCAAGCTCGTCTTGCTTGTTCGCCTGAGGTCTATGACTAGCGTGTCGGTAATGCACCATATATATATATATATATATATATATATATATATATATATATATATATATATATATATATATATACATACATATATATATATATATATATATATATATATATATATATATATATATATATATATATATATATAGTGTCTTGCGAAGCCCACGCCACAGCCCAAACGTTATGGAATGCATTTTCTCCGGTTTTTGATGTGTGCTACCTGGAAGTTCACTCAATGTAGAAAGCGCCGCGCGCATACGCCGTTGCTCGACATGCGTTCACTAGTAGTCGCGAAGACAACGCCACCTCTGAACGTCAACTCCTTTTACTCTTTTATAAGCAAGAATAAATCAAGAATGCCTAATAACGTGCGGATTAATTTTAAACGCATTTTTTTCTTTAGTAAATAGCAGCGGACGGCGTACAGCTTTCTGCACATCTCATTCGTGCACTATGAAGGCTTGCCCGTCAGGCAACGCGACATGCCGTTGTGACTTTCAAAGCGCAATTCAACAATACAAATCCTAATCATATGGTGAAAAAAAAAGCTCGTTCATGTCACTGTAATTCACAGCCAGAGTCTTGTGACACATTTCGATCGGTTGTCAGGCCCTTTAAGAAAGCACATCGCGAATATATATAGTGATAGAGTAAGTATTTACTCTAAAAAGGCGTGACCTCACTCATGCTCATGCACCTCATGTTCCACGATCCCAAATAATTGTCCATAAGTAAATATTGAGAAGGTTATTGTGTATACATATTTGAACTTTCTCACTATCAAGGAGGTAATTTCCGCGTCACTACAAAATCTGCCCTAAATGGTGGCTCTGCGCTGCACAGCACACGTGTGCGCTGTACAGCGCAGAGCCACCATTTAGGGCAGATTTAGGGCCTAATCTAAGAAAAAAATAACTTGTTATCAGATTGACAGGAATTCAATTTTTTGAGCTATTTCCGCTCAGACAAAGCTGAGAGGGAATACCATGTCTAGAGGGTGTTTTCTAAAACGCGTGCATCTATGATAGCACTGTGCTATCGATGCGCATTAACCAGACTTCACACCTGTGTGCAGATATCCCTATGAATAAAGTCGAGGCTGCATGCCAGTTATCGTGTCTTCTGAAATATTATTAATTTTTCTTAGTCGCTTTCGCACGTATTTCTATTGCAACTTTTACGTTGCAGTAAAATTTAATATTGAATTATATATTTCTTACTATCTCTTTTACTATGCTTTCCTTATCTACAATCGAGACAAAACTATCCGATACAGTGGAAGGGACTTTCAAGGTGGGCCTACACGTTTGAGCCAATAAAGAACCCCAACCAGGAATGTCTTCGCAGCTTTGACATTCCTATCAAGCCAGAAGATTCCCCAAACTCGCCCAGATTTCTCTTCTCGTAAGATTCCGAGATTCAATACGCGGCTGATATTTTGCATCATGAAGTACAAAAAAAAAAGCTCCGGTTTTGAAGACCCTCGAGCGGAGCTGTAATCATTCCATTTGACATGGGTCATATTCCATTGGGCTTTCAGAGGAAGAGCACTACTGCTTGAAAAGCAGTAGATATTAAGGGAAAAAGCAGATTTCGCTAGGCTTTATGTGGCTGAAGACTGGTATTTTTTAGTCCTTGCTACGAGCCAAAAGCTACTAATCAAAATTCCTGTGCGCATAAACACCATTGTTCTCTTAAGGGAACCTCCTGGAAAGAAAGGCTTAAGATTTCCTTTGGAACGCCTGCACATCTTCGTGGCAACAGAAGGAGCTCCACTCACAACTGAAGAAATTTTCATATGCTGGGTGGACGAAAGAAGGGGGAATTAATAGTTACTATATAATGTTGCATTAACAATCGTTGTCAGCGCAAAAACGCCAAAATTCGCTCTTCTGAATTTCTTTGTGCTGATCGAAGTGGACGATTGGGTCAGTAGGTGATTCACGATCGACTTTGTGCTTGCTGTAGTGCAAAGTTGAAAGAGACTGCGCCTACAGAACATGAAAGGAGAGCTTCAGGAGAACTTCCAGCCCATTAGAGTAAACTATTGGTGTATCTGCGCCAACAGGATTCAAGACAATCACCTCGAGCATATGAGTCAGTCGACCGTGAGAAAAAAAGGGAAAAAAAGAAAGAAAAAAAAGAAATGCAATTAGGATAGATAAGTGCCTTTTTTAGCGGGATAGACGGCAGATCTAGAGATTATTACACAACACGTCAGTCGTATATGTTCTACTGTACGTTCATTTCTAACAAAAAAACTAACCAAGTTCACATTTTCCGGTGTACAAGATCATCTTTCAACGACTGTATCATTTTTGCACACCCGCTTAGACGGCGCCAAGCTTGCGGTGGCAGCCACATTTCCATAAGACTTCCTTTTTCCATAAGACTTTCCCTTTAACTTCCTTTTTTTACTCTCATTCCTAGCGTTCTTAAACTTATCCAGTTCTAATTTGAGGTAACGCAAGGAGCAAACGAGCATCACCTAAGTGGTACACCAAAGGAAATTCGGTTTATTATGCAACCACAATATCCTGTTCGTACCCAAACATAATGGTTCCCGCTAGTTGAAGAAAGAAACTCGGAAAGCAGCATGCTGCTCCAATATCCCACCGGTACGGCAGCGCAAGAAACTAAACAAACAAACAAACAAATGAAAACACGATTCTCTTCATGCTTAGAATAACAGAGAGCTGAGCTAGTTGGTAAGTATTCATTCTAAAAAGACAGGGCGTGCAAACAAGGACACAAGAAAGAAGTCAGGACACCACAAACGCCGACTAACAACTGAAGAGACGCACAACGGCTGAAAAGAAAGAAGGCACGAAAACTTATCTGCGCATGCCCATGCAACAGGCGAACCTATCAATCCGGCACGCGTGGCGGTCTACGTTGAAGATAACTGTTAAGGCATTTGATTTCATCTTTATGCAAGTTAATCGACGGTTGGCTCACGCATGCGTTACCACTATTCTCGATATGCCATGCTTCTATCATCAGGCGCGTTTCTTCATTTCTATGACGGTACAACACTGCGCATTCATCGAATTTTGGCGTGCACTTACAATCTCGACAATTTAAAGATAGATTAGAAGGTGAGCCTCCTGTTAGCGATCTCTTATGTTCTAATAATCTCTGGTTGATGCATCGGCCCGTCTGTCCTACGTAGAAGCGGCCGCAGCTGAAAGGGATCTTATACACCACACTCGTACGGCAATCAGTGAATTTGTTGGTGTGTTTTACGAAACAAATATCTTGTGTCCTTGTTTGCACGCCCTGTCTTTTTAGAATCTCTTCATGCATCGCGGGCGCGTCTATAACGGCCAGACATTTGGCATGGCACGTCTAGAAAAACTGCCGATTCATTGCCAGTGGTCGCTGTCGAGATAACGCTGACACACAGCGCTCTCTTTCTGCGCAGCGAGGTGAAGCGACAGTCTCGGGGCGTGTGTACTGTTTCTTTCGATTCTCTTTTATTTAGTGCCGCGTCACTGCATACGTCATGGCGGGACTTTTGAATTTTTTAAGGTCGATAGGCCACGTGGTGTCGTTCACGCGAACTAGGCCGCTGGTGTCCAGAAAAGCTGCATATGTTGACCCTTCCGCCACGTTGCGGGATTCCGCAGAACTGATTTGCAATGTGTGTCCAGTTGCTTCGAGTTGTCGATAAATTCGCCCTCGCGCTGCCAATTGCTAGCTTCCTGGTTAGCTCAATTGGCAGAGCCACCGCCCCGGAAAGGCGCTGGTCTCGGGTTCGATCCCCGGACCAGGATGAATTTTTCGGTAACTAAGAGGCTTTTTTTCTGAGAAATCCTTTTGGATTTCCTTGTGGCTTTGTGCTACAAACGGATGGTTGTCTATTTTCCCTTTCTTAATAGTATGGCTTACTCAGTGCTCAACCTGACGCCGTCGAGGTTCACGGCGTGCTGAGCTCAGGGAGGGATGAGCGAGAGTGTGGTCTACAGCGCGTCAAATGCCGCTGCGACTTCGCGGCTACTCATAAACCCGTTTATCTTTAGCGAGCTGCTGGCCTCGCAAGGCTAACCCGAAAGGTCGAATTCACATGCGCCTTGCGGCGTGCCCCAGAACTTGCCTGCCGACCGGGTTGGCTGAGGCAGGAGAGCAGCACGCTGTAATATCGCCCTCGTTTTCGTAGTTCTATAAACTTCATCGTGGGATGACTCTGCAGCCCCATTGATCTTGCTGCATGTTAAGTGTGTGCTAAGCGTACTCGCTGTAAAGCAATAATTCAGTGACTGGGAGCTTATTCATTCCTTTGTTTAAGCAGGCAAATCCGCTGTAGTGATCTTCCTTGTAGTGTCGTTCACAATATACAGGAAAGGTAGCAATCCGCCCAGGCCATGTGGCATGCTTCGTTGTACAAGCTGTTTCGTGGTAGAAGCGTTCGCTGTAGCGACGTTTGAATCTATACACGCGCACATACAGACGCCCGCAGTATGAATGAACCCCGCCTCGCCCCGAGAAAAATTTCTGGCTACGTTACTGCCATCCGTCCGTCCGTCCGTCCGTCCGTCCGTCCGTCTATCTATCTATCTATCTATCTATCTATCTATCTATCTATCTATCTATCTATCTATCTATCTATCTATCTATCTATCTATCTATCTATCTATCTATCTATCTATCTATCTATCTTGCTGCTTACGTCTATGTGCTCTCGTTATCGCTTCCTTAGCTTGATCTATCTATCTATCTATCTATCTATCTATCTATCTATCTATCTATCTATCTATCTATCTATCTATCTATCTATCTATCTATCTATCTATCTATCTATCTATCTATCTATCTATCTATCTATCTATCTATCTATCTATCTATCTATCTAAAGGCCTGCTGAAATAACCGCCTTTTCCTCTTCCCAATCCCCTGGTTTCTCGTGTTCCTCCATCGTAATGAATTTAAGCATCCTCACGTAACGACACTGGCAATGTCGTGCGCGACACGCCCGAGAAACATGGGAGTAATGCCTTTCAGACGCTCAGCTCACCGTGAATGATGAGACAACCTCGGAATAATTCGCCGAGTTGCCTGAGCACCTGCTGTGGGATCGAACTTCCGGCGATGAACACCGCCCGCAAGCTGCTCACATCTAGAGGGGGCGGAAGACCCCGCTGAACGATGTGCAGGCCGTGCGTCGGGTACAGTACCAGTGTGGTCACCTGTGAGCAACGTGACCGGAACGAGGGTTATTGAAAGTTAAGAAAACAGTGCCAGATTAAATCGCGGCAAACAACTATGTCGTAGGTAGCCGTGAAATGATAGGGCTGCAATCGCCTCTCAATGAAGCTCCTAATGGTAGGTTATCTGGGCAACGCACTATGGCACGGTGTATCGGTGCTTGATGAGCTACTGTTATTAACGAGAAAAGGGATGTGTTCAGAGGAAGATGGAAGCTTCAAGAGATGAAAAGTTCTTGAACACGAGGTGTCGCTGGCCGATGTTTCGACAAGCGCATTTCTCTTCTCCAAGGCTGCCACTGTTGCACACTTGGAGAAGACAAGTCTGCTTGTCGAAACGTCGTCTCCAGCGACACCTCACGTTCACGAATTTTTCATCTATTGTTAACCAGCTAGGAATAACTATGGCAGCAAAAAACAAAACTTAGCCAATTTATCAGCTTACTTAATGCGACGTCGCCAAAATTGAAATTCCTGCCTCTAGAATTCTGTTACACGAATAAAAAAAACACGGCTTCACCGCCGACAAGGCGCCAAAATTAGCTGACGTTCTCTCGAGAGCACATCTTATGTATGCAGTGACCTCAGCGTTATGTAGGGTTGCTCGCGAATATGAGCGCCAGTATTTGCCCGGATAGCAACTGATGCTCTCAATTTTGGAACTTGTAGATATCACTTGCGAATTAGAATATGCACTGCCCTTCTCAAGCCTGCCTAAAAGGGATTCTACAAGCGGCCTTGAGCACATATGATTAATACCCAGAAAGAGTCATTTCTTCCGCTCTTACACTTTCTGGCCTAGTTTTTCAAAAAATCAAATATGGTGGAGTTCACAATTAGGACACTTGACATGGAATGACTCAGTGCTGATCAATAAGAATAAAAGGATCAACATCATTTTATGCTGCTGTTGCTCTCAATATTCCATGTAACGTCGAATTTATTAATGATCCTAATAGTTTCTGTCATCCAAAAGGCTTTTTAACTGCGCTGACAAACACGGTCAAAGAAGAGGGAAGAAGTCTGGACGTGCGCAGCATGTCCAGCCTTCTTCCCTCTTTGCCCTTTTGTTGTCTCTGTAAGCGCAGTTCAAAATCCGTTACGATGAACCCAGACCAAGTAGCCGGAATTGTTGCTGTACTTAGTTTATCTCACCTTGTATTTTGGAATGGGCATAAGCACTTGGGCCAGGTCCTTCGCTGACACGAGCACAACTTGAACATGATGGGTCAGCATTGTGAAAAGAAGCCACATTGGGGCAGCGTGCATCAGTGGCAGGTAGCACAGGAATATGTCACCCTTGCTGAATCCTTCGTTCTTGTAACTGCAAGTGCGGTGTGTGCTTTGCTGCCAAATTGCCACAATAATCGCTCAGGAAGCTCTGCATCATTTTCACGAGGGGTGTTGCGCTATAATATAGGACATTCTATGAAGATTAAGCTTGCTTTAAGAAGCTGTGATCAGGCCGAGAACACTTGTTGAGACATTATGGAAAGATGTATGGCATTGGAACTTGAAGTAGCTTGCTACAGCATATCCTCATCGTTTTAAAACAAAAAAGTCACAGTTTCGCCGCAAGGGCGAAGCAATGAATGCGATACCAACAAATTGGAATGGCACACGAAGAACGGCAAGCAGCTCGAAACTTGCAGCGCGCTGGTCAAGCACTAAGGACGCACGAAAAGAACACGCACAGGATGAGCGCAAACTAACAACTGTCACAGCTGGACACTTGCAGCGCGCTGCTCAAACATGAAGGACGCACGAAAAGAGCGCACAAGTATACATAGGACGAGAGAGAGAGCTCTTTATTGAAAGGCAGAGAATTTAGCCAGCGTGTGTGAATTCGCTGACTTGCTACTCTGCCTGGGGAAGGAGATTGGGGACTGAAAGACACAAAGAAAGAAAAAAAATATAGAAAGTTAAAATGGAAATAAAAAAGTGTAACAACACAGAGTTTTTTGTCTCTTGGGCGGGGACGTGTGCTAACGGTGAATTATTACGTGCTTTCAAGGTGCCAATAAAGTTTGTCGAACTGACCGATGCTCTCTAAATATCTGAATAGTAGTTTCACCGCATGCCTCTGCTGCGTGGCGCTGGGTAAAGCGCCCAAGACGCCGTCAATTGATAAAGTTCTTTGGGTCAGCATATGCATGCAATGTTCATAGAGCGCATGCTCTTCGGCATACGCTCGGCACTCAAACAAAATATGTTCGACAGTTTCTATGGAACCACGGTTATTGCAGTATGGACTTTCGGTTTCACCGAAGCGGTACCGTAAACTGTTTCCATAAGCACTGTTCAGTCGAAGACGATGGTACAAAGAGCGCATGCTGTGTTTGAGCAGCGCGCTGCAAGTGTCGACTACGCACAACCAGCTAGCCCCTACTTTGGCTCTTATAGCTAGCAACTCACTACTTTCGCACACGCTGCCGCTGTAGCGAGCGAAGTGTCTTTCGTGCGGCCTATAGCGCTAGCGCCAACGCTGCGGTGAACGCACACGACGTACAAATCTGCTCCCTCACAATATATGCGCGCCAGCATGGGCGACCACGCCCTGTAGGGCGAAGTAAAGGTCGGACGCGCGCAGCGTTACTCAAAGGGATCGAGCTAATAGTGGCTGCTGTAGAGAAGAATTTCCAGTCGTGTGAATTCAACGCAAAATCGCAAAAAAGGAAGCCTCCTCGGATGTTGAAGGACCTCAGCATGAACTCACTCAGAAAAAGGGTTGAGAAGACTGAAAGAAGTGCCTTGGAAACCTTCTTCACAGGTAAAACGCACAAGCCGGACCGACCGCCCAAAACGATCGTCACAGAAAAAAACGCCAGGCCTGCGCTGAAACCGCAGCACAGTCACAGCGAAAGCTGGAAGAGCGGCGTTTCTAGAGCCCGTTGTAAGCTCTCTTGGGGCTACAATAAAAGTACACTAGAAAGGTACCCACTACGCCATAAATCACAATTTTTGTGAAGTTGGGAAGCACCTACTAAGCCATTATTCGTCATTCTGCGGAGAAGCGAGGCACCAGCTACACGTCTGTAAGGCATTACGTGCAAGTTGTTGACGCGACGACTGATGACGATGAAGAATTATGGCTCAGCCGTTTGTAATGGGTTGGAAGCTTTAAACGGCCCACCAGTTATGTAATTTGCATTGGGTGACGCCCGGTCGCTATTTCCCTCTCCCGTCATGCTGTATAACATACGTTGACGTGGGAGAGAGACGGGGGGGGGGGGCAAGAACTTTACTGAGACCCCGAGGAAATGGATCATGCGCTTATGGGCTTCCTTGGCAACCAATACAAGTGCACTTGCGAGGAACCCACTACGCTATAAATCATTGTAATTTTACTGAGACCCCGAGGAAATGAATCATGCGCTTATGGGCTTCCTTGGCAACCAATACAAGTGCACTTGAGAGGAACCCACTACGCTATAAATCATTGTAATTTTTTAGAAACAGGGCAGCGGGCACTGTCCCATTTGTCGTCATTCTACGGAGAGCATTGGTACCTGCTAAACGCATGTAAGGCATTATGCGCACTTTGTTGATGCTGTGCCTGATGACGATGAAGAATTATGGCAGAGCCCTTTGTAATGGGTTGGAAGCATTCAACAACCTACTCGATGCGGAATTCCTATTGTGTGACGCCTGGTTACAGAATTCGCGTTGTGCGACGCTTGGTGCTTATTTTACTCTTCTACCACGTTATATTGCATATGCTAACGTGGTTCCTTCCCGACATGAAGCCTGTATAGGACCTTTTTGCAAAGCGGTTTCAAGCACCGGCATGGCTCAGAGGTTGAATACTGGGCTCCCACGCAGAGGGCCCAGGTTCGAACCTCGTTGCATCCTGAAATTTTTTTCTTATTTCGTCTTTTTTTCTTATTTGGAGCGATACTGGTTACGGACGCCGGCGGCGGCGGCGGACAACTACGGTGCCAAAAACGGCCGGTGAAATGATCTCATAACAGCTTTCGCTGTAAAAGGATCCTGGCAAGGCCTTGTGGGCCGGCATTTACAGCAGCACCTAAGTTCTCTAGAGAACCCTTACCTCACTCCAAGGTCACTCGACATCATCAAGGGTCTTAGTGAACTGTCCGGCTCCACTGGATTACATGTTGATGTTGAGCACCCGTTCTGTGTGTATCTTGTTTAAGTCCCCATTTCTTAGCGGTCGTTTGTTTCGCATCAAGAATGAACGAAGTTGCCCAAACACATGTCTTGCTAGGTGTCAGCCAAGCTATGCAGAAAAGGAGCGTCAACAGCAACAACAGCGGAAATGGCTGGCTCTCCTGTAATCGAGAGTAGATGGGAGCGTGAAATGTCTGCAGCTAAAGCAGATGGCTTGGAAATTATACCAGCCACGATCTTGTGCATGTTCGCAAGGGCACGCCCCACCAAGCTACATCACACTGCACGATCCAAATGGTAGTCGTTCTTTCTTTGCACTGTGTGACATAAATCTTCGGCTTTGCCTAGCGTATGCGGCCACGACGCGACACTGGGCTGGGTCGCCACACGCAGCGTGGCGTCATCTCTCGAAGAAGGCGGCAACCGCGAAACCACTGCCTACAAGATTACCTCTGTCTGTGCGCGATTTACTCGACCTTTCATGAACTCCAGTGTTCTCTTAGCCACACTTTTAGACAGCATTGTGAATTGCCTACATAAATGTGATGACTGAGAGAACATTGCCATTGCTTGAAATGGCACGCGGGCCTATATCTCTCGGCGCATTGAAAAAACTCTCTGTGTGCACCACTCATTGGGGATATTTCGATTTTGTTTAGATACAGAATTCAAAGCGCTGGTGAAGTTGTCGAGGCTGCGCATATCCACAAGCAGCGGCAGTTGTGCGTCAATGTACCCTCAGCGATTCTGCATGAAAAAGAACTAACTTATCTAGGACTTGTTTGAAAGGCGTGTTCTGCGTGGTGCGTGTGAGGTTTTTGCATATGTGGGTCCTTCTCGCCATCCTACCCTGCCTCCCCTTTACATCTATTGAGCAATCTCTGTACGCTTCTGGACCTTTTCTCTTACATTAGCTTGTTCTTAGGAATGAAGGTAAAGCTGATAGTCATCGCTTGTTAGTGTTTGTTTTCATGGAATTTATTTTGGTACTTTTTTGCGCTGTTCCGCAATGAACCATTACGAATTGACCCAGCTTATGAAGTATGTGCCATAATGGCGTGTATCATAATAGAACTTTTTGTTGGGCTAGTTGGTTGATGACTTTTTAATAATTTTTAAAGCTAACCCTTCTTTGACAACCACTAACTCAGTGGATGAGGTTTTAGCTGTTTTTAGACAACACGCCAAGGGTCTTTTATTCACGCGTGAGCTTCCTGTTGGTGGTGTGCTGCAATTTTTAGACCCGAGTCTCACTTTCTCGGAGACGCACATATGTTGGGCATATTGCCCACGTTCACGCAAGGCACTTCTTCCTTATGATGCCTCGCATTCGAAACTTGTCAAGAGGGCCGTTGCTTCCATGTGCCTGGAAGGAGCGCTGGTGAAATCTTGTCCTCATCTAATGCAGGAAAGTTTCAAGAATCAGGTCACGAGGCTGTATTCAGCCGGCTACCCTGGTTCTGTCGTTGTTGCAGTCTCGGAAACCCTCCTTCAGAAACTGAAGGGATCGAGAAGAAATAGGCAGCCGATGGAAAAAAGGCCCTTGGTTATGCCATATGTGCACAAGGTTGCTCACAACCTTAAGAATGTGGCCAACAGGTACAAGGTCCCCTTGGTGTTCTCGGCGCCCCGCAAGTTGGCTAGCCTGTGCCCACGCATTTCTTCTGCACCGAGGCCCTCACCGTGTGGGAAGAGGCACGCAAGGCCTTTTGTCGCCTGCTCGGTTGGCGTGGTGTACGAGATCCCGCTTAGTTGCGGTAGGGTATATATCGGCCAAACAGGCCGGTGCATAAACGACAGGATGAGGGAGCACGAACTTTCGGTGAAAAATAAACTTTCAGCACATTTGCCTGTGCATTGTGGTTCCTGCAAGTGTGAGCCTGGGTTTGCCAGTGTTTCCGTTCTTGGAAAGAGTAACGATGTCTTAGCGCGTGAAATTATGGAAGCATACTATATTAGAAAGAAGAATGAATGCTATGTTAGTGACACATCTGTTGCTCTGCGTGGGGGTGAATTTAGTTTCATCGATTCATTTTTGTGATTAGTTAATCTTGTTATCGCGGGTTTTTGACGAGCTTGTGAGGCGATGTGCGCGCGCAGGATCGCTGTGGTTATATATGATGCTGATGTTCTGGGAATAAAGTTAGTTGCGAGTGACGCCCTTTCTGTCCTGTCCTTACTTTTTTCCTTGATGGTACGCGTCTTTTTGGTTTTTTAGTAAGCGTGTATCAAGCTTACGGCACGACGATGTTAAGGTTCTATGCTTCTCGTACCTATTTATTATTTACCCAGGTTTCATAAAGTACATCAACACGCAAGAAAGCCTCGTGTTGTACCAAATAATTGGCGAAGCTTGCACTGAGCACTAAGCCGCGCAAGCCTTCAAACAGCAAAACTGGACGATTCCGAACACTGATCTGCTTGTTTGTAGGCTGTCTCTAGGCTTAGGTAGGTGATGAGGGTGTTTGTAGGTTGCGTCTAGGTCGTTGTTAGGCTTTAGCTGAGTGAAGCTACGTTGTTTCTACGTTGATTCTCAGCGCAGAGAGGTTCGAGTTAAACCATACAGTCAGAGACACCGCACGGATGTCCAAACTCCAGAGACAGAAACTAGTGCTGAAACCATGCGCTCACGCCTCTCATAGGTCTACGGCTACGTCGTCGTCGGCGTAGGCTTTCCATCGCCTCGGGGTCTGATCGTAGCCGCCGTTGTCTTTCCCGTTCCCTAGCGTTGGGCTAACTGCTGCCTTCTTCCTTTTTAGTGGAACAGTGATGAGTCGTGGGACTTACCCAATTTCTGTGGCACATACCCGTTTATTTTTCGAGATAGGGTCGGACACATTACGCCTAGCTTAAACAGTTTGCCTGTTAGAACATCCAAGTTCACCAAGAAAGATGTGAAGTAGTAAAAGTGCAGAAATCAGAAAGCTTCAGATTTGAAGAAGCATGGTCATGCTCATGCTTTTATCAGGGGGACACGACAGGTGTTAGCCTGTCTACAAGAAAATATATTTCGAAGAAGTGACGATTCAAGGAAAGCTGGCAGAAAAACGTGGGAGCGTTCTTTTGAATGCCGAAAGCATGGACAGCTTCTCCAGTCAACATAATTCGGTTCTGGTACAGCACTGATTCTGGGCATGGACAAGGGCATGTAGCGCGTAGGCAAGGTAACCGCTATTCATTAAGAGTAACGTACTGGATTCCAACAGAAGGTAAACGCCCGAGGAAGAGACAGAAAGTTAGGTCGGCAGATGAGATTAAGAAGTTTGGGGGTGTAACGTGGCAGCAGCAAGCGCAGGATCGGGTTGACTGGTGGAACATGAGAGCGGCCTTTGGTACCCTGCAGTGGGCACAGTCAACAAGCTCCTTCGCGATCGTTTGACCAGTTCGGACGTCGTTGGCGTCTTCAGATTCGTAGACGACTACCTAATTGTTTCACGCCTTGACTCTAACAACTTTGACGCAGGGGTCGCTAGAACCCTGAGCATTTTTACTGACGTGTTGTCCCCTCTTTTACCGACGCATGAAGTCCGAAAGGACAATTTCATAAGGTTTTTGGACATAGGGTTGTATTGCCATCCAAGAGGTGTTTGCTGGAGCTACGAGCCTAGAGGTAACAAGCCGGTGTTGCCATTTGCATCGGCGCACTCCAAGTTAGTCAAACGTGCCGTGATTCAGTCGTGTTTCCACAATTCTTTGTCCAAGTCTTGTGAGCATAAGATTGAGGAAAGTTTGTGGGGCCAGGCCAAGCGTCTGTACGACTCCGGTTACCCCATGAGACTGTTGTCAGCGGTGGCGGAGCGCCTGAACAAAAAGTACAGGTCTAATCCGAGTGAGCATCAGAGTGACACTCGAAGGAAAAAGCTCGCAGTAGTGCCCTACATCCACACCGTATCTCACAACCTGAAAAGGATTGCGAGAAGGTCCGGTGTGGACGTTGTTTTTTCCGCGCCCGTGCGACTGCAGGGACTTTACAGGCGAGTGAACGCCGAAAGGGAAAAAGAAAATGCTTCGTGTTCCACTAAACATAGCGAGAAGTATGTTGCCTGCGCTAAAGACGTTATTTATTCCGTCCCGCTGTCATGTTCCCGTGTGTACATTGGCCAGACCGGCCGGTGTGTGAATCAAAGGTTGCGCGAACATAAGTACAATGTCACGAAAGTTATTTCCGGACACCTTGCCATTCACTGCCAAAGATGTGGCTGTTTTCCAATTTTTGATAAAACTAGTATTCTCAACAGGGCAAGAGATCGATTGACTAGAGAAATTATTGAAGCGTATGAAATTGATAAAATGAATGATACATGTGTCAGCATGCCATCCTTGTCTCTAACAGATAAGGAAAAGAGATATCTGGATGCGTCACTCTAGGTTGGTGGCAACTGGTTGTGATTGCGGCAGAACATGCGCGTTTGGGTCCTACTTTTGTTTCTTGTTTTGTGTGCACCTGCTCGCGTGTGTCTATATAAGCGTCACGTGCATATGAAAAATAAACATTCCATTTGAAAGTCAGCGCTGTGTGTGTGTTTGCGTGTTCCTTCTCCGTCCGCGTCCAGTCGCGCTGTAGAAACTAAGCACGCACTTTGGGCACAGTCAGGCAGATGATGGTGCTGACAACACTGATGTGTAGAAGGGGCTCACGACCCCATTATCGGCACTGCTTGGCAAAATGTGAATGCGGTGATCCTTTAACAGGGCTGACGTACTCTCCCAGTCAACAACCTTCGAATGACGCACCCGGTCCTCTACCAATTGAGCTGCGGGGGCGGTCCTCAGCGACGACAACTGCCGCCGTTGTTCAATTCATACAGCATCGGACGCGTTATTCGAAGGTTGCAGGTTCTGCCCTTATGGCAGAAGGTTCGCTTTTCGCCCGCCTGAAGTTCTTCTCATTTATGCCACAGTTACTACAAATACCGTCGCCTATACTTTCCTTGATTTGATTGTCCGTTGGTTCTCATCAAAATACGCCCTGCGTCTTTTCGTGCGCACAGGACGGACGAATTTCGTTTTCGCCTACAGCCACATACAGCTTCGTTGTAAAAATTCGCCGGCCATATCTATCTATCTATCTATCTATCTATCTATCTATCTATCTATCTATCTATCTATCTATCTATCTATCTATCTATCTATCTATCTATCTATCTATCTATCTATCTATCTATCTATCTATCTATCTATCTATCTATCTATCTATCTCTCTATCTATCTATCTATCTATCTATCTATCTATCTATCTATCTATCTAGCTGCTTACGTCTATGTGCTTTCGTTATCGCTTCCTTAGCTTGGTGTAGACCAAAATTGTGACATGAATAACGTCAAAATCCTGTCGCGCACGTCGTCAAAGCCTTTCCTCTAGATACGTCCGTCACATACCCGTTACCACATGCCCTGGTAAGCGAGTATGCGCCGCAGGTGATTGTCAGTGTATATCTTCTCAGGAACGGCGAGAACAAACATTGGTAATTTAAGTGCAATAGCCTGAAGGAAAACCGACATTGGAAGCGTTGACCCGAGGAATGCAAAGAATAAAAATGAGGATCCCAGCAGGAATCGAACCAAAGCATTCTGAGTGGCAGTGAGGTATTCTACCGCAGAGCCACTCTACGCCTTGAAACTGCTTTGGAAAAAGACCCTATGCAGGTGTAATGCAGGTGTAACATCAACTGTGGTTCCAATACTGGCTATTTAATTTTACAACAAAGCAATAAACAATAATATTTACTGCTATGATACAGGCGTCCTGGCGGATTAACGTCAATTGTAATTGCAGTGTTGGCTCCGCTTTTAGAGAAGTCTACCCGCCTCGGTGGTCTAGTGGTTATGGTGCCCGACTGCTGACCCGTAGGTCGCGGGATCGAATCGCGGCCGCAGAGGCCGAATCTACGATGGAGACGAAAATGCTTGAGGCCCGTGTACTTAGATTTAGGTGCACGTTAAAGCCCAGGTGGTCAAAATTTCCGGAGCCCTCCACTACGGCGTGTCTCATAATCATATCATGGTTTTGGGACGCAGAACCCAGCAATTATATTATATGGTATAGAAGTCTAATAAACATTATATTTGTATTTCCATGATTCAGCAAGCTATATTCGAGTGTTGCTCGACCCTAGAAAAGTACGCTAACGAAAGTTACGTATGGTATTCACGTCATAGCACCATAAAGTACATTTCGTTTCGATAATACTGACGCCTGAACTCTAAAGTGACCACTGACCTTACGGCGGACCATAAGTTACCTTTGAACGTCAGTATAGTCGACGTTCCTGCTAAGGCGACGGTGGTCACACAACTACTACGTTTACAAAGAGACGTCGATCCACCTCATGACGCTTGGCTCAAGGCCAACAACTGGAGCATGAACAACTAATCCCTGATTGCTTCGCATGAAACCGATTCCCATACGGCCTGGGATCTGCCCAATTTATTTTGAAATCGCGGTGATGGCACTCATTGCCATATGGGTCATTCCATGCCAAACGTCCCAGCCATTTTGGCAACTATCTCAAATGTAGTGAAAAAAAAATTGTGCCGATTTATTACGTTGAAAACAGTGAATTGCTAGAATATTTAGGAGAGAAAAAATTTTTTGGTCTTGTGGGTGCCTTCCAAATTTACCAGAATGTCACCTGGGTGTTGTTTGTAAGAAAATTTATTCTGAGAGTATTGTTTCTTGTTTTAATACCAAATTTGGTTTACATATTGAGCAAAGGTGTTTGTGTAAGCTGTATAAAGCTCGATAATATTAGTACAATTTTTCTGCCTTATACGCCTCCAGGAATTTCTCCAAAATGTTCTATGTTTGCATTTTTTCCATTGCAATATTGCGCCTTGTATGAATATACGAGTAATGGATACTTACTGTACAGAAGGTATATTTTGCGATAAAAATATTTTCAGACCCCTCAAATTTCTAAACATTACGTGAAAAAATCACGAATTTCAAAAAATCGTCGTTTTGGTCCACATTGAGACGCGATTTACACCACGTGGTGCTCCAACTAAAAATCGGCCTTATACCTCAATCGAAAGCAACTAAAGAGTTCTTCTTATATGGCAAGTTTTATCATTACAATTTTCGTTTTAAGGATGAAAATAATTTTTGATGTTCCCCATTGATGGCTATCTCCCCATTTGGTCACATGGCAGCTTCCTCATTGATATTCCCAATTGCCGTCAATGGGGAACATCAAAAATTATTTTCTTCCTTAAAACGAAAATTGTAATGATAAAACTTGCCATATAAGAAGAACTCTTTAGTTGCTTTCGATTGAGGTGTAAAGCCGATTTTTAGTTGGAGCACCACGTGGTGTAAATCGCGTCTCAATGTGGACCAAAACGACGATTTTCTGAAATTCGTGATTTTTTCACGTAATGTTTAGAAACTTGAGGGGTCTGAAATATTTTTATCGCAAAATATACCTTCTGTAGAGCAAGTATCCATTATTCGTATATTCATACAAGGCGCAATATCGCAATGGAAAAAATGCAAACATAGAACACTTTGGAGAAATTCCTGGAGGCGTATAAGGCAGAAAAATTGTACTAATATTATCGAGCTTTCAACAGCTTACACAAACACCTTTTCTCAATACGTATACCAAATTTGGTATTAAAGCAAGAAACAATACTCTCAGAATAAATTTTCTTACAAACAACACCCAGGTGATATTCTGGTTAATTTGGAAGGCACCCACAAGACCAAAAAATTTTTTCTCTCCTAAATATTCTAGCAATTCACTGTTTTCAACGTAATAAATCGGCACGATTTTTTTTCAATACATTTGAGATAGTTGCCAAAATGGCTGGGACGTTTGGCGTGGAATGACCCATATGTGCTGCGCTCGCAATACCTAGCAGCGGAGAATGTTTTATGCTGGCTCTTGACTGTCGCCTCATGTTCTTACCCGAAAGTCACAAGTTCTGCGATGATGTTGCGGTGGCTAATGAGGCCAGCCTTGGGCAAGCCAGTAGACCCACTGGAGTGGAACACTATGACCACGTCCTCTGGGTCAGCGGGAGCTGGACGCTTGAAGGCATTCCGGGGCGTTTTTTTCAGCGTTGCCATGTTCGCCATGCCCTCGCGTTCGCCAGCTGCCACCAAAGCCTGCAAGCGAAAGGCACGACGAGGAGCCGGTCTTAGTCAAATAAAAATGGTAAACTGCGCACAACATGACAGTTCAATATTTTTCGCTCACCACTTACATTTAAAGACCAATACACAAGTATGCGGTGCAATGTATCTGCGAGAATATAAGTATCTGGTAAAGTGAGTTGCAATAAACGTGCCAAAAAACTTCCGGGGTTCCTTATGCTCTCACCTAAGACAATTGGAAGGCGTCTTAGATGAGTGCCCAATTTCAAAATGTAGCTTTCGCCTGGAAGGCAAAGGCAATCTTCTTTTTCTTCTCTGTCGATGTTCCCGCCCCGCCACCCACCGAGAGCATTCTGCACCTAGCGTGGGTTTCCATTGCCTACAGGAGGTGGCACCTCACCTGCTTTTGCACCAAGCTGTGATGACGTCCTAATCTGACATCACTGGGACTTAACAGACGCCATAATGACGTCACAGATTTGGACGATCTGTGACGTCATGATGACGTCATGTGGCGCAGTCATCACGTGATGATGGTTTTTTGCATCACTCGTGTTGACGCCGCCGACGCGGGACGCCGGTCAATTTTTGCGTTTGATCAGGCATCTAAGGCTGTCGCCTTAAAAATTTAGGTGTCCTTAGCTACGTTTCAGTGATGTAATGGGGCTAGTTGGGTCATGGCTACGAAAGCAGGGTGTAGAGCTACTACTACCGATAGCTGTGCTATTTTTCAAGCAATCTCTACGCAATTTCGCAAGCTGGTTAATTGGAAAATTTACTAAATTCGTTACGAATAGGGCGAGAAAATACGAAGCCATTACAAAAATATAAAAAATAAATTATGTTATTATTTTGATCTTGAAGGCACATACATACATACATACATACATATATATATATATACATATATATATATATATATATATATATATATACATATATATATATATATATATATATATACATATGTATATATATATATATATATATATATATATATATATATATATATATATATATATAGATTAGGGGTCTGCGAATATTCGATAACTTCAAATATTTGAAAAATTCGAATATGCGATTCCATTATCATGCGTAAAATAACTCGTCTTCCACATTTCTGCTGCGTTCGTATCGCTAAAAAACGTTGCCGAGAGGAGCGATAAACATCGTAAGTACTCGGAGGCACGATATCTGCCTGCGACGAGCGCCCCAATACGCACGATTTAGTGCTGGTGCATCTCCGACGTGCAGCGCTGTTGGCGATCATGTAACCGTACATTTTCAAGATTATGCGGCCGTAACGTACCGCACTACCACTCGTTCACTATGCGGGACCACTTCTCAAGAAAGACAGTGACCCACGTGACTGGTGGCGGACTGTAGGCACCTTCAGATAACCCAGTCTGGCAAAGCTTTGCCCCATGTAACTCCCTATACCAGCCACTGCTGTTCCAAGCGAGCGTGCCTTTTCAGTGGCAGGGGGGGGCGGGGGGGGGGGGGGTTGTCTCTGTTACAAGGGAGCGCCTGCTGCCTGATCATGTGGAGCAACTCATATTTCTTCATGATAACATGTAGTCATTACTTTTATTGTGCCGTGATATTTGCTTGTGTTGTGATGTGCATTGTGCTAGCCCTGACATTGTGTTCTGGCGATAGCAGTGTATGTTGTGTTGCCAGTCAGGCTGTTAATGTTTTTTTCTTCATGTTAAATAAAATATCGTTACTGTGGAGGCATTTTTCCTTTGATATTCGATATTCGATTCGATATTCGAAGGTGGATATTCGTATTCGATTCGTATTCGAAAAATTTGATATTCGCACACCCCTAATATATATATATATATATATATATATATATATATATATATATATATATATATATATATATATATATATATATATATATATATATTGAAGAAGCTTTTCCAATGGGCCAAATGTACTTGGGAATAGAAGAGACACAACTAAGCGGTTACCTTAATTTTATTTGCCCACGGTTTCGACCGGTGGACCGGTCTTGGTCAGGGCTTATGAGCAAATAATCCCAAATCGTCGTGGTCACTCTTAGTTGAAGGAAGGAACAAGCAGCAGGACGAATATCTAGATTTGTATTTCTCGGCCGCAAAAAAGGACATCATAGCGGCTTGCTCAAAAACCAAACGCTATCGAAACAATCTCACCTCGGAAGAGCTCAAGTCACTGGAGTGCCTAGGCCGTCGAGCGAATCTGGTAATTACGCCTGCAGATAAAGGTGGCGCAGTAGTAATACTAGATAAAGCTGACTACCTGAGAGAAGGTTACCGGCAACCTGAGGACAAGAACTTCTATGCGGAACTTGAAGAGGACCCGACTAAATTATTTCCATTACAAATAAACCGCGAACTAAATTCGCTCCATAAGAACGGAAAGATCATGACCGATATGCTCTAAGCAATGCAACCGATTCAATCTGGCCCAGGCCATTTTTATTTGCTCCCTAAAATACAGAAAGCCAACTACCCCGGCCGTCCTTTTGGCTCAAGCAACGGCACAGTAACAGAAAGAATGTCAAGCGCGCTAGACTTCATCAATAAGGACATAGTCAGATGGCATTGTTGCAACAGTGAAAGCTTTCAAGAACGCCAGTACACACGATTGCTTAGACGAGGACACGCTGTCGACACTGCTGAGGTTGGTACTTAGCCACAATAACATTGAATTTGATAATAAACACTTTCTCCAGATAAACGGTACAGCCATGGGTACAAATATGGCTCGTAATTACGCGAATATTTTTATGGCATCTATAGAAGAACCTTTTCTTGCAGCCAGAACATTGAAGCCTCTCATCTACAAAAGGTTCTTGGACGATGTATTCATTATTTGGCGCCACGGAGAGGAAAGTCTCCTTTCGTTCATAGATGATTTCAATTCAACTCACCCTTCAATATCTTTTACACACAGCTACTTGAAATCAACCATAAACTTTCTTGATGTCACTGTTCACATTAATGAGAATCTCATACATACAAATCTATAGAAAAAACCAACGGTTCGCCATCAATACCTTCACCTTAAGAGTAGCCATCCATGTCATTGCAAGACAGCCATACCATTCTCACGAGCCGATCGATACCACCGAATTTGTTTCGCCGTGTCACATTTCGAAGGTCATGCCGAGGATCTTAAAACGGCCCTTGTGGCGAAGGGCTACCCAAAGAGTGTCATCGATAATGCTGTAAGCCGGGCGCGGATTTTAGATAGAAACAAAATTTTGTCGGGCTCGAAACCATGCCATTCAAATAACCAAACGAACCTTGTCCTCACGTACTCGTCCACACTACCGCACCTCAAAAACTTTCTCTCTAAACAGTAGTAGTAATAGACTTTTATTCTCTAAACATTTTACCATTATACCGCAGAGTACGCGCCTGTCCTCAGTTTTCACGGAGCCACCGCGAGTGGTCTACTGCCGCGGAAGCAATATAAAAGAAATCCTAGTAAGAGCTAAGACGATCGAGTCTGAAGACAGGAAATCGGGTTGCAGGCCATGTGGAAAACAACGCTGCCAGGTCTGCAAACATATGACCACAACCTGTGTTGCCAAGGCTTCGTCCTCTGACTTCACATTCAAAATTAAAGAACCTCTAAATTGTGACAGTCAGAATGTTGTACATATGCTACATTGCGATGTCTGTGGCCAGCAGTATATCGGCCATGCATTAAGCTGGGCTAGTTGGTATTCATTGTATGCTTCCATAGTGCTAGCGAACACGCACAAAGGACAACATAAAAAGAGGCAGCACAACCGCTAGCAGTTGTCCTGTCTCTTTGTATGTTGTCCTTTGTGCGTGTTCGCTAGCAACATGGAAGTATATCGGCCAGACTGTGACGGCGTTTAGAATACGTCTGAATAACCATAGAGCTCATGCGCGCAATCTGCCAGATCTCTCTTTCTTTAGACATCTGAGCTTTCCAGAACACTCATTCGACAAGATACGTGTCACCCTCCTGCAGTCAGGCTTCCGCAGTACTCGTGAACGGGAACAAAAAGAGTCCTATTTGATCCACAAATTTGAAACAGTGACACACGACATCAATGAAAACATGGGGAACCACACTCTTTAAAAAATTACACCATTTCCCGCTAAAGGGGACCATGAGGCGATGCGAAGCCGGAGCACTTGCACGACCACGTTCCGTTGGCGTTCGTTGGGCATGCTACCGACCTCGCGTCGCGGAACGCGAAGAGGAACGCTACGCGCGTCGTGTTTTCCCTCTAGCCTGGCCGTTAATTCTCACAGGGCGAGCGGGGAACGTGGTCGACAGGTGCGCGAGAGGGGCGCAGTGTAGGAAAGGAGAGAGAGGGAGAGGGGATGCGCATGCGCTGGCGCTCATCGCGACGTTGCGCACGAGAGAATTTCGGCATGTCTAGCCAGCGTTCCAGAGGAGGAGTGGAGAGGGGGAGGGGAGGGGAGAGAGGGAGTGGAAAGGAGAGAGGGGAAGTGGGGAGGGGCGAAGGGGAAGTGGGGAGGGGGAGGGGAGAAGGGGAAGTGGAGAAGGGGAGCAGAGGTGTGTGGAGAGGGTTTTCGCATGCGCAGTAAGGGTGGTCACGCCGCATATCACCATCACCACCACCGGTTTGAACTCCGCTATAAGATGCTTCGCATCTAAAATGGAGTGACCCATTCTCCTTCAAGGGAGAAACGGCGATGTCCCCAAGTTCGTCTTCAAATGGAGGAACTTTCCGCCCTTTTGAATGAAGAAACCGTTCCTCCCCCGTCAAAATCAAGATGGCTGACGCCAAGCCAGTGAAGCGAGCAATAGATTTAGGCCTAGCGAGTGCATGGATTCTCGACTGATAAAGAGTATGCGGCACTGCTAATCACAAAAAACGGAGCCGCTGAGCGTAATATCGAACGATATGACAATAAAATCAAGCAGACAAACCTGCAGTGATGAAAACCTCGCGAAACGGAACGACGGAACTCGTACGTTTCGCTCGGCCAGCGAGACGGCGTTCACTTTAAGAGACGGATACTGCAAAGGGGCTCTCACCCGGATACAGTACGTTAGGCTTGCTGTCTTTATTTGTCGAAGCATCACACGGTGTAGCGACGTTATCCGCGCGTTTACGGGGCAATAGGCCCCGACATGTGCCTCCAAAATGTACATTCTCTAGCATCAAAGCAATCCCAGCGCAGCAGAGCATAGTTTCGATAGATAGCTGTTCAACAACATATAAGTAGGTGGAGCTGTGAAAGCGCCGCAGCTGTGAAATAGGTGGTACCTGGCGCCATCTAGAGGGATTAAACGACACTAAAGAAAAGGTGTTACCGAATGCGGCAGCGTACGTTGAAGCTACGCTATGACATTTCGGCGAGGTGGCCGATTCATAGATTACTCAAGGACACCGGAAGGTTGATACACATTTTATTTACGCACACGTTCATGAGGCAGACACATAGTACATACACTCGCTGAATTCAATAAACAATTCATTCCTATGTATACAACCTATAACAAGAACAATTCACTACAGACGCGTACGTACAGAGGTGTTTACATTTTTTTTCTTTATTGAGAAATGTTTACACATACCCCTCTATGAGGCGCCGGCCTTTATATAGTCACTGAATTACAGCGGACCATGGTGGACAAGCGATGCGTCATTTTTCTTGAACTCTTTACCATTTCATGGCTGCAACCCAATGCACGTAGACATTATTAAATTGTAGATATGGCTTAGCCAAGTGCACCAGTTAATCTATAGCCACATAATAATGAACGATATAATTACAGAGTTGATTAAGTTAATGCGAAAACGACCATATCGAGAACCGTTCATACCATTTCGATGCCATTTTGAAGTAGCGCCATCTTTCGATAGCGGTCACAGATAAAATTTCCTTCTCAGATTTTTTTTATTTTTTACAGTTACTGTGGGATGGTGCAACATTCATTTCAGATTCTGTCGCCTTCGTCGCGTCGACTTCGTTGAGTAGTTTGGCGCTGATATCTGCTCACACTCTGTTTAAGCATTGACCACAAGTATGACGATGAGCTATGGATTCGTTCAACTGCTAGCCATTCAATGACAATGCTTCTGATGCGGTAACGGCCGTCTCAGTTGGCATACGTGCGTTACAACGCGGTTCGTGCGAAGAAACAAGACAAGATGGCCTCACACCGGACGGTGGTATTTCGATGATGTTGATGATATATAGTGTTTTATGGCGCAAGGACCAGTGATGGCCAAAGAGCGCCAAGACCTGATAGCGAATGCGACCAATGGTGATGTTAAGTGGCTGCATAGGGGCCTAAGATTCCTCGTGCTACAGGCGGGTAAAACATACAAGTAATAAAATTATGAGAGTGACGTGACATGTGTGCAGTGAGCCTCAGTGATAAGTGGTCGTGATATCAAAACTACGAATAGATGGCGTCAGCACGAATGCCTCGTCAACAGCCCTTGGGTCCAAGGGCCGCGAGGCAGATTCTGTCTTGAATGTAGCCACCGCAGCAGCAACCTCTACTCAGGGGTTGTGCTACGGGTTACCTGGAAATATGACGTGAAAGTTATTTAAATCTTTTAAAAACGCGAAAAATGATTCATATTTAAATAGTGGTTTCCTAACGATGAACATCGAAGGATATAGTGGGAATTGCTGTCGGTAGGGTAATAGAAAGTGCTTTTTCCGGATAGTGTCTATTTCATTGCACTCGATCAGGATGGGGAGCACGGTAAGTGGTTCTTCACATCTTTCACACCTGGGTGGATCACCGCCAGATAGAAGAGATGTATGTGTGCTCTATGTGTGTCCTATTCTTATTCCTATCCTGGTAAGTGTTACTTGTGTGCGGCGTGAGCTTGATACCTGTGGTCAGTTTCCAAGACTCGGCTTGATAACGTGCAGATTATTATGTGTTTGTCTGTCCCACGAGCGCTGCCAATAAGCCCTGAGCTTTTGTTTTAGGAAGGGTTTAAGATCTAGTGCAGGGACAGCTATTAGTGTATTGGCGGGAGTGTCGTCGTGGGCGGATGCAGCTAGTTGCTCCGCCACCACGTTTCCGCCGACCTCGCGGTGCCCTGGCACCCAGCATACTACAACTTGTTGTTTGAGTGTGCAAACTGTACATAAAAGAGAGTAAAGCGAGACAAGAACAGGATTTTCGGGCTTCTTAAGAATTTTCAAGGCTTTTACAACGCTTAAGGAACCAGTGTAAATTACTGCGTGGTGTAAGCTTATTTCTTTAATGTGTTTAACGGCCACCAGTATCGCGTAAGCCTCTGCTGTGAAAATGCTTGTGTTGGGTTGAAGTGCCTCCGCATTCGAAAAGTATGGACCGACCGCTGCGTAGGACACACCAGCGTGAAACTTTGAAGCGTCGGTAGAAAATTCAGGAAAAGTGTATTTGTACTGCAGTTCGAGGAAGTACGTACGGATATGTGCAATAGGCGCGTGCTTCGTAACTTCCTTGAATGATACATCACAGTGTATCAGCTGCCATTGCCACGGCGGCAGTTGTACTGCGGGTGCCATTACATGGTGTTCAGAGAGTGGTACGCCAATTTCTTCGGCAAGACCTCGTACACGTACGCAATGAATAGGGCGCTCTCAATGCTGGACGGTTATGAAAGAGACGGGAATTAGATAAACCATTTGCAGCACTGTATGTGGGATGTTCACTGTTTGCATTGACATTTAGAAAATATACGAAAGAAATGTAGCATCTTTGATAATGAAGGGACCACTCATTTGATTCCACGTAAAGACTTTCTACGGGGCTCGTCCGAAAAGCACCCGTAGAAAGACGAATGCCCAGGTGGTGGACAGGATCCTGCATCTTCAATGCGTTCGGTGTGGCAGAGTGGTAGGCTATGGCCCCGTAGTCTAGGTGTGAGAGTTTGAGACTTTTGTACAGATTCAGGAGGCATTTTCTGTCACTGCCCCATGATGTACGTGACAAAACCTTCAGAATATTCATAGTTTTCATACACTTATCTTTTAGGTATTTTCTGGGTGGTACAAAGGACAGTTTTGTCTCTAGTATAACACCAAGGAACTTGTGCTTTGTTCTTACAGGCAGCGAATTGCCCTGCAGATATATATCTGGATCGAGGTGCAGGCCTCTCTTCCTAGAAAAAAGAACGCAGGTGCTCTTTTGTGGGTTAAGGGTGATACCATTTTCGTCGGCCCATTTCGACACCTTATTAAGAGCAAGCTGAACCTGACGCTCGCATATTAATAAACTGCACGATTTAAATCCGACCTGTACATCATCAACATAAGTTGAATAGAACATATTGTGTGGGATACAGAGACGTAAAGAATTCATTTTAATAATAACAATAATAATAATAATAATGTTTATTTCTCATCAATACATTTGATGAAGGATAGCTGCAGGTAAAAGCTGCTCTCCGAAAGAGGCAGCTTGACAAGGGCCCACAGCCACCTTTGAACACGACAGCAGTGGCAACAGTCAGCAGTACAAACTCATGCAACAAAACAAACGAAGCCCAAATTCCAAAAAAAGAAAAATAACAGCACTAATAACAATATAGCAATTGCAGAGGGTGATCAAAAACTGAACATGTGTATTTCGCGCAATTGGTTCTGTGTACAGTGTAGGAAATCTATGCCAGCTTTCACATATTTATTAAGTAACGCAGGAACTATGTAGGATAACTTATATTTGGAGTAGTTTGTTTTGGAAGTTTTTATTTTCCATGTTTCCTTATTTCGTGTGTCGAACAATGTAGTATTTGGCTGTAGTTTTGAGAGGTATAATAAAAACTGTACAACTGAGCACACCACCCTGTGGTACTCCGGTCTCCTGGACAAATGGACGTGACAACACGTTGCCGTCACGAACACGGAATGTTCGGTTGGACATGTACCTCTCTATTATGTTTAACATTTTTCCACGTATACCCATTTCTAAGATGTCCTTCAATATCTCAAACCGCCATGTTGTATCATACGCTTTTTCCATGTCAAGAAAGACAGAAAGGAAAAACTGCTTGTGTACAATCGCGTCGCGAATGTTTGCTTCAATGCGGATGAGATGGTCAGTTGTGGATCGGCCCTCTCGAAAACCGCACTGATATGGGTCAAGCATCTTTTTGATTCCAGAAGCTGTATTAGCCGACGGTTGACCATCTTTTCGGAAAGTTTACAGATGCAGCTGGTTGGGGCTACGGGCCTGTAATTCGCAACGGAAGATGGATCCTTTCCCTGTTTCAGGATAGGAACAACGATCGCACCTTTCCAAGAAGTAGGAATGTCACCGGAGAACCATACGGTGTTGCACAGGGAAATGAGGGTTTTTTCTGTTTCGGGAGGTAGGAGCTTCAACATTTCATATACCACAAGGTCGGAGCCTGGGGCAGATTTGTTGCAGCAGTTTAGAGCTGCATGCAATTCAGCTATTTGGAAAGGTTTATTGTAGGCCGCGTATATTCCACATTGCCGTTCTAGTTTCTTTGCCTCTATTCTTGCTTTGTAGCGCTGGAAACTTTCGTAGTAGTGTAACGAGCTGGACACATGCTCAAAGCGTGCTCCCAGGAAGTTCGCCTGGTCTTCCAGGGTGTCGCCCTCTGTGTTTACTAAAGGGAGTGAACACGTTTCTCGCCCTCTTACTTATTAAACCTGTTCCAGACATTTCCTTCGTCTGTATACGAGTTTATACTAGACAAAAACCTCTGCCAACTCTCTTTTCGAGCCTTTCGGCGTGTCCTCCTGCCTTCGGATTTTATATGTTTAAAATTCTCCAAATTCTCCGCTGTCGGAGAGTCCCTGAGCATCCTCCACGCTTCGTTTTACTTGTTGCGTGCTTTCTTGCATTCGTTGTTCCACCAGGGAACACGCCGTTTGAAACATGTGCTGCTCGTGTCGGGAATGCATTTCGAGGCAGCATAAATCATAAGAGCTGTAAAATACTTTATGGTTAGTGCGGACATCTCCGCCCATGTCACGTGAGTAAGGTTTCGGTACTCTTCCCAATTGGCTGAGTCGAGCTTCCATCGAGGGACTTGCGGCGGAAGCTGATTTTGTTTCGGCATACTTAGGATTATCGGGAAGTGGTCACTCCCATGCGGGTTTTAAAAACACTCCATTTAAAATACGGTAAAAGCGTCGGTGATGAAATACTAAGGTCTATGGCAGAGTATGATTTGTTCGCGAGGTTAAAGTATGTGGGCTCCTTCCTATTCAGTAGACATGCTCCAGAAGAATAAAGAAGTTGCTCAATAAGACGACCTCGCGCATCGCAGCGAGAATCGCCCCACAGGCTACTGTGTGCGTTGCAGTCTCCAAGAACCAAAAATGGTTCCGGGAGTACCCCTATTAATGATTCTAATTCGCGCTTCTGAAGGTGATAATGTGGTGGTATGTACAAAGAACAGATGGTAATGAACTTATCACAAATTAAGGCTCGGATGGCCACTGCCTCAAGGGCCGTTTGGAATTTGAGATTTTGGCATGCCACACTTTTGTCAGCTATTATGGCTACACCGCCAGAAGATGCGACAGCATCCTCGCGATCTTTTCGGGAAATTAAGCGTTGTCGGAGGAAGTTTGTCTGCCTAGATGTTAAGTGTGTTTCTTGGACACAGCACTTTTGGATTAAATTCGCTTAGAAGTTCTTGGATGTCGTCTAGGTTACGCAGTAATCATCTGACATTCCACTGCATGATTTTGTACATGTTGAAAAAAAGAATGTGCTCTGTGTCTCAAGAGTGGTAGATTAAGACTTACTTACAGGGCTCTTGCCAGGCCCTGTAATTGGTGTTCTGTCTTATTTGGAGTGGTCGGGAGAAGCTCGCCAGGCCTTCGGCGCTGCCTGCACCGTTTGACTTGGACTGGTGTCCATAGCCTCTTGCGAGGCATTCGACGCGTGTTCCAAAGACTGGTGTCTACTTCGCATAGACTTCATCTGGGGCGACGAAGTCTTGGACCCCACCGTGCCGGAGGTCGACGTGCCCACCTTGGCCTCTACGGTTCTAGAGCTTGTAGCGGCCACCGGTGTGGTCAGGTTTGGTGTGGTCAGATTCAGAGTGGGCAGGGCAGCCTTGGCTGCTCCCACCTTGGGAGTGGGTGGCGTTTGCCTCGGCACGCTACGCGTGGTCCGGGCAACCACGATGGGCCGTTGTGGTACTGCCCCCTGTCGCACCACTTCGGAAAAAAGATGTTTTGAAAGCGAAAGACGGTAAAAGACGTTGTCGCGCTTCACGGAACGTTACGTTCTCTTTGACGTTTAGCCTTATTATTTATTTATCTTTCTTCCAAGTTGGACAAGCTCTGGAGTATGCAGGGTGGTCTCCATCGCAGTTCGCGCAGTGTGTACCATCGTGAGCGCATTCTTCAACAGAGTGGCCAATTGTTCCGCATTTAGGGCATGTAAACTGCCCTGGGCAGCTCTGTGACGTATGACCAAACCGTTGGCACTTAAAGCAACGTCGCGGGTTTGGAATGTATGGTCTAACATCGAGTTTCACATAGCCGGTTTCTAGAGTCTCAGGTAGGGTAGTAGAATTAAAAAGTCACAGTTTCGCCGTAACGGTGAAGCAACGAATGCGATAGCAATAAATTGGAATGTAACGCGAAGAACGGAAAGCAGCTCGAAATTGCCAGCACGTCGCTCAAGCCCAATGGACGCACGAAAAGAACGCACACAGGGCGACTGCGAACTATCATGCGTTACAGCTCGACACTGGAAGCGCACTGCTCAAACATAAAGCAGGACGCACTAAACGAACGAACAGGTACACACAGGACGAGCGCGAACTAACTGTCCCAGTTGTTGCTTATTTCTGTTTGAACAGCGCGCTCCTTTCGCAAACGCGGCTGCTGCAGCGAGCGAAGCGACCTTCGTACGCTCTGTGACTTCAGCGCGGACATCGCGGAGAAAGCACAAGACACAACCCCCGCTCCTCCCCCCCCCCGCCAGCCGCCCCCTTCTTTCCTCGAGATAAGCGCACGAAGGCGCTTATATGCACATGGCGCCATCTATCTGGTAACTAAGAAAGCATGCTGATGTAAGTGGTGTATATAAATAGCTCGCCGTTAGCAGGCTGAAAGACGGTGCTGTTGGTGACCTAACCGTCTAACGCCGCGCGCTGGAAAGCGGGAGGTCGCCCGTTCGATTCCGCGCGTCGGAAATTTTTCTGAATTATTTTTCTTTGTGATTTTGACATATATATATATATATATATATATATATATATATATATATATATATATCGTATACGGTGCATGACGGCGGCGACGGCAAAAAACCGCCGAGACTGTCCATATAATTGCTAACGCAATAAATGTATTAAATGTTTCGTCGGAATTTCTTTGTTGTTTCGCCTGATTGTGATGCGCTGGACATTTACTGCATCTTGATCTTTCTATCCATCTAAGAGTTCTGCTTCAGTCAGTTCTACTAGGTCTTCGTCGTACACTACGCCCTTCACAGTGTTCATTGTGCGATGTGCTGTCACAGAGGTCGGAAAACTGCCAAAAGCCACAAGGTTTGCTAGTTTATTGTACTGTTCGTTGTCGCGGACTTCGAGAAGAAGATCTCCGCTTCCCAACTTCGTAACTTAATAGCCTGGGCTAATTGCATCAGTCAGCGACTTTGAGACAAGAAATGGTGACATAGTTCGGACTGTTTTGGTTTCATGATTACTGTGCACAACGTGGAACATGGGAAAAGCCTGCTTCTGTTTAGCAAAAAGTGATGTTGTATCTTCGGTGCGCCACCTTTCGAGGGAGCGATCAGGATGTGGGGGCAGAGCGCTTGCCATGCGAGACTTGTGAAGTTCGGCGGCGATGGTGGCCACCCACCACCGAGCCCAACAAGGGGACGCTACAAGGTTGAATAACACTTGGAGACGTCAGCCATGCATCGCCGCTATAACCAAATATGCCTATCCGAGGTTGGATAACTACACAAGGTTAACGCTAGCCGCCCGGAAAATTCGGAAGTAAACGGAAGAGAGAAGATGACAGGATAGATTTAAAATAAGAGCGAAAGATGTAGGAAGAGAGAGATAGGAAAAGGCTACTGCCGAATTCCCCTGAGTGGGTCAGCCCAGGGGTGCCGTCTACGTGAAGCCGGGGCCAAAGGGGTGTGTTGCCTCTGCCGGGGGGCCTTAAAGGTCCAATCACCCGGCTTCGGCTCAACCCCCAGGATCCCCTTTTCCCCAGACACGGCAAAGCCACGCACGGCAAGACGTGGGAGGGGTCGAAACCCCCCGTTAGCTAGGTAGGGTTCGTGTTGTCGCTACTCAGCAAACGCCTACTTGCGCAGACGCCCCTGCGGGGGGTGGTCTTTCGAGAGCGATGTCAGTGGCTCTTGGCGTCGCGGCGGCTCGATTACTTGAGTACAGAAACTAGCGCTACACCGCGCGAATTATGGAAAAGAACGCTACCCACACTACGTGTTCTGTAATATTTCAGTACGCTGTACCTACATGCTACTCTGCTACTGTTATGTCATGGTATGCGCCTGGCGTGTCAAATTGCAGTCATTGTGCGACAGCTGTGTAGTTATCGTTGTGGCGGTGGTTAGTCTTGCGTTGGATTTGGAATACTCTTTTCACAAAGGTTTGTGATAGTGTTAGTGATTACCTACTGTGCACAGCTGTCATTAGAAGCGCATTTTGTGTTTAGTTTCGCACGCGAAAGCAAAATCCTGAGAACGAGAGATACGTACTGCACGCGTGCATAAGTCCGTCCTAATTTTCAGTGACGGCGTGCGTAATCCCAAACGCATGTGATTGAGAATTTTGGCTTAAATGACGGAAGTCGTTGACCTATTTTTCAGAGGTGTGCAATTATGATGCAGGTTAACGTTAAAATGCGGCCACGGCGGCCACATTTCAATGGGGGCGAAAGGCAAAGAACACCCATGTGCTTATATTCGGGTGCACGGTAAAGAACCCCAGTTGATTAATCTGTAGTCCCACACTACGGCGTGCCTCATAATCATGTCGTGGCTCCGACACGTAAAACTCTAGCAATTATATATTATCGTACTCTCACGCATGCACTGTCCAGTGGTATCACGTTTGCTAAAATGTTGAAAAATTAACTTTCATGCTTCTTTATATTGCTTCTTGTATTGAAAAGTGCTATAAGTGTGTTGCAAAACTAAAAACGCGTGCTCTTGCCAAGTATGTTAACGCCGAAAAAAATTGAATTATTGGCGTACGGTCTGAGGTGTTGGCTAAAAGAAGACTGTTTTGTAAAGCGGGACTAACTGCATTTATGTCAAGCAGATCGTGCGCAAACGCATGCAAACAACACGAGACACAACAAAGTATGCGGCGCATCGCGCACACGCCGAGCTAATAAAGGGGTCATGAACCACTTTTCCAAGTAATGATCTAATGACCTCAGTATCGGAGTGTACTGCCTCCCGAATCGATTGCCGCAAAAATTTCTCGAATCCGTCAAGAATCAGCGGTGTTACGGGGGTTTGGCGCACGCTCCCAGCGCTTTCTCTCTTTTCTCGTGCCGACGAGCGCACTGGAAGCTAGACAGGGAGGAATGGCATGGGGGAAAGAAGTTACGTCAGTGCGCGTCATGAAACGCGATCGCTCTCCCGCTGTGATTCGCTTGCGCGAGTGCGGCTACCGTGTACTGAGGAGTGCGGCGCCGGCAAGTGGCGGCACCCCGCGGCAAGAAACGCATCTGATCGGAACGCCGCTCTCGATTTACGTCGGCTATCGGCCAATAAGCATGCTACGTCTCTTGCGACGTAAACTGACAGATCTGCGACGTAAACGGACAGACGCCCCGCCCCGCCCACCGACGAGAGTGAGAACCGGCCTCTGTTTGAAAAGAGGGTGCCTGGGGAAACGGCAACTTCGCGCTCCGCTTGTGGCCATTACGCGGCGCGCACGACTGTAATATTTGGCAGAGCAGTTCATAGCCGTGTCAGCTTTCCGCAGGATGTGTTTTTTCAACAAGCCCAAGGGGTGCTTCATGACCCCTTTAAAAAAAAAGTCGCAGTTTCGCCGCAAGGGCGAAGCAATGAATGCGATAGCAAGAAACTAATGCTATACGAAGTGAGGCTCGCCAATGAATACTCTCAGTTTGAACAGCGCTCCTGTTGCAAAGGCGGCCGAAGCAGCGAAGGAAACTAGCGTGCCTCAAGTGTCGAGCTGTGACACTTGATAGTTCACGCTCATCTTCTGTTTGTTCGCTTAGCGGCGTCCCTTGAGCTCGAGTGACTTTCGTACGCTCCGTAACATGAGCGCGGACATCACGGTGAAAGCGTGAAACATCCCTCTTCCCCTCACCACGAGAAAACCGCGCGAGCAGACAGCGGACGGGCAAGGTTCTCCCTGCGCAAATATAAGACGAAGCGAGCGAGCTCGTCGACGACTTTTAAATGCGCCCGTCGCGCTCCTAGCGCCACCTCGCTGGTAATGAAGAAACGCTTATAAGCGCCGGCCGTCTCTGAGTCCGTCCAGCGGTAAAGGGTGTGTATATAACGCTCGCCGTTAGCTCCGTGGAGGATCTGCGTTTCGTGGCGTAGTGGTTAGCGCCACTCGCTGCGGAGCAAGAGGTCCCTGGTTCGATTCAGCGCTTCCGAAGCGTTTTTTGAATTATTTTTTGGGGCTTATATATACATATATATATATATATATATATATATATATATATATATATATATATATATATATATACATACTTATACATATACGGTGCATGGCGACGGCGACGGCAAAATGCAGCCGAGACTGTCCATATAATTGCTATCGCAATAAAAAAACCGCCACACAGGTTACTCAACCCATAGAACAAAAACAATGAATGTCACTCGTGTATTGCTCGCATCAATCCTAGGTACAAGTAATTGCACGCGACTGGCCGAGGTCGGGTAGCACTGGATGGTCTGAGGCTGCCGAGTGAGCGCGAAAGGGCGGCCGCTCTCCGCAGCACGGAATCGCGACGTAACTCGGCGTGCGCGTGCGCGCGCGCAAGTCCTTGTGGTTGAGGATAAAAGTTTCTCTATTGGCGCTTTCCGCAAGAGGGCGCGACGAGTAAAGCGTCCACGAGAGAGGAGGTCGGTGCTCCGGAGGAGAAACGGCGCCCGCTGCTCCAGGCGCTGATCCGTGCTCCCAATTAGGGTTGCAGAAGTTGCGCCTTTTCCTTTCCTCAACCTCTCCTCCTCCTCCTCCTCCGTTGCTCCATTCTCGCTCCCTTTTTTGCAGAGTGCACTGGTTTCTTCGGTCATGCAAAAGTTAGTAGACGGGAAATGAATTTTGAGAGTTGTAATTCGTGCTGGATGCTAAAATGGAGTATCGAACAAGTATCTGGGGGAGCGGACCGACCGGACACCTTTGAATATTCTGCACTTATGTGTATTTTTGTTGACATGTCCTTTTTTATCTTTTATTTTTTCCCGACTTTTTCGTACGCAATGTATATCTTTCCCACATATAACCTTTACGTTTTTATTATTATATTTTTTACGTTTTATTCTTATTCTCTTCCGTTCTTTTTATATTTTAACCGTTTTGTTTAACTTATGAATTCATTTTTTAAATGAAATAGGCTGAACCGCACTAGATTTTTCAACCACAGGTGCATCAGAACGCCGCACTAACAAGGCGGGATGTCTACACCCACGCCGCCACTTTGACACGGACACGAGGGCTAAACTGTAGTTCTCAAACCGCCTCGTGCGTATGGACAATATAAGCCCCCCCCCCCCCCTCCCACACAAACACACGCAACGGGTAAGCGACAAAAGAACACCGACCCTTTTTTTTACCCATCTGGAAGTAACCGCAAAAGGCGCGGGATCGGAGCTTGCTCTGCCACGGATGCACCCCTCGCAGCAAGTTATTGCTGCCGCCCAAGCAAAGGAACATTGCCCCCCCACGACCTTCAAAGGCGCCCCGCGGAAGCTGCGCTATGCGCTTTGTTTCTTTTCTGCCATTTCTATTAGGGGCGAAGCTCCTTAAGGCGGCACCCGTTCGTCCCTCGTCGTGCTCGTAGTAGTGAGTAACAAGTCTTACCCTTTGACCTCCAAGGTGGTGCCGGTGGGAGATTTCTCCTGTGCGTTGTTGAACAATAAAAAATTCGCAGCGTGCGCGTTAACTAAAAGCCGAATTCTTCTGTCTCTGTAGAAGTGTAAGTGTTAGCTAAAAGCCGACTTCTTCTGTCTCTCATTCCTATTAGCAGCCATTGTTTACCTCCAAGGTAGTGCCTGGTGAGATTTCTCCTGTGCGTGATTAAACAATAAAAATTTTGTTCAAAACGCCGTTGATTGATGAAATAAACCAACGAAAGACGCCAGATGTTTTGTAAAAACAAAACGAAAGAACGCCAGATGTTTCTAAAGCAAAACGAAAAAGACGCCAGCTGCTTAACGAAAGACGCAAGGTGTTTTCTAAAGCAATGGTTTTCTAAACAATGAAAATTCACAGCGTACATGTAAAATTAAAGTGAGCTGCAAGTCGTCATAACTCATCGAACCTTTAGTATAAACGCGCCCGATCTCACGTCGGTGATGATGTACTGGGCAGAATTCACGGAAGATTCACGGTTTACCGAAGAACCTCCGCAGCTTCGCCCACTCATCATCATTCACTCCGTGGGTATGCTGTGATTTTTTTTATTTAATTTATCTTCGTTTTCCCGCCCGTATCTACGGCACCTGCTCCACTCCGCCGAAACGGCGCTTCTTTCCCCATTTTCTTCTTTGCTTGCTCTAGCGAATGAGCCTAGAGGAACTGTTCGACACACTATACGTCTCCACTGTCAACTTGGCTTCTTTATTATTTTCTACCATTCCTTCCTTCAACTAAGACTGACCACGACGATTTGGGATGTTCGCATAGCACCGTATTGGCTCATAAGCCCTGACGAAGACCGGTCCACCGGTCGAAACCGCTGGCAAATAAAATTAAGGTAACCGCTTAGTTGTGTCTCTTCTGTTCCTGTATATATATATATATATATATATATATATATATATATATATATATATATATATAGAGAGAGAGAGAGAGAGAGAGAGACAGAGAGAGAGAGAGTTCAGAAAAATTGAGCACGCGCGAAAAAATCGCTCCGTAAAGGGCTGACGGTTCGGCCGCGGGACCGGCCTTCGTCGGAATGATCAAGAAGCAGGTCTTATTCCCATAAATTCTGACGAAGGCCGTTGCCGAGGCCGAAACGTCAGTCTTTTACAGAACAATTTTTTATTGCGATAGCAATGATATGGACAGTCTCGACGGGTTTCTGCCGTCACCGTTGCCGTCGCCATCGCCGTCATGTCCTTCTGGTATGAAGTCCAAATTATTAGGATCCCCCCGCACATTGTATGTTCTACCGTGGGTAAAAGCGCACGAGCGGGGGCGACGAACGTGGCCGAAGCAGAGTTCAAAGGAGCTGGCCCATTTCCGTCACTCGGTGGGTGCATGTGATAACATCACCCCGCTCGGGAGGCCTGCCGTTGGAGCAGACAGGAAACGCCCCGCCCGTCTGTTACGAGCCTTAAAGGACGCGAAGACGCGAGGGCGAAGTTGCTCGTCGCGCGACAGCGCGACGAGCAACTTTGTACTTTGAGTATAAGGGCGCGGTGGCGATCGCTGGCGCGCGCGCTACCTCGAAAGCCATCACAGCGGGGCGGGCGGCTCGTATACCCTTCTACGTGCTGCGCTCTCAGTGCGAAGTAACTATGCGGAGAGCATCGCTCCCTGGAGCGGCCATATTTTCTGACACCAGCGTTTTGTGGTTACGCGAGATCAGATACAATAGAGTTAGCTGCCAGCCTTACTTCGTGTAACACTACGATTTGTCGCTATCGCATTGATTGCTTCGCCCTTGCGGTGAAACTGTGACTTTTTTTTCCTACGTGCTTGATTTTTTGGACTTTTACGTCCTGGTCCTATGTGACCACTCATTGATTTCTCTCTCTCTTCTCTCTCTCTCTCTCTCTCTCTCTCTCTCTATATATATATATATATATATATATATATATATATATATATTGTGGCGCGAATAGATATATTGTGGACTCGCGATGACGACGAGAAACAGTCCTTGTATTCCTTCTGAAGGCCTCGGAGCTGTTGCTCTTGGCGAGCGGGAAGGCTTGGGTTTAGGTCGAAGGATGGCTCATGCATTGCGGTTATCGTCGCAGCTTCGTCAGAATCTGAAAAAGCAAACCGATCGCTGACGGCCAAGATTTCTTCGATGTATGCAATCGTCGTGCCCCTGCTCAGGTGTCTGTATTCTTGGCTGAAGTTCGTTAATATCACGCTTCCTTTTCCTTCATGCAACCGAGCAATGCCTCTTGCGGTGCAAATAACGCAGTCTAGCAGCAAACGCTGATCGCTCTCGATGACATTCACGATGCATTCAGCCGTTTCGGTGCCGATCGTAATTATGACGCTGGATCTAGGAGGAATGGTGACTTGATCCTCGAGCACGTTCAGGGCGTGTTGACATAGGTTTGTATCCGGCGGTGTCGTTTTCTCCGACGATAGACTTATCGACTTGGTTCTTAGGCCGATGACGGCGCCGTGATGGTTTAAGAAGTCCATGCCAAGTATGGCATCCCTCGAGCAACGTTGCAAGATTATGAAGCTCGCAGCATAAGTGCGATTATTTATGGTGACTCTTGCTGTGCAGACTCCAGACGGCGTTATTAGATGCCCTCTAACGGTCCGGAGCACCTCCACCAGATGTCAAGTGATCATGACGTCGACGAAGGCAGCAGTCAGCACGTCAGAGATGAAACTCTATATTTGGTCGAACTTGTGGCCGGGAAACTGAAAGTGAAACTACAGCAATACACTGATAGCGGCGAACAGAGCGTCGACCGTCGATCAACTGACAAGCGGTGAAGCGCGTCGGCATTTATACATGTGCCGTGGAATAAATATTCCAGCGTTATCGCTGGTTGTCGCGCAAGTTCTGGAATAAGCTCGAGTGTGCGAGTCTTGCGCGCAATCTTAACGAAACGATCGACAATAATCGCGAAGCTTCTCCAACAATGAGGCGCGGTTCGCGCTGAGCGTTGCTGACACTCTTTGTGGGCGAAAATCGAATGCAGCGAAAGTGACATTAGGAACGCACGTGACAATATACATATATATATATATATATATATATATATATATATATATATATATATATATATATATATATGTATAGATATATATGGTTTGCTTATGAAGGCGCGTAACAATATTGTCTGTTAATTCTCATTATTATCGCAACATTATTTGTTCTGCTATATTTCAGTGCAACCGAATATGCCCAGATCATCTGACTTTCTTCCGAGTGGCTTAGAATTAACGTTTGAAGAATAAGGCTGTGAGATATGCTGAAGAGATAGGCTACATACCTTGACGGAGGGGATATTCTGGCACACTTCTTGAATTTTCTCAGCGCTTTCCATCTCGCAGTAGACGACACTGGGTTTCGTAATCTTCAGGACTCGCGTCATTTCTCCTGCGTCGAGCACAACAGAAACAGTTAGGAATGACACGTGAGTAGAGTCATTGTCTTGTTGTTCAAGCCTCAAACACTCCTTAGTTCCAACGCGAACGTGACACACGGAGAGAATATAACAATAATTTCTTGTGTTTTAAGTGCAAACACAGAAGTATGCTTAAGAGGCACACAGGACTCCAAATTATTTCGACCACGTGCGGTTCTTTAACGTGCACCAGATGCACAGATGTTCTTTGCATTTCTCTCCCACCGAAATGCGGCCGCCGTGGCCGGGAAGCGAACCTGTGCCCTCGAGCTTAACGCGCAGGCGAAAGGGCGCGAAATAGACACATGTTTCTACTAGTAACAACATTCATAATCTTCAAAAGCCGGCCAAACTGTGTATTATGTCTGCTATACCGAACACAGCTGACTTAGAGGAACCAAGAAACATGTGCGAAGAAAACAACACACATAAAACATTGCAAACGGTAACAGCTGGCAGTGGTAGCTTAGCACGTGAGTTGACGCGCTGATGGGCTCGAGGGCTCGAGTCGCGGCGACGAAAGGATTCATGGGGGCGAAGCGAAGAACAACCGCATGCTTAGATTTATGTGCACATTAAAGAACCCCGGTGTCTGAAGTTAATTTTTTGCCCTCTACAACGGCTTGCCCCGTAAGATATCGAGCACGTGGAAATCGAGCACGTAGGATTATCGAGCACGTGCCTTTTAGCAAATTATGGTTACACCATACGGAAATACGGTACGGTATTACTGTACCACTCCTCCCTTCTTGCTCGTTGAGCATTTCGCCGCTCCTAACTACGGTGAACGTACACCAACACAACAATTGTTCTTTTCAAAAATTTCTATGGGGTTGTCACGCCTCATTGCTGCCTCTCAGCCTATGCATTGTTAACAAGGAACCGCTCGTTCGGGGTACGCAATGTCACTTGAACTGGGAGTGGCTAAAGCACAACGAGTAAAAAGGAGGAGAGGTACGGTATTATTTCCGTACCATATTTTCTTAACTTGCTAAAGTACCCTGTTATCAGAACGTTACAGTAATACCGTACCGTATATGGCATGGTTCCGTTCTGTATTTTCGCACCACGGTCCCGAAAACGTTACAACTGCGGGAGTTGGTAGATGTGTGCGGTAACGCGATGTTGATGACGGTAGAGAGTTTTAACACCGGCGACCCCAAGCGGCTTGCGTACGCACGCTCTCGCATTCCATTGTACTTCCAGCCGCGCCCGAAGAAAATACAAAGGAACGCAAGGGCTTACGTACGTACCGCTTTATAAAATTATTTTGTCATTCTTGTAGACGTTGTGGGTGATGTGGCCAGGTTTTAAGCATCGAAAGGTTTGCTGAAGTGCGAATGAAACTTGGTTGTAAGTCGGCGCTCGTCTGAGTCTGTCTGTGTCTCCTGTTTTTCCCTAAATCGCTCTGCATTTGTCCGAGTCATGTTTCTCCTCTTGCTCCTCGCGCGTGCGTCGTTTTAGCAACGGATGTGCACAGTGTTTGTTCTCCTCTCCGTCGGTCGTCTAGAGCCGCAATACGGCGCCACGAGACCCCAACTCCTGTCACTGGACTTCCGCGCTGGCAATGCGAAGCGAGATGTGGATAGCATCCAGTGCTACCCGCGTGGGGTTGCCGACTCGAAGGGCACCGCCTCTCTACGGCCATTTCTGCTGTCAGTCGGCAAGCTTGGCAAGCGGAGCTGTTCAAGCTTGAACTCCGTGCGTGCCGGTCGACTGCTCAAAAATTAGACGCAGTCGGAAGAGGGCGAGGGAGGTGCGCCAGGAACTGGTGGTTGGAGAGGGGCGAGGGTGAAAGGGGGAGAGCCACACGTGGCCGGACCCAAGGAAAGACGAGCGCGCGCTAAGCAGGCGAGTGTCTGAACTACCCTCAGAAGATGGGTAGACCCGAGAAGGTGCTTTCTCCCGAAGAAGAGGAGCGACAACGAAGGAAGCGGGAAGCCGAGCGTGAGTGGTCTAAGCGTCGTCCAGAAGATCCTGAATTCTATAGAAAAACCAAGTTAAACGCTAGGAGAAAACAAAAGCCAAGTTAAACATATGAAAAGCCACGTGAAGGCACGCAGCTCCGCTCTTTCCTGAGTTTTTTCATCAATAATGCGAAGCTGGCCAATTTTGTTTTCTTGTGCAGAGTCGGCGTCTCAGTCACGGCTAGCGCAAAGAAACTCATGAAGTTGGGAGCACACAATCCCACTTCGGAGATAATTGAAGCACAAAGGTCAGCCCATAATATTAGATTATCAAACTCCAAAGCAGACAGAAAACTGCGAGATGCGGCAGGCCTCCATCGTAGCTTCAATCAGGGAGAGACCACGCAAATTGATAATCAAACAAGGAACTTCTTTATTGTAGACCCTTTTCCAGCAACACGATAAAGCTCAAAGGTCGGCCAGGGATTTCTAAAAGAACACATCCGGAACGGAGACCTTCGTTCACACCGCGCGACACGCCAGCGGCAACAAGTTTTCCATAGCAGTTGTCAATGACAGGGAAGAAATCCTCTCGGCAGTTTCACTCCTTCGTCGACGTTGCGGCACAGGCTCCTATAGCTCTCCCATTACTTGACACAAAACGCACTACGGTGTACACACAATCCCGGGCGGCCGTTAGAGCGCTCGCATCAGTATTAATAGCCAAAGTTCTGGGGAGGTGAGATACTCAACGACAACTCCATGGGACAAGGCGTATTATAGTGTCACCTGAGCCCTATCGGATAGCCCAGGACACTGCGCGAGGCGTATGCCGCGACGGGACGGCATACGAAAGCTCGCGCAGTGTCCTGGGCTATCCGTTCGGGAGAGCTCGTCCACAGAGTTCCTCTAGTTACTTCATTCTAAAAAGACAGGGCGTGCAAACACGGACACAAGAAAGAAGTCAGGAGGCCCCTCCTGCCAAATAGTTTCTTCCTCATATAGGTACTTTACTCTGAATAGGTGCTTTCCTAAACAAAAGCAAGGTCTTCAGCAAGTGCTCCCACCGCCCCGAAAAAATTCATCTCTACGAGCCTCCCCACGATATACTCAAACTACTCAAAATGCACAAGAAAGTCGGTCCATTTTGCACCGATTCACTGAAACCAATAAAAAAAAATTCGGTATAAGCCACTACTCGACGACAGTTTCCCATGACATCGATTCCCAGAATGAGTGGGATCTGCCGAATTTCTTCTTCTGCAGAGGCCACGTTTTCTGTTCTTTGAGTGCACTTTTATCACTTGTGATGCGTTCCACTACGCGTACACCCTGCCTTTCTCGAAGGAGCCTATTCATAATTGCCAAGCTGACAGCAACAGACTATTCCCAAAAGTAATTGCCTTATCCGTTTTCAAGAGAGATTAGGCGCTTTCAACGCCACGTGCTGAACTTGCTGAGCTCCGAAGGAGAATGACCGCCGGCACATAGCCAGGTTAGCACATCTCGTGAAAAAAATATTGGGAGCGGCGAGGCATGTAGAGAAGAGTGTTTCAGCTCCACTAATGTGAAACCTTGAGAGGGGCAAAGCATGCAGTGTGTGCCGGTGTTTCCCATAATGGGCAATAAGAGAGAGAAGAAAGATTAGACACAGATACCCGCAGTCTGTTTTTATTTAGTGTACACGCAGCAAATCTTTATTTTTGAACTAGGCACAAGAGAAATCTCCCACCGGCACTACATTGCAGGTCAAGATGTAGTGCGTATATATACGGGGAGGCCGGTCAACTGTTGTGCAACTCGAGCACTCGTTTTTTTTTCAATCAAGAAACTCACTAGCAGATGCTGCCTGCGTCGGCGTTGCCTCTCGCGGGCGAGGGCGCGTTCTCTTTTCTTGCGAGCTGGTAGTTCAGCGCTCATCGTAGAAACAACTTTTCCATGGTCAACGCGCCGATCGCTCTCTCTCGCCACACAGCGAGCGCTGAGGCGGTGGCGCCCACTTGCGCTCAAGCAAATGGAGCGTCACGACAGCAGACGACGATGCACGATGCACGCCGACACGCCGATACCCTAAGGTGTTCGCCTCTAATAAAAATAGGGAGCTAGCTCCACTTCGTGTACGCCGTCAAAACAGCGAAGTTGATGCCCCCCTTCGTGAGGCAACTGACTTTCCGTGTTTTTGCACGTCATCCGAAGTATATATATGTTTTGCAAGTCTTTTCTAAGTGTCCGGTGTTGCATTATTGCTCTTTATTTCACGCTATGCTAAGATATGGGACGGTGGTATGCTCGTTCACGGCACTGCTGGAGCGCTATGGTTGCGTTCCAGTGCGGCCGCGGCCTATTCCACCCCCCGCTCGCCCAAAGCGCGCTGGAGCGCAAGCAGTGCTTCAAGCGCTGCTGCTGCGGATGACACGCCTGCTTCCTCAAGGAATTTTGTCGAGGTTTCGTTGCATATTCACCCTCTCCCCATCCGAGCGAGCGTACAACGACGCTCCTTAGCTTCTTCCCCTCCGAGGGAGCCTCCCTCTCGACACTCTCGGCGAGGTGTAGCCCTTTCCTCTTCCTAGCGAGCCTTACTTTCGCCTCACCACAAGGCCGCTTGACCAGCGTGCCTCTCTTCCTACCAGCGCCACTTTCTCTGAGCCTCGCTGTCACCGCACTATCGAGCTCTGCCACCGCCTCCTAGTTGGCTCTGCCACGGCCGCTACATCGGCCGTGGCTCTGCTGGGCGTTCACAGCCAAAACCCATATATACGGCTATGTTCACGGCTAGAGTTACTGTATGTGGCTCCTAGTACAGCAACTCTGTTCACGGCTGCTACATCGGCCGTGGCTGTGCTGGGCGTTCACAGCCAAGGGCCATATATACGGCTATGTTCACGGCTAGAGTTACTGTATGTGGCTCCTAGTACAGCAACTCTGTTCACGGCTGCTACATCGGCCGTGGCTGTGCTGGGCGTTCACAGCCAAGGGCCATATATACGGCTATGTTCACGGCTAGAGTTACTGTATGTGGCTCCTGATACAGCAACTCTGTTCACGGCTGCTACATCGGCCGTGGCTGTGCTAGGCGTTCACAGCCAAGGGCCATATATACGGCTATGTTCACGGCTAGAGTTACTGTATGTGGCTCCTAGTACAGCAACTCTGTTCACGGCTGCTACATCGGCCGTGGCTGTGCTGGGCGTTCACAGCCAAGGGCCATATATACGGCTATGTTCGCGGCTAGAGTTACTGTAATTGGCTCCTGATACAGCAACTCTATTCACGGCCGCTACATCGGCCGTGGCTCTGCTGGGTGTTCACAGCCAAAAGCCATATATACGGCTATGTTCACGGCTAGAGTTACTGTATGTGGCTCCTGATACAGCAACTCTGTTCACGGCTGCTACATCGGCCGTGGCTGTGCTAGGCGTTCACAGCCAAGGGCCATATATACGGCTATGTTCACGGCTAGAGTTACTGTATGTGGCTCCTAGTACAGCAACTCTGTTCACGGCTGCTACATCGGCCGTGGCTGTGCTGGGCGTTCACAGCCAAGGGCCATATATACGGCTATGTTCACGGCTAGAGTTACTGTAATTGGCTCCTGATACAGCAACTCTATTCACGGCCGCTACATCGGCCGTGGCTCTGCTGGGTGTTCACAGCCAAGGGCCATATATACGGCTATGTTCACGGCTAGAGTTACTGTATGTGGCTCCTGATACAGTAACTCTGTTCACGGCCGCTACATCGGCCGTGGCTGTGCTGGGCGTTCACAGCCAAGGGCCATATATACGGCTATTTTCACGGCTAGAGTTACTGTATGTGGCTCCTAGTACAGCAACTCTGTTCACGGCTGCTACATCGGCCTTGGCTGTGCTGGGTGTTCACAGCCAAGGGCCATATATACGGCTATGTTCACGGCTAGAGTTACTGTATGTGGCTCCTAGTACAGCAACTCTGTTCACGGCTGCTACATCGGCCGTGGCTGTGCTGGGCCTTCACAGCCAAGGGCCATATATACGGCTATGTTCACGGCTAGAGTTACTGTATGTGGCTCCTAGTACAGCAACTCTGTTCACGGCCGCTACATCGGCCGTGGCTCTGCTGGGCGTTCACAGCCAAAAGCCATATATACGGCTACGTTCACGGCTAGAGTTACTGTATGTGGCTCCTGATACAGTAACTCTGTTCACGGCCGCTACATCGGCCAAGGCTCTGCTGGGCGTTCACAGCCAAGAGCCATATATGCGCCTATGTTCACGGCTAGAGTTACTGTATGTGGCTCCTTATACAGTAACTCTGTTCGCGGCCGCTACATCGGCCATGGCTCTGCTGGGCGTTCACAGCCAAGAGCCATATATACGCCTATGTTCACGGCTAGAGTTACTGTATGTGGCTCCTGATACAGTAACTCTGTTCGCGGCCGCTACATCGGCCATGGCTCTGCTGGGCGTTCACAGCCAAGAGCCATATATACGCCTATGTTCACGGCTAGAGTTACTGTATGTGGCTCCTGATACAGTAACTCTGTTCGCGGCCGCTACATCGGCCATGGCTCTGCTGGGCGTTCACAGCCAAGAGCCATATATACGCCTATGTTCACGGCTAGAGTTACTGTATGTGGCTCCTGATTCAAGAACTCTATTCACGGCCGCTACATCGGCCGTGGCTCTGCTGGGCGTTCACAGCCAAGAGCCATATATACGCCTATGTTCACGGCTAGAGTTACTGTATGTGGCTCCTGATTCAAGAACTCTATTCACGGCCGCTACATCGGCCGTGGCTCTGCTGGGCGTTCACAGCCAAGGGCCATATATACGGCTATTTTCACGGCTAGAGTTACTGTATGTGGCTTCTAGTACAGCAACTCTGTTCACGGCTGCTACATCGGCCGTGGCTGTGCTGGGCGTTCACAGCCAAGGGCCATATATACGGCTATTTCCACGGCTAGAGTTACTGTATGTGGCTCCTAGTACAGCAACTCTGTTCACGGCTGCTAAATCGGCCGTGGCTGTGCTGGGCCTTCACAGCCAAGGGCCATATATACGGCTATGTTCACGGCTAGAGTTACTGTATGTGGCTCCTTGTACAGCAACTCTGTTCACGGCCGCTACATCGGCCGTGGCTCTGCTGGGCGTTCACAGCCAAAAGCCATATATACGGCTATGTTCACGGCTAGAGTTACTGTATGTGGCTCCTGATACAGTAACTCTGTTCACGGCCGCTACATCGGCCAAGGCTCTGCTGGGCGTTCACAGCCAAGAGCCATATATGCGCCTATGTTCACGGCTAGAGTTACTGTATGTGGCTCCTGATACAGTAACTCTGTTCGCGGCCGCTACATCGGCCATGGCTCTGCTGGGCGTTCACAGCCAAGAGCCATATATACGCCTATGTTCACGGCTAGAGTTACTGTATGTGGCTCCTGATACAGTAACTCTGTTCGCGGCCGCTACATCGGCCATGGCTCTGCTGGGCGTTCACAGCCAAGAGCCATATATACGCCTATGTTCACGGCTAGAGTTACTGTATGTGGCTCCTGATTCAAGAACTCTATTCACGGCCGCTACATCGGCCGTGGCTCTGCTGGGCGTTCACAGCCAAGAGCCATATATACGCCTATGTTCACGGCTAGAGTTACTGTATGTGGCTCCTGATTCAAGAACTCTATTCACGGCCGCTACATCGGCCGTGGCTCTGCTGGGCGTTCACAGCCAAGAGCCATATATACGCCTATGTTCACGGCTAGAGTTACTGTATGTGGCTCCTGATTCAAGAACTCTATTCACGGCCGCTACATCGGCCGTGGCTCTGCTGGGCGTTCACAGCCAAGAGTCATATTGGCGCGCGCTCCTAGTTTCATTTTGATGGATTCGGGTTTGTCTAGCAAGAACGGTTAGCAACGCTCGACGCTGACCGCACCGCTTTGTTCGAGAAGCTTCGCGATTACAGTAGATCACTTTGTCAAGATTGCGCACATGATGCGAATAGTATGATTATTCGAGAGCTGGCGCAACCACCAGTGATAAGGCTAGAAAGTTCGATGCGTGATGTATAAAAGACGGCGTATCCCAGCGATGTTCAGTTTTATCGACGGCCGACGCTCTGTTCGCCGCCATCAGTGTACTGTGTGTATTTCTGCAGTTTGACCTTCCTTTTCCCGCCACAATTTCGGCCGAATGACGAGTTTCATCTTGGACACACCGCCTGCTGCCTTCGGCGACGTCACGACCCTGGGACTATATATACGGCTATATTCGCGGCTACACTCTAAATATTTTCACGCGTAGAAAGCGTGAAACGCGCCCCTCTGCCTCCTAAGATTCGTTTTATGTACCACGTGACTCAAAATACGCGTTTTTTTCCTCCACCCAAGCGTGACGGCGGTCGAGGACACCCACATTCGCTGTATTTTACGAGTGATGCGGGATTCTATGCGTGAGAACCGGAAAACTCACGCTGAGGAAAGGTTTGCGACGCCGATCACGCTTCTCCTCATCACGCGTATATATATCCTAATACAGTTGCCAAGACAGCCATGCGACGTCGCCGTTACTCGCCTCTGATTTGCTGCTGCGATTTGCGCCTCCTTTCATTTATTTTTGTTTTTCACGCGAATGCCTTGAAAGGTTGCGCTTCCTTCGATATATACTTTTGGCGCGAAAACGGGGTTAGAGTCGTTGGAGTCATTGACATAGCAAGCACTTTGTGCATCGTCTCTGCCTGCCCTTCGAGCGTGTACTGTGCGGAGGGTTCGCTTTGTGGTGTTGAAAAGTGGTGAAGTCAGGAATAACTTGACATCGATTGATCTGCGTGGTGTGCCGCGCGGTAGATGCAAGAACACCGAATGCGACTGCCCGGAGTTCTCGCGCGACACGGCGCCACTCAGTGCGAACTCTGCTATTCCGGCCGGATGGTGTGCATACTGCGGGCACTCGCCTGCCATTCACGGCCGCTCGGAATACCTGCGTAAGCAAATATTTCGAAATGTGTTTGCTCATTATATATTTTACAACTATTTTCCCAACAGTGACGTTTCTTCCTATTGACCTCTGATCTTGACATTAGTATCAGGCCAAGTTCTCTGTGTACAGTACTGACGGACAGAAACGCGAAAATTTAGGGCTCTGTAATTCAAATACTTTCATTTTCAACGTCTCCATTTCGTGTCAAAGCGGCGTAATTTTGGCTCGAACACTTACATCCATCAGAGCCAACATTAACTTTAGATGCCGGATTCGTAGCGACGTGACGTGGTTACCTTGAGTAATTGCTCATGAAAGTATTTGTAGTAAAGAAAGTGATGTCGCATTCAGTCCGAGAGTTTCTGTTTCACTCCGGTCGTGCGATCGACCGGGAAGGATGACAAGAAAGAAGGAAGGATTGTTGCTCTGGGTGTCGTGGCTGTGAGCCGTTTCTCCTTCGCCGTCGGGTATCCACCGGTCCCCGCGTCTAGCGCCCGTTAGCTTTGGCTTGTCGGCGCCAAATTTCGTGGCCGCGTCCGATTCGCGGCGGTGGCCATTTTCGGGCCAGGAGGCGGAACACCGGTAAAGGGGCCTCCTAGCACCTCGCGCGGTGAATAAACAACGCCTGCTTCCTCCGTCCTCAGCAGAGCGCCTCGAAAATGACCAAAAATATATTGTATGCCGTAAATTCATGTAGTCGATGCGTACATTACGAAGCGTTAAAATTGTGCGATATCCTGCAAAACAAGCGCATTAAGGCCACAGCAAAATTGTGTGTTTTTGCTGCACATCAAGGCTGAAGTTCGCTTTTTTTGTGAGTGCGCAACGCATGAGTCCATAAGTATTGTTTGAAGCCGCTATTGCCAAGAGACCGCTCTGGTTACAGGCGAACTATTTATGCCGCAACCTATCCTTTTATAGTAAGATACGATTGCGTCACCTTCAGGAATTTTAGGCTACTGGGTGAAGTCGCACTTGTGTGCAATTAATACGGAGTTTTCGAATAGGGGCCTCAAACGTTCGGGGCCCCAAAGCCTCTTGCGTGGGCTCGCTTTTTGTCAAGCAGGAGTTATAGAGTTTTCGAATAGGGTCTGCGGCGATTTGGGCACTCCCCCTATTCTAGGTCACTGTGGTCTCGGCTGAGAGCCGTCGCTTCGAAGTGAGTGCCGTCATGTTTGTTTGACGCAAAGCTTATGCGGCGAGCTTTGGGGCTCCCGCTAAATTCGCGAAATAGCGTCCCCAACGCAGAACCCGAAGCTGTTTCGGTCTCGCGCATGCGCAGCGGCCTCGACGCTATTTCTTTGGGGCCCCTATTCGAAAACTCCCTAATATTTGCGTTACCGTAAGGTAGCTTAAATAGTTTACCGTACGGTCCACTACGTGGAGCCAGTGCCTCGGCGGTCGGTAATGCTATAGCTGTCGCGGCAGCAAGAATGGAGCTCTGTTGCAGTCATGTTGTGATCTTATGGCAAAATTATACGGAATTACAGAAAATCTGTTTTTATAAGCGCCTCAGGTAGAGCATACGTATCAAAACAGTCAATTCGAACTTGCACCTTTTACTGTAAAAGCCCGAAATTGTCGCGAGTACAAAAATGAAGTGCTTCGTATGCTACTCAGTGGTGTAACTAATAGCTGATATTTTGAATGCCGTTTCTGAAATTCGCAGTGAAATGAGGTCAGTATACGATCCCCAGGTTAACGGTTTTCTTTCTAATGGATGAATATGTCTGAGATACCACGCTGAGTGCACGTGTTCACAGTTGAGTTGACTTATACTTCCACAAACACTATAATTGCGGAAGAGTGCTTAGCTCACCCGGCTGCCAACCGACAAGACAGCGGTTCGATTCCCACCGCGGGCACAAATCTTTTTTTTTTCTTGCAGCTGTTCCTCTCTATTGATGAACGGTTGCACCACAATGTTCCTTCTTTGGGGTCTTACAGTTGCGTCATACGGGATGTCAAACATACGGTTAACCTCTCTGCATTTAGTCTCGAGAAGGACTAACGGTTCTGCCAACGCAGTTCGTTTGTCAAGGAACAACTTTTGATTGAAAAGTTCGCAAGATCTGTTGGAGTGTATGGGGTTCAGAAAGAGGCAAGCGTCTTACTTCCGCAATTATATTTATCGCTGTGAAAGTTATATTTGTTTATCTGTGCAGACAATAGATGAAAAAGGACATTCTGAAAGCGGAACAGATGCACCCCGCGTGAAGGCACTTTTAAAAGCATCCTTTATCCTGAGGAGCACGTCACCAGTGGCGGTATTACCGGCTTATCTCCTAAACGAAGAAATGGTAAGACAGTCCTGTATCTTCTTATGTCCCTGTTTATTTCTTCAGATTGCCATATTTGAGAAGATTTTATTGGCGCCCAGTGTAATCTGGAGCACTCACTTTTTTTTTTCATTTGTGCTCAAACAGATTGCCGGTGTACGCACTATACTTGACTTTACGACTTCAAAACTCCTTTGTACTGTTCTTGCTAACTCCCAATGCCGCTATAATAAAATCAACAAAGAGCCACGAAGTTTTGCTGATTGTTCGCTGTATTCTGTGTTCATGAAGTTTAATTCCAAGTTTTCTCTTTCAGTTTGCCTTTGAAAGTGAACTGAGATTTTTAGGCACTATCGAGGAGAATGTCAAAAGCCTCAGCAAAATTCTGCCTGCAGTGGCGACAGTGTCATCCTTAGGGGACCCATCGTACACAGAGCTGGATGCGCACCTGAGGCCAAGGCTCGCGAAAATGGCCCTAATTTCAGGGGGGAGTAAAATAGCTTTTAAGAGCCAAAGTTTCAGAAACAATCCATAACGTCATCATTCTTCTTACACTATACTCAGTTTTCAGCAGTGTATCAGAAGATTTAACGCCTCAGTCGCAATGTGAGCTTTGTCGACAAAATATTTTCATGAATTTGTAGTTCTGTACCAAGTGAAATTGGACAACGATTCATTCCATCAGGTACCAATTTAATTTCTCCTTTTTTATCTTTGCCAGGTTTCACCCGCAGACATTATTGGCCCGTGCATTGTGTGGGGCGACGTGAACGAGCTTGTATGCGGTAAAGAGCCCAGCGAAACCATGAAGCTACAGCCGAACACGTCGCTAGAAAAAGCACTGGTGCTTTGTTTGTGTGTGTACTACGTCAAGGACCTTGCGTATCCGGCTGCTTTTGGCCAGTTGCTTGGCTTCGTTAAAGCAGTCGTTAAACGTGCCGGCATCGACGAAATTCCATGGGCACAGAAAAGGCTACGGGATTTGTTCACGAAACTACACTTCGTTTGAGTTAAGTACACATCAATGTTTATGTGCTGCTTAAAGAGACATCCAAAATTCATCTAGCGCCTATTTTACAGTTCCTGTGTGTTTTTTTCTTGGATTGCTCTTCCATAAAAAGAAGCGTTTTTGTAAGTTATGGTCAATAAAAGTATTACTCAAATTTAATTTCTTGTAAATATTTCGTTCTACTTAACCCCTTATCTTTGATTCAAAATGTAAAGTGTCAGGGCACTCCGTGCAATATTCCTCACTAAAATTTCTGGACTACCGTATATATAAGTAATCGCCTCGAAAGAATGCATGCACATCAGAGGCTTAATTGTAGGACTCGCCAGATGTACCTGTGGAAGATGCTTTATGAAAGTTTGTCTTGCACTGCCTTCCATGGCGTTGGGGTTTGTGACAAGCGAAGTTTGAGACAATCCCGAACGCCTTCATTCTGCTAACACTACTAAACTCTGAACGGTGTATAACGAAGATCTAACACCGCAATCGCGATGTGAGGCTTGTCGATCCGTGACGGGAGGCCTTCCTAATGCTTAGTTAAGGTGTAAGAGAGGATTTTTACTTACTTGATGCGGGATTCTCCTGCTCTATAAAATGTGTTTCTGACTGTCAGAAAGTGTTTAAAAATAAATTTGAGAGACGATAATATTTGTTGTGCTGTATTTGTTGATGCTTGGCGGCTGTTTGGCGGGTATATATGCTGGTTGCCTGGTATTAAATAGGTAATCACAAAAGTCAAGTTTCAATTTTCATATTGGGCATGGGAACATTCCATTAGTTCTGCGTAACACGAGCTTGCTAGCTGCACCGTAAATACAAACCGCACTGCCGATGTTGGGCTGTGCGTGTATATGTACCGTTGGGTACAACATGGAAAGAGTAGCCAGTGAAATAGTGAAAGCTTGTCTCTTATTTCTAACGTACTCTCTGTACCATAAACCGAAATCCATATTTATGTTTCAGCCAGCAAGCTCATTTTACCCTCTCGCAGTGTCGCGTTCTACAGTTTGCACATGTGCAAGATGAAAAGGAAAAGTTTATTTTTGTAATGCGCTAATTAATGCCGGGCATCAGTATGTACAGGGTGTTTCAGCTAAAAAGCACCAAGTCTTAAAAAATTAAGCATAGGCGGTACGCGTCTACAATTAGTGCAGTATTGTTCTGAGCCATATAGAGCACGTCAGAATATTTTTTCCAATCCGCCAAGCTTGGCAATTAACAAAGATTGCTTAATGAACGTTTTAAATAGTAACTCTAGAGAAAACTTTTCCATACAAAAGTTGTAGCGCTTGTTCAGAAACATCGAATTTTTCAATCTGTGTTAAGATAACTCCCCTGCCTAAATTTTTTCCGGCCTTTCTTTCAAGCGCGCGAATTTTAAAAAATACCACGTGACTGCCGCCAAACGCGCGGCGCTTTTAGTGCCCTCAAATGTAAGTTGAACGAATTATCAAAGGCTGCTTCGCGCACAAAGATCGATGGAACAGGCTATCGGTGACTGCGATGGACGTTAAGCGACAAAATGAGCGAAAATGCTTTTGATAGCATTGATAACCGCCTCAGAGTTCGTGCTTCGCATGTAGATGACTTCAGGGTAGCGAGAACGATAATCAACTACTAGTAGATAGGTGTGTCCCCTGTGACTAAAAAGTCCATTCCTACTTCTTGCCATGGTTGCGCTGGAGTTTTCGTTACAACCAATGGCTCACTTCGTTGCGCTCGTGTGGCTGCGCACTGCCTGCAGCGACTGACTCTGTCCCGTATTTGCTGCGAAAGTCCGTACCACCACACGGAATCCTGTGCTCTCAGCCGGCATCGGTTAATTCCCTGGTGGCCTTCATGGATAAGTTCGAGCGTATCGTTTTGCAGCGAAGTCGGGATGACAAAGCGATTGCCTTTTAGCAGGACGCCGTTGCACAAAGAGAGATCACCTCGATGGTTCCAGTATTTCTTCATGTGCTCCGGAAGCCTGTCTCGACGAGGCCAGCGCTGGGTGCAGTACTTGACAAGCTGGTTGCATTCACCATCCTGTTCTTGGTGCCTGCGGACATCATCTGCAGTAACCAGCTTCGTGTCAGTGATCGCTGCAACTTGGAATTCCACGAACTCTTCTACCACATCCACTAGGCTGATCGACGGCTTCTCGTCTGGAGCCCTTGAAAGAGTATCCGCAGTGGCTAGCTGTTTGCCTGGAACGTAGACCACGTTGAATTGGTAGCGCATAAGTTTTATACGGAACCTTTGAATACGTGGAGGTATCGTGTCCAAGTCAGCGTTTCCAAGTAGTGTCACCAGTGGCTGGTGGTCGGTTTCCACCGTGAAGTGTAGGCCTCGCACGTACTGGTCAAAGCGGTGCACTGCCCATGCTACGGCCAACGCTTCCTTTTCTGTTTGGCTGTAGCGTTGTTCTGCATCGGTTAACGACCGTGATGCAAACGCTACCGCGCGTTGCTCCCCCGATGGTTGTTCTTGCAGAAGAACAGTTCCCAGTCCAAATGAGCTCGCGTCGCATGAGACCATGGTATTACGACCGGGATGATACTTCGCGACGCAGAGGTCCGAGGTGAGCATCTCCTTGACCCGATTAAAAGCGGTCTCTTGAAGCGGTCCCCACTGCCATGCATTTTGCTCGCCTAGCAAGGCGCGAATAGGGGCGGTTGCCTGCGAAAGGTTGGGCAGGAAGCGACCAATATGATTAACCATGCCAAGGAAGCGTCTCAAACCAGCAACGTCCTTGGGTGGCTCCAAGTTGCGTAGGGCTTCGAGTTTGCTGGGACTCGGCGAGATACCGTTGGCATCGATGATTACACCCAGAAACTCTACTTTGTCTTGACCGAAGCAGCACTTCGACTTGTTGAGTTTAATTCCGGCTCTCCTCAGACGTTCAAGAACCTCCACAAGTCGCTTGTCGTGCTCTTCTCGGTCTTTTCCAAAAACCAGGATGTCGTCGATCATGTTGACTACGTTCGGTTGTCCTTCGAGAATGCGAGCCATTTCTCGCTGAAAGTACTCCGGTGCCGAGGTCAGGCCGAAAGGTAGAAGACAGTAGCAGTAGCGTCCGAATGGCGTGATGAATGTGGTGTACTCTTGGCATTCTTGGGACAATCGCACTTGGTGAAATCCTGCTGTCGCGTCGAGTTTAGAGAACACCTTTGCGTCGCCCAGTTGCCCGAGAACCCATTCGACCGTTGGAAGCACGTGCCTTTCACGGAGAACTTCCTTGTTGAGCTTTGTCAAGTCCACACATATTCGGATGCCGCCTGATGCCTTCGGTACTGCGACCAGACCTGCACACCACAGCGTCGGCTTCGTAATGCGCCTGATGACGCCTTGTTTTTCCATCTGGTCCAGCTCTTGCTTCACCTGGTGGTACAGAGGAATGGGAATTCTGCGAGGTACACTGAGCGCAAATGGCTTGGCATTTGGCTTGAGCCTAATAGTGTACTCCTCCCCTACGGTACCAAGTCCCTCGAAGATATCATGGCTAAGGGTGGCGTCGCTTGAAGAGCTGGCTGGCTTTTCAAGTCGCTGTGCGGCGTCGACGAATTTCACAACTCCCAATGCGAGTATAGCAGGGTAGCCTAGCAGAGGCGTAGACTGCGAAGGCATGACATACACTGGCTGTACGCAGGTGCGGCTCTTCCACTCCAACGTAGCTCTGAATTGGCCAGACACATTTAAAGGATAATTTCCAGGACCTGTTAGATGGCCCTCCGGTTTTTCGAGTTGAGACGGTACTCCCGGAAAAGTGCTTGGAACGACGGTAACTTCCGCTCCTGAGTCGACTTTGAACTTGAGCGGGACGCCGTTCACGTGAACCCAAACGAACTTGGCGGTTGCTTCACGACTGGTCTTGACAGCATGCATCTCGATGGCATGTGACTGTCGGCTGTGCGAACGCTGCTTGGCTAAGCAAACTGCTTCAAAGTGCCCTTTCTTTTTGCAAAAATTGCAAATGGCTTTCTTGGCAGGACAAAATTCCCGCTGATGCACTTCACGTCCACACAAGTGACACGATCCGTGCGTCGCATCAGAAAAAGGGGTTTCTCTTGATGCTGACGTTCGCTTATGGGATTGCCTTTCCGCTGGCTTGTGCTTCGCTGCATCAACGGCGACTGGTCCAGATAATTGGTTTGCGCGTTCATGTTTTTCTCTTTCGGCATCTTCGTGCAGCCGTGCATGCAGGAACGCTTTGTCCAGCGTCAAGTCAGAGGTGCGACAGAGTTGTTCTGATAACCTGCTGTCCAACAAGCCGACGATAAATCGGTCTCGAACGAGCCTGTCCTCGACGGACGCTGAGCCATAGTTGCATCTTTTGACCATGTTTCGCAACGCAGAATAAAAAGCATCGACGCTTTCGTTGCTTGCTGCGTCCGCTTGTGAAAACGATAACTCTCATGAACTTCGTTTAGCGGGTGAACAAAATGCGAGGTGAACTTGCTCTTCACAACACTGTACGACAGAGCTTCTTCAGCCGTCAAGTTGAAAGACGCTAGCACGCGTCGAGCTTGAACACCCATGCAGTAAAGAAGCGTTCGTACCCGAACCTCGTCGGTGGCTCGGTGCACTCCTGTAGCATAGGCATAGTCCTCAAACTGCTCAATCCAGGTGGACCACGCACTTGGATCGTTGAAGTCGAAGTTTGGTGGCTGTTGGAGTCCAGGTACCCCGGCAAACGCAGCGTCGGGCTTGTCCGCCATTACCGAGAGCGAACAGCGGCCACTTCTGGCACCATGTACGACACCGGTAGCTGACAGACGCTAGGCGCGTCTACACAAGTGACTCCGAGCCATGATGACCGAACGAATGCACATTGCTTTATTCCCTTCAACCATATATAGAAAGCATGGCGCGTAGCGCCCTCTACAGATACCGTTTCAACAACAACAAAAAAATTTCTTCAACGACAAAGCGGTAACCATGCAAATGCTGCATAAGACCGTAGGCAGCATTTGATGCAGTGTAGGCATTTTTTCTTTTCTTTTCGCACCAATGAAGAAACGCTTTGGAAGGGGCGAGGGTGACAGCGTGATGAAGGATCGAGATAAAAGATGCACTCACATGTGACGGCTGCTCTTTCGTAGACCTTTTTTTTTTTTAGATGGTACGCCTCTATCATAATTTAGCGTCCATAGCAGTCACCGGTAGCCTGTTCAATCGAACTTCGTGCGCGGAGCAGCCTTTGATAATTCGTTCAACTTACATTTGAGGGCACTGAAAGCGCTGCGCTTTTGGCGGCAGTCACGTGGTATTTTTTTCAAATTCGCGCGCTTAAAAGAAAGGCCGGAAAAAATTTAGGCAGGGGAGTTATCTTAACACAGATTGAAAAATTCGATGTTTCTGAACAAGCGCTACAACTTTTATTTTGAAACATTTTCTCTAGAGTTACTATTTAAAAAGTTCATTAAACAATTTTTGTTAATTGCCGAGCTTGGCGGATTGGAAAAAATATTCTGACGTGCTCTATATGGCTCAGAACAATATTGAGCTAATTGGAGACGCGTAGCGCCTATGCCTAATTTTTAATACTTGGTGCTTTTTAGCTGAAACACCCTGTATACTCTTCCAGAAGCCGCCAAGTCCATACAGCACAACAAATAATATCTTCTTTCAGCTTTCTTTTTGGATGATTTCTGACAGTCAGAAAGGCATTTCAAGGAGCGGGAGAATGCCGCATTAAGTAAGTAAAACTCCTCTCTTACACCTTCTCTAAGCGTTAAAAAGGTTGGGAGTCACGGTTGGCAAGCGTGGTGCGCTTAGCGTGAAAGCGCACCACGCTTAGTACAAGCGTGCGAAAAATCGCCCCCACTCACGCTTCGCAAGCGTTATGCATCCCGCAAGTCACGCTTAGGAAGCGTGATTTTTTTAGCTTGAAAGCACACCACGCATAGAACAAGCGTGCAAAAACACGCCCCCCAGTCACGCTTGCTGCGCGTGAAAATATTTAGAGTGTAGAGTTACTGTATGTGGCTCCTGGTGCAGTAACTATATTCACGGCCGCTATATCGGCCGCCGCTCTGCTGAGCGGCTCACGGCGAAGGGTTGACTCAGAACTGCTCCAGTGTTAAAAGGTGACCTTATGCCAACAAAGCGCCAAGCGGTTAGGAGGAGAAAACTGCCAAAGGTATCATAACGCCCGCTTGCTGCGAAGACTGTCCGGTCTTATCCTCTTTTCTTCAAGCACTCTGCGCCCTAAAAGTTTTCCTTGTCAAGTATTTCACAAAAAGGTAAATGAAGAAAATGCGACAAACCATTTCAAACAATCTAATGCCAGGACCATAAGCGTTATTCATACATCAAACAACGCTGATGCAATTACTCACTCTCGTTGAACACCGTCTTCACGCAGGTAATCTTCGCACCAGCGAAGACGGCTGCGATGAACGCCATTACCAGGTCGACGCTGTTCGCGGATGCAAATGCTACCGTGTCTCCACGTTCCAGGCCAAGAGCTTGGAATCCAGCCGCGATGCGCTCGCAGTTCTCTAGGAGCTGTCTACCACTGTAGCGTTGTCCGGTAGGTGCATCAACCTGCACTACCAGCATTGCTGTGCAATTAGTTCACTCCTGCGTTGAATGCCAATTTTTTGGAAGGCTTATTCGTATGATTTTAGGGAACCCTTGCGAAGTTAACGCCACCTTGTTACTTATGGAGATTGTTGTCATCGCCAAACATAAATTATCAACAAAAGCTTTATGCAGTCTGTAGGCCTGTTGAGTTTTTAAAACCATGTGTTCCTGGCAGGAAAGATAGCGCTTCGTAGTGGAACTGATGGTCGGTACGTACTATTGCAAATTGAATATGGGTGGCGTGGTTGTAAAGGGATAATGAGACAGTTATATTACACAAGGATTCCAATTATCACATACGGCGTCTTTAATGTTCAGCGCATCCAGACGGAGGTATGTTCTCCGATTAGGCATAAATGGGTGTAGCATACTGTACTGCAACAGTTCATTTCCGCCTCAGTGAATACAACTCATAACGCATTTTGAACCCACCAGTGCGGTCGCGTCTGGTTCCTCATTCCACGCATTTCTGAGAAATTCTGCGAAGTCGACATGCGGAATCTTGAGGTCTTGAACTGTAGATTTCACGACGCGATCTTCAATGGTGACATCTTCTGCGAAGCTCTGAGTGGTGCTCTGCATAGAGAACCGTACCAGAACAATAATTTTAACACGAAAGTGTTTTATGCCGGGGTCCACCAAGTACATCCGTCACGGATATGACGTTGATAAAATGGAGGCCAACGGGTGAGAAAGAAAAAAAACCAAGAAAATGATACCCCGCTGGGAATCGAACCCACGACGTTGCGGCCGCGACGGGAAGCGCCCGACGCCCTGCCGACTAACCTAACTTGAGAGATGCTAAACACGGCGCGAACGCGCCTTATATCTTTCACACATTCTCTTTCGCGGCGGGAGGAGCGGGGCGGTGCCGCCGCCTGTGAGATGTGAAAAGAAGTAATGCTTCACGATTGACACTTACTAGCGCTTACTTCGAGATTGCGCTCGATATCGGAGGTCATGGTTAAAGCGTCTCGATACCAGAGAGGTAGACTGGCCGCGCTGGCGTCGCCGAGGCACCCTTGACGCAGTTACGTTCTTTGCCTTTGGCTTCGTATTAGCGTGCGTCGGCTCATCGGAGTAGTGCAGCTTCCACGTGCACCAACGGGATTTCTCCGCCACTGACTGCTTCAATTGCGAGAGCACCAACAAAACTGCTGCAATATGCGTTGCAGAAAGGACGCGATTTCGACGAGCGAATGTCGTGCCTTGGTGGAGCGAGATCAGCGCCTGCGAGACAGAGGCCAGCGGGACGCCCGCGTTTGCGGCTCAGGCTACGAACCTCTACCTCCCGTGTTGCTGAAGCGCAGTGTGTGTTATGTATGCATGAGCACAGGCGTCGGCTACCTATTACTAGAAAGCGCACACCGTGCCGTTTCTCTCCTTAATTGACGACGCTTTGAAGAAGTGCATACCGAGTACCAGTGTTGATTATGAGCTTGTTGATGTCACCTTTACGCGGAATTCACGGTTCGCTGTGTCCAGATATATGTTCACAACTTCAGCTACCACAACGGTTTAATCATGATCATGGGCGTTAGTCGTCGCGATAGAGACATGCTGTCAACATGGGTGCATCCACGTCGAACGTGCTATAGCTGCCAAACACGAATATACATTGTACAAGCTCTCATATATCACTACACAATAAGCACTACTTCTGTGAAGACACGTTTCACTTTCGTGTTATACCGATTCCTATGACGGAGGGATCAACCGTGTTTTTTTTTCTTAATCATACAGAGTTTAGAAGACAATGCATGTCATATTTACTTCACGAAACCAAAAGAACCTCAGTCGAAGGGTGATGCACGCTTCGTACATTGCCTTAGTGCTCGTGACACAGACGCGTACAGTCAGGACTTCACGCATCGGCACACTCCGGATTATTTAATTCAGCATAGCTCGTGAAAGGCGCGGGGAGACAGCATAAAAGTTGCATGCTAAGAGAGTTATGACTGTTGGCTGAAATAAACGCTTCTTGAACACAAACGCAACTGTACATTTCGTGCTTCAGTGCTTTCATTTCACATAAATCAGGACTTAGTAGTTGAATCGGCATTGATTTATGCCCTGAGTGCTTTGAATTCTCCTGACTTTATAAGTGAGGTTCCGTTGTATTTGTGTTCACATAAAAATACTGCTCTTTCCTAAACTTCGCACAGATCACACCTCCTTGCCATGTCTCCTTGAGTGAGCGAATCTTGTCACCTGTTCCTTTTACTGTTGGATGAAAGTGCGTGACATAAGAGTGGGATGCGTAGTTACACAACCTGTCATAGCTGTAAACATGTTAGGGAACACCAAATGAATGGCAACAGCGATTCCAAAAATTGTCCATCAGCAAGGCTCAATATCTATGATGAACATCTTTCGTTAAATTCAAGAACATATATTTGGATGCAAGTGATAGAGGCAGCGTATTTATCTTGGTGAGTGGCGGTGTAAATATAATTAGTATTATTTCTTATGATGGTTTAGAATCACATTATCATGGGTGGCGGCATTTGCTCAAAGCCAGTCAGGAAGCACCAGCACATTCAATGGCCCATGCTGTCTCTCCTCTGCTGCATGACCGCTGCCTTCCAGTGACACTAATGTAAAAGTTAGGCCAGTAAGTATGTCTTACAAGTTTGCACGCAGACAAAGATACCGCATCCAGCTAGCTGCAACTGAAGCTGTAATCCAGCACAAATGTAACAAATACTGCGTAAAGCGATGAAACAAGGCAAGCCGCATGGCCACTACGGTGATTATTCTGGCTATGGCAAGGGAAAAACGACAAGACTGATTTTTAATTTCCGACTTCTAATCCTTGTCAGGTATTCGTAGTTTATTCTGATTCGTTATCATGAACTCTCATTGGTCATTGAACGTTGACTGGGCGACGCTATATCGATGCCGCTGATTTTCTGTTGCACATTCCGTAAGAACGTCACGCATAAGTGAAATGTTTGACGCTGTCGCCGCAGAAAGTTGTCGGCCGAATATGTAGCAACGTCGGAAGCACTACTTTTAGGCAGGCTTTTCGTTTCAACACGTCGGGTCAGGTATTTGGTGGCCTTTCATTGCTGACGTCGTGCAAGGATACTTAAAGGATCTCCAATTATTGCAGTATGAAGTTCCATTGCGTAAATGGCTTAAATGATTATGACAGTTTGCCAGCCAGCATAATGCGTCAGGGTGATTTGAGCCGGTTCACTTGGCACGTCTGCTTCGAAGGATGGAAGTACCGGGAAAGGGTCGGGAGGACCTGCGGCTGAAGTTGATGAAACAGAGGCCATTCCCATGCTCTCAGCAGGCTCTTCTGACCTGAGTGCTGGCCTGTCCGCGCACGCATTTTCCGCGGAAACGTGTGACTGTGCTTCCGTAAGTTGCAGACGTATGTGGTCGGCATGTCGGCGGACAATCGCTTCAGGTGTTTCCACTCCAACCATTCGTGTGCCAGATGTAAATATCACCTGTCCGGGTGTCGCATTCCCGTTCCATTGTTGCACACGTGCCCACGGCACATTACAGGGGGCACCTAGTCCTGGCTTTCATCCGATGCTCCTGCACTAACCTTCGGTATAAACAGGTATCAAGGTATCTGACCTGGAATCCTAGCAGCATCTCTGACTGTGACGTTCCGATTTTCTGGGGAGTCCTATAACTGAGTAGCAGCCGCACAAGTCTGTTCTCCTATTTCCCTTCCTTCATTTTCCGAATCCCATCCTTGTCGCCGCTGTTAGCTCGTCCGGGCCCACAGGCCATGGCAGAAACGAAACGCTACACTTCGAACAAGGCAGGCAAATAACAACGCTGATTAGGGCGTTAATAGAGTGGGGCGTTAATAGAGTATAGTGACAAGGGGAAAAGGAAAGAGCACAGAGTCAGGAAAGAGCTGACGCTTGCGCGATGTGACGCCCAGATGGCGATACAACAGATTTCTTCTGAGGATGAGGGCCGGGAGCAGACTTGCTGATGACGTGGCCACCAAAACATAGGTGTTTAGAAGCACAAGTGACACTTTTACGGGTTGAGGGTGTGTCTGGTGGTCTTGTTTACTTGAATTACTGCAAAAGCCAGCAGATGTGTTTTTTCAAAGTGGCAGGCAAACAAACTAATGTCATTGAAGTCGACGGGTCTTCTATTTCAATTCTGCCGACATGGTGTCCCGTACGTGTTGGGAGGTTGAAGTGGCCGAGGAAAGCCAGAAATTACGCAATCTTGAACTCCAACAGGCCCTCTGGTGCCATAAAGTCGGTGTTCCTTGTCCCAAAATCGAAAACAATTTCTTAGCAAGGCCGTTCGTTGACTTGTCGCTTTATAGCTTCTTGCTCTGGCGTCGCAACTCGATAGAAACTGGCATGAAACGGCCCGACGCATTTGTGAAGTATATCATCTTTAGCGACAGGTGTTTGCCGTATCTCTCGATAAAGAAGAAACGCTGTCTTTGTAATGATGGTGCAACTTTGTAGATGCTCTTTCTTAGACCGATGATGACTTGCATTGCTGTGGAAGGTTTGCTCTGAATCTTGGGCTGCGGATGCAGATTTGCCGGATTCCAGAGGACATTTATCTTCCCCAATTTCTTTCGCGTAAGCGTTTGTCGTGCCGTTATTGGGGGAGCTGTACTCCTGGCTATAACTTGTAAACAAAACTTCGCTTTTCCTTCCTGCGACATATCATCTCTTCATCGTACAAGGGAGACATTTCCATCCAGGTGCGCGCTTTGGTCACCCTCAACGACGCCTTCTAAATCCACAGGAGTTTCAGTGCCGATGGTAATGCGCACGCTGGACCGAGCTGACTTCATTTTACTGTACATTTAGGCAAAATTCATAGGATTCCTCTTCAGCGGTAATGCTTGACCTTTAGAAAGCGTTCACGACAGGCACCACAAGTAGATGACTTCACCTTGTTGGTTCATTAAGTACATACCGAGGATTACCTCTCGTGATCATTCATTAGTGTAACTCGTGTCTTAGGGTATGTGCGACCATGAACAGTAACTCCTGCCGTCTAGACTCCAGTCAGCCTTACATGCGTCCTCCATCTTTGGGCGTTTCGGGACATTTGCAAGCAGTCTCACTTTCTTCATCTCGGTGGTGAATGATCCATGACAGACATGACAGAGAAGTCGGGTCAGGCGTCCACTAAATCACTGATATTCTGGCCGGTCAGAGCAACCTGAGGTCGGTGGTTCGTAGCCTTGCGCTACGGTTAGGTCGTGCCATCCCATCACGGCTGCGTCGAGATGCCCTGTTGCTGATATGTTGAGTCGCCATGTTTTTTTTTTTTTTCGTTGGTGAAGTTTTCTCATCGAGACTCCGTATGGCTGTCGGGGTGTTAGTGCTTGCTAGCGTCGATGTCAGTGGTGCAGGATTTTTGGGTTTTGTACCACACCACCATCGGTTCCTGCTTTTAGTTCGCCGAATGCGGGCTCACAGATTGCCCACGAGCCGGGAAGTTGTTCTGCAGGCGTGCGGCGAGATCACAAGTAGATGCACGCGTTGTGACGGTGAACGGGGTGGAAGCAATGGGATTCAAAGTGTTAATGCGGGGTAATCACTGATATCACCTGATTGTTCTCCGCGCTTCCGGAACAGTGCAAGGAACACATGCAGCTCCATCTCATGGTAATGGCAGCGTCGGTATGTGCGGCCGGGTAGGATTGTGGAGGCGGCGGCGGCTGACGACGAGATCACGCAAGCGAGCTTGTTGTCATGGCGGTTAGGAGCGCCATGGCAGGCAGCAGCGGCGTGTTGATTTCAGGGCTCCCAGTAATTGTTGAATTTTCCCGCGCATAACGGCGGGTGTCAAATCCCTTTGACGTCCGCGTCACCACATGTAGGCTTCTGACACAGCAGCGAAGAACTGAAGTGGAATCGACGCCAGCAGCGAACGCGAGCCGTGACCTCACGTGCCACATGCAAGCGCCGTCTTTATTTTCCCCCCTTGAGGTAGCGCGCTCGGCGGTTTGCCCCCCACCCAAACGAGAGCGCTACACGGTGTAGCTCTATACATACGACCTCTCCGACTGCCTTACAGAGGTCGTCAGTGGCTATATCTTTTGGTCCGTTAACAGCGATAGTAGTGTCTGTGCTGCATCCCGAGTATCTTATCGCTCGCCGAATAGTCGAAAACTAATTGAGCGACCGTCTTCGGTGGGTTTCTTGCATATTCTGCAAAGAGCTCTTCTATAACTCCTTATATAAGGAAGCGAACATCATCTCCTCAACGCGCGGCATGGCGAAACAAGGGAAACATCCTCTCAAAAAATCATCATCATCAGCCTGCCTACGCCCACTGCAGGGCAAGGCCTCTCCCATGTTCCGCCAATCAACCCGGTCCTGTGCTTTCTGCTGCCACCGTATACCTACAAACTTCTCAATCTCATCTACCCACCTAATGTTCTATCTCCCCCTCACGCGTTTGCCATCTCTTGGAATCCAGTCAGTTACCCTTAATGACCACCGGTTATCCTGCCGACGTGCTACGTGCCCGGCCCATATCCATTTCTTCTTTATTTCACTATCATATCCTTAACCCCCGTTTGTTCCCTGACCCACTCTGCTCTCTTCCTGTCTCTTAAGGTTACACCTATCATTTTCCTTTCCATCGCTCGCTGCGTCGTCCTCTATTTAAGTTGAACCCTCTTTGTAAGTCTCCAGGCTTCTGCTCCGTAGGTAAGTACCGGTGAGATGCAGCTGTTATATACCTTCCTCTTCAGGGATAGTGGTAGACTACAATGCATGATTTGATAGTGCTTGCCGAATGAGCCCCATCCCATCCTTATTCTTCTAGTTATTTCATGGTTCGGCTCCGCGGTTACTACCTGTCCTAAGTAGACGTACTCCTTTACAACTACCAGTGTCTCGCCACCTATCGCAAAGCGCTGTTCTCTGCCAAGATTTTTCCACATTACTTTAGTTTTATGCATATTAATTTTCAGACCTACCCTTCTACTTTCAGTATCCAGTTCAGTAATCATGAGCTGTAATTCGTCTCCGGCGTTACTCATCAATGCAACGTCATCAGCGAATCGCAGGTTACTGAGATACTATCCATTAACTCTTGTCCCTAATTGTTCCCAATCTAGGGCCCTGAAAACCTCCTGTAAACACGAGGTTAATAGCACTGGAGATATCGTGTCTCCCTGCCGTACGCCCTTCTTTATTGGGATTCTGTCGCTTTCGTTGTGGAGGACTATAGGGGCTCTAGCTCCGCTGTAGATTTCTTCCATTATGTTTATATAGGCTTCGTCGATGCCCTGATTCCGCAGTGCCTGCATGACTGCTGATGTCTCCGTCGAGTCAAACGCCTTCTCGTAATCTATGAAGGCTATGTATAGGTCTCCATGAATATCGAGATATTTATCTTCAGAAGCTGCCCTCACGTCTTGAGGAAGATCTCGGCTCTTTCTTTGATAATGAAGTTCGTGAATGTGTCCTGGAGTGTGGTACTAAAGCGATCTACGGCGCCTCACGGAGTTTTCTACGTAGAAATAGACATGACAGTACTTTTCTGAGTCTCATTTCCTTAACAAGGTGACCCAGTCCTAAGCTTCCGGCTTATTTACGGGTGTTTTAAGGATGAACCTCAAAATCAATATTTCTTGCCTCTTGCTAGATTGATGGCCAGCGATGGCGCTGATATCTGCTATGGTGTGAGCTCCTTTTCGGGCTAGTCACTGGCGTCCGGTACGTGAACGTTTGCAAAAGCCTGTGTGTTTTGTCTCGCGGTTGCGGTCGCGAAGAACATAGCAGTCAAACCTGTAGACATTGTACTATGGACCCTTGACTCCGTGCGCTGACAATGAAAGCAATCACTGCACGATGATAAAGTCGAGCACGCTCGTCGGTCGTCGATAGCCCGAACTGCAGCTGAGTTGCGTCGGCATTCATACATGCGTCATCTTACGTTCCAACGCTACCGCTTGTTATTGCGCATGTGTCCCAGCGTACTCAGGCAGTCGTATCATATGTACGATCTGAGCACAACATTATGAAACACTATACAATGTTCAATTGCATTCAGGACCAGAGTGCACCGTACGACATATCTGCAGCAGCTTTATGCGCGGTAACCTGGTCGCAATGAAAACGATGCATGTATGTGTGCCAATGTTGTGGCTTTGGCAGATAACACCGCAGCCAAGCTAACTTCAGTCGGTTATGCGGAATCTCAGTTTGTCTCGGCGGACCTCTCAGTCTCCCCCGGCTTTCGGTTCACGTTCAAGCAGCTGATAAATATAACGTCAGACTCGGTTACTGAATATCAAATTTTAAACCGCTGTCAAAGATTTGCCGGCAGTTCACGCTGCAAAAAGCACTACTACCGATAAAATCAGAAGCCATAAGTAAATATCCTCAGCGTAACGTATGTATAGAGGGGACAATCTGAATTATTCCTTTGAGGGATCCAAGCTAAATATGTGATCTTTGCAGGCCCGTAGCCAAGATTTTTTTCGGGGGGGGGGGGGGAATTTGCTCAAAGGCTTGAGTATTTGAGAAAAACGCCTATTTTCATTGTTTATTTTCGGTGAAACACCATGCACCATAAATATTTCGCCGCCGCCCCCCTGGCTACGGGCCTGGCTCTTTGGGAATCTTGGTTGGCGCACATGCCTGGCCGGTTTCGCCAATTAGGTGCACTGTCTTTCGGGTTTGCTCCACCTAGAATTGCCGTTGCACAAACCGGTAGTGCTCTGCCACGTAGGCGACTCCGCATCGCTTATGGCAGGAACATAACGCCACAAATGTTACTCCGCCTACCCGTTGAGCCAGTTCACTATGGAAGCATGCGCCTCGCTGAAACATTTCTTGGCTTCGTGCGCTTGGCAGGCCGAAACTCAGAAGCGAAGAGGAAATATGGACGGAGGGGCGCGTGCTACGTGTCACGGGTAATTCTAGCACGATTTCCAATATGGAAGACGTTCGGACGAGGTCTCTCCCCTTCTGAAGGGCTCTTCGTTCCTGCGCTTTTACAAAATTGCCTAGGTTTCTTCGGCTGGCTCAGCATGGCACAATAAAAACTATAATGTACACGAATTTTTCATTTCCTAAGCATATATCTAGGTCCGTAGTTACCGCAGTTTTCATCCCTAGCAGGGCTGGGCAAAGATACTTTGAAATTGTATCGGGATACGATACAAGATACTCGGGCAAGAAGTATTGCAGATACAGATACAAGATACTGCCGCAAAAAACGTATCCGGTATGATACTTGGCAATTGTATAAGATACTTCGATACATTCTCAAATTTGTTATTATAGATCCATATAACGTAGCAGAAAACGCCTATGCACGAAAATGTCTGCTTCAAAATTTCTTAACTGTGACCTATTTTGTTTCACTTGAATAAAATGTCTGTTAGTATCTCAAACGTTTTGCCCTTGTTGCCCAAAGTACATTAGTTTCCTTCCAAAATAACTTATTGGGGTTTGTTTTAGCTTCTTCACAGGACAACTCTTTGTACACTTCGCTGACAGCGGCACTTGCTTTGTACAGCTTGCCGACCATCTAGCAGGTTGCCATATAATCACAAAAACTACAATAAGGAGCCTTCTCACGACGGCCCAAATACAGGTGTGCACTTTTACCTTGTCCGTGAAAGACAGCTTGCACAATACCGTATTCAGGACAGGCGCACAGCAGCAACAACGCTGGCCACGACATCTTTTTTCTCTTTTTTGGGGGGAGGGGGGACGCATGGTGTATACTAGGGGTTTGAGACCTTTCGCTAGCCGCCCGGCCCGCACACATGACCGTCTTCGTCTCACTTGTTTTTATTTTCTAAATAAGTATGTTCGTGAGCTGCACAGACATGACTGATCTCAAGCATTCCTTTCGTGAGGGACATGTGGTCGCCGTGTGCTAAAACATAACCGTGGAACAAAAGCTCTATATTTCAGAATCCGCGTCCAGATATCCGTCATTCTGTACATCGGTATCGATGTTTCTCGAATCTTGACTCCAAATCCCCCTCAGAAATGACCTATTTATGAGACATGGGAAAGGCTTCCTTTCAAACGTCATTTTGTTGAAACTCTCTTCCACCATCATCACTGTCCCGGCCCTTGCAACTAAATTTCGCGACTGCGGCCCGCTCGCTATCAGCTCAGTTTGAGACCCCTGGTGTAAACATAGATGACTTAAAACTGCAATGAATTGTCATATTCTACTTATCTGCTGGCGTAAAGGATTTTTTGTTGATATACTCACTAACGTGCAATCCTTTTAGCAACTTTTCTTCAGCAAGATAACATGTGCAACACAGAAACGTCTCAGACGTATTGTATAGTTCCATAAAGTGTCGCAGGACACCGCCGCTATTCGCGCTATTGCCACTAAGAGCTCCCATTACGTGGCGATTAGTAATACGAAAAATATATAAGAAGGCCTCAGACAGGAAAACAAATATAAGCAAAATAGAGAGGTGGTTGTGTGTCAAACATTCACATTCAATGAGTACAGAAAAACAATACAGAGGGCGCCCTTAATAGCTATGAGCATGAAGTATCGTCAACTTACCTGTTGAGACAGGTAAGTTGACGCAATGCATGGTTGCTAGCGGCGTTGGAAGACAGATGCACAACTCTGCTACCTAAAGGTAGCATATACAGTAACTCTAGGGGAGTGCAGGTGTGCGCGCCATCTAGCGGGCGCCCTTTGAATTATTGCACAGCTGTGCCTCTAGCGGGAGCAATGAGAACTAGCGTACACTGCGCGAGGGACCTAGCGTGCGTGCCGAGTGCGCAGCGGAGCCGGGGAGTGCAGGTGTGCGCGCCATCTAGCGGGCGCCCTTTGAATTATAGCACAGCTGTGCGTCTAGCGGGAGCAATGAGAACTAGCGTACACTGCGCGAGGGACATAGCCCCGGTTAGAGGAGCTTCGCCCCTAAAGATGTGTGGTAGCGCTTGGGAATACTGTGATTATATTTGTACTACCGCTACCTTGAAAAAGCACTTTCGGTTTCCGTATAGAGGAGGTGGTTTCGCAGTGACGTGTAAACACAAGTATGACGTCAGGGGAAGACGGCAACTCGCGACATACTAACAGTAGGTCTTGCATCTGCTGTGAGTCCCACGTGATTCACGTAAACAACGAGGACTCAGCTGTCGTCCGACAGCGATTGCTGCGATTCTGATTCGCGACGCGTGTTTCGCGAGTGTAAAACAAAGCGATGTGAAGTTATTTCCGATTGCAACTTGCTTCATTCTTTTGTATGTAAAACCTATTGCAATAAGTTTGCGTGACCATGAGATAGAACTGAAACCTGAACAAAATCGACCACCAGGGTATACATTGCTCTGCAATTGTGTTCCAGATTTGGCATCGCAATATCTTGAATCATTTTCTTAACAACACTTAAAACAAACGCGCATGTTTTTCCCTCGAAAGTATGCATTATCTATTTATGGAAATAACAGTACTGTATTGGGTGATACTTAACGTATCGCCTCTGCGATGCCAGGTGCGTCTGTCCAAGTGGTCTGCCTCCAACGCATCTCTCGTTTTCTTGTGAAGTCTAGTCATAGGAGCGTGACGGTGCGTCTACTTAGCTTCGCCGTCGTTTTGCAGCCGATTTGAACGATAGTCTGCGCTGGTCCTTGTGAACTTTTCGTCTGTGTCTTCGTGTTGCGTGCGCAATATTATCATTATGATTTGAACGAGTTTTGGCAAGGCGCGCTTATCAAACAAACGTGAACTATACGCAATTTCCTACACTAGCATGGGACGCTACATCTATGCGCAGCGGTGAGTGCACGGCGCTTTGCTAAAACTGTCAAATACAACCTGTAAAGCTGCAACGCGGCAGCAAACCAAGAAACCTAGTTGTCTTCAGCCTCTTTGAACAACAAAGGCACGGCTTGAGTGCCTTGCAATGCAACCCACTGCACACGCCTAGCAAAGAACGAAATTGAAACTGTAGAAAAAGATCCATAGACAGTTCGCTAGCTAACGAAATCCAATCCGAAGCCTGTATTTCTCTAGGTTATTTTATGAAACTCTATGATCTGCACTATTTACCGCTGGTTACGAAGATCTCGGAGAAGCTTGAGCGTGTTTTCTATCACGCAACGCTCCGAATTTTCTTTTGGTTTTAAAACTGCCCTTGAGCAGCCCACGAAAAAGTGGTCCCCTCCTGTACCCACTCGTGATGTGGAACAAAAAAATAACACCGGGCACACCTAGAGTTACTGTATGTAGTAGCATATACAGTAACTCTAGGCACACCTTGCGTCAGACGCCCTCGTGTGGCAGGACACGAAGAGGGGTCACTCCACCTGCTGCCGCTTAAAAGAAAAAGAAATATCTGAGAGCATCTGATTCTTCATTGTCAAAATTTGCAGCGCGTTGCTCAAGCACAGAGACGTAACAGCTGTAACAATTGTTGGTTGGCGCTTGTCCTGTGCGTTCTTTTCGGGCGTTCTAGCTTGTGCTTCAGCGGCAGGCTGCCAGTATCGAGCTGTTTGTGGTTCTTCGTGTGACATTCTAATTTCTTGCTGTCGCATTCATTGCGTCGCCCTCGCGGCGAAACTGTGACTTTTTTTAAAGACTATAGTCTTTCTTGGGGAACCTAAACGCAGAAATTTTGGTCTGTCTGTCTTTGTGTTTGTCGGCACGTCACTCGTTCAGCCACCCGGCCAAAGTTGAACCACTTGCTTACCGCCCACCCATCTTGAACTGGTACGGCTGTTCATACTTGTGAACGTTGTCGATCAAAAAGTAAATATTACGCATATCTGAAGCGCAACATCATTAGGTAAGTATTAGGTGGTGTGTTCCTTTAATAGAAAATACATAGATACGCAATTCTAAAGACCATAGTTTCTTAAGCTGCGCTGAATATGCGACTGCGCTGAAATTTGTCTTCCTCCGTGCCCTCTGCACAAGCTCATGGTGCGTTTCGGTTTCGGTTCAGTATTGCATTGTACAAATGACAGGGGGCGCCGCTCTGGCATTCCTGTTTTACCCAGGCGACGTGTAAATAAGAGAGTTTGTGGAGAGTACTCGTTGAGTGCGGACGTTTCTTCTCCTTCGGCGCATCGCGCCAAACCGCGTGTTCGGGCTGGCCGGCGTCCCCGCCGGTCGCGGCCGGTCTTCGCCTACCGCTGCGCCGGGACTACCACGCCGCAACACAGCACTCATGTTTCCCGACGTATTGCCAGATGGCGTCCATATCTCACGCGGCGCCTCTTCTATCGTCTTTAGACGACATTTGCAGCGAAGCACGCAGATACGCGGCCAATTTTCTAACACGAAAGTGTCTTATGCCGGGGTCCACCAAGACGTCAGTGACGCATTTCCATCACGGAAATGACGTCGAAAAATTTACACAATCAGAAGGCAAAGAAAAAAGTTCCGTCAGCGGGCATCGAACCACGAACGCCCGGTCCGCAACAACAGATGCCGGGCACGCTATCCACTGCGCACGGTCACAGACTTTAGAGGCTTTACAAACGTGCCTTTTATATCTACCACTCTCCCAGTCGGCGGGGGGGGGGGGGGGGTGTTGCCCTCTGGGAGCGGTAATGTAATTCGTCACTACTGCGGCTTCCGCGATTAGCACCTGCAACGCGTTACACGTCAGTCCCATTCGGCGCGTTTTCAACAGAAGTTCAATTTCGTCAATGCGTTAACACACCGCGGAGTGGCGATCTTAGCCCAAGCGTCGTAAAAGCGTCGGCCTTGGTCATAGCATCACGCTAACCCAAACAAAAAAAAAATGCCCCCACCTCTCCGAAGGGAATCGTGAGGAAACGCGAGTGCATTTCTTCCGCCGAGAGTACACGGCGTAGTAATTTTATTGGCGTAAAGCTGGACACAACGACGCGCTCAAGTGTCTCCTTTTTGGGCGCCTCTTTCAACGAACGCTTCCTACGTGCGTTCGTAATCACCTCAGGGATGTTACCACCGCCTTCAATGCCGCCCAAACGCGTTTAGAACGCGCTGTTTTCAGGCTGTGCCAAGGAAGCACAAACGCTACAAAAGCGTTTCAAACGCACTGCATTGAGGCGGTGGCGCAGGGACGAAAGAGAGCGAACGGCGAGACAAGGAGCGGCGAAGCACTGCACCTACCCTCTCCTACACTCTCTCCACACACGCGGGAGCTCCGCCGAGCTCCCGCGATGCGAGCGCCCTCACACGCCAGAGCGCGCTCCTCCTCTCCACTCACTCTCCGCTACTCCGCCCGCACTCCCTGCTCCGGTTGCTAGGGGCGAGGATAAGCGCGCGCGCCCACAGCTGTTGCTATGGGAGAGGGGAGTGGGAGCGGAGAGGCGCGCGGACACCGACCGACGCCTGACATAGCCCGACTATAGCGGGGGACAGACGGGTCCGATTTTCCATGCGATCCGACGGCCGACGCCGCGGTGGGGAAGAGGGAATGGTGGCTGTACGATGCTATGAAAGGTCACCATTCCGGTTTCCCCTCCGCCGTGTCGGACGTCGAATCGCATGAAAAATCGTACCGTCTGTCTCGCCCTTAAGCAATGCATTCGCATTTAAAAAGAGCTCTGCGACGCGCGCGTGCCATTCTAGAGGGCGCCGGCTTGCATCACCTGGCTGTAACACCGCGTTCCCCGCTCACGGCCGGGCTACCGGGGCGGCACGACGCACTTTGCGTTTCCCTCGAGTCCGGCCGTGGTGTTCAATCACATTTTAACATGCCGCGGGATGGCGACCAAGTTCTGCGTCCAATATGCGACGCTCTTCTGGCTATCACACCTCGTTCTGTGATTACGCTTGCACCGTTAACTACTACAGCTACCACAAGGGTTAGTTTAATCATTTAACATTGACGTTAGTCATCGTGATGGAGATGTACCACTAATCATCAAAGTGGATGCATCCACGGTAAACGGTGCTATAGCTGCCAGACGTCAATATGCATTGTACAAACTCTCTTATATCAATAAACAGTAAACATTCAATTAGTTCTGTTATGGCACACTTTACTTTCGTGTTATTCCGATTACTATGACAGAGGGATGAACCATCTTTTTTTTCTGAACGCTGCCATCAAGTTATAAAGAAAAGGCTAAGCGGTCGCGCTGGAGATAGGTGGGATGTGATTACATACACTGATTACACTAGGTGCTTATGAGCATTTTTACAGCGGTACTGTTAAGCTTTTCGTTATGCGGTGCGGAGTCGACAGGAAACTATCATAAGCGGCCAGCGCGCTCTCTGGCTCTTTTCCTTTTCGTCTTCCTCATCTTAGTCAAACTTTATGCTTAGTCAGGCCAATGAAGCCAAGTTGTGCTAAGATCAAGCTAATTAGGCCGAGCCGTGTCATTATCACGGTAATTAAAACTGTCAGTTAATACCACGCTGATTACGGCCTATATAATTAGGATAATATAATTAAGCCCTTACTGGCTAAGACTTTTCTAATTAGGACATGGCTTAATTAAATCATGCTAATTAGGAGCTTGCTGATTATTGCATGCTATGAGGAACTTCTAATTCAGATCATGCTTATTAAGACCTTGCGAGTAAGGGTCATGTCAACGCACACTTTGGCAATAGCAAGGCCTAGTTACCATAGCCCTAATTAGCGCAAAAATAATGAGCAAAGTAATAATTAGCGATGTCTTAAACATTTTAACTAAATAATGATTTCATTAACGCAACCTTAGTTGGTATGTCCTTAATTAAAACTGCATGAATTATAACGGTCTAACTCGCAAGGTATTAATTAGCATCTCCTTAATTAGAAAACCACAACTACAGTGACCTTAAAGGGGTGGTGTCACCAAAATTGCGGCTTGCGCGTTCTTTGCTGTAAGCGCTTCCTATAGCTCCTGGAAGCATGATGCATGCACCAAGATTCATGTATTCTCGCTAAATAATTTAATATCGCCTTTTGATGTCGACAAATTTCGGTTTCGGTTTCTGGGCGCCGAGGTTGGACAGTGACGTAGAAGTGTAGGAGGCTTGGTCACGTGACCACACAAGGCTGTGAGGCACTTAGCCAGGAAGCGATCAAAACTCGGCGAGTGATGTAGCAACCGATGCTTTGCCGCTACTATAGTGAACTAGAATATATTCTAGTTCACTCCAGCCGGTACGTACGTCGCGGAGGTGGCGGAGGTCCGGAGGTCACTCACGTTTCTAGAGCAGATCTGGTCTGACGTCACTACAACTTTCGTTGCTCCTCCTGTAGATCTACGCCAGAGTTGGTGCGCCAGCGATGAGTTTCGATCGAGAGAATGGGCATTTGGTACACTTTGGAAGTAAATTAAAATATATTCTAAACGTTTACTGTGTCCGACCCTTCGTGTGGAGTGTCCTTGCTTACAGAGGAAACCCGCAACAGGCTTGTTATAGCCTCGAAATTTCATGGCACCACCCCTTTAATAAGTATGGTCTTGCTTCGCTTGATCTCAGCATGGAATGGCTCAAATAGCTTGATCTTCGCATAGCATGGCTTAATTGGCTTGACTAAGCGTGAAGACTAACTAAGACCACGAAGAAGAGGACGAACAAAGCCAGAGCGCGCGACGGCCTCTGATGATGACCGTTTCTGGTCGACTCCGCACGGTATAACGAGAAGCCTAAAGGGACACTGAAACGGTTTTGATGATTTTGTACGAACACATTTGGCCGGTAGAACAAGTCGTAAGGATCATTTACGGCCCGATTAAGGCTATGTTCATTAACTGTGTAATTTATTACAGGGCTTTAAAGCTGCGAATCGCCACCGATCACAGCGGCTCAGCTATGATCCCGCCCACTTCCAGTGCACGTCGTATTGGAAGCGCGACGTCACGCAGGCGGCTGTGATCTGATTGGATATGTCCAGTCCACGTCACTGAAACTCCTATGGGCAACGAGCGTCGTCTGCCTGTGTTACAACTGGTTCCCTTTTGACGTGAGCTGAGCGACAGTGTTTATCTCGAGGTTTCTTTCTTGGACAAAATGAATTGCCCTAGCCGTGTTGTGTACCATATACCTAGCAACTGGTGACTTGTAGCTGCGACATCGTGCAATGTTTGTGAGGCGGGAACCCTTCAGCATGTCGCTGCAATGAGCGTTGCGCTCTCGCTGTCCTTTCAACGCTACGATCCACTTGTCTGCGGTTGTAACTTCACCCCTGAAGACACAACCACATGGCCCGAGTTTACGCTTATCGGTGATCGTTCTCGAATTCTTTTTGTTTGTCCACATGCTTTTGTCGCCGTACAGGAGAATAAAAGAATATTGGCTTGCAGTGTGGCGGCACCTGTCGGAGCAGATATCAACCGCTCCGCGAGCTTTGTCTTTGTTGCCAGATGGCGTGCTGCCGGGCACACTGGGCTTCCGAGATTGCGCGCAACCTGTCGGCGCGCAATATCGGTGGCCATGACTAGGCGAAGCTCAAACCGTCGAATGCGCTCATGAGAGCGCTGCGATCGCCAGCGATGCCAGCGTGTCTGTGAGTTCAGGGTGCAAGGCAGGGTGAGGAGGACGGTATAGTTATAATTGTCCGTAGGGGGCTTGGTTACGGTGCGTCGCTTAATTTCTCGTGTGAATGATTTAGGGATGCTGTTGCCTAAACGCTGACAAAACTTCAAAAAACCTTTTCAGGGTCCCTTTAAGAGCTTCGCAGCAAAAATGCTGATACGCACGTAGTAATATTTACACGGTGTATTTACATTTCATCCATCTGAAGCATAACCACTTGACCTTTTCTTTACAACTTGATGGCAGCGTACCGACAAGAAAAAAAAAGGATGACGATAGCGGCGTTGGTGTCCGGTTCCCGTTAAAGTCTAGAGACGACAGCTGCGCAGAACTGCTTATAGGGCGCATGCGCGTATTCTCGTCCACTTCGCTGCTGTGCTCTGTCTTACGGCGCTTATTAACTCGGCGGACGGCGCTCGCGCGTTCATTTTAAAAAATGGGCGGCTGTACAGTACTCACGGATTGAAACAAGGCCACTTAGGGCTAAGGAACGCACATACTTGCGCTTCCACCATGTTCAGTTCGGGTCATATCGGCGTAACTTTCACTAGAACGCGTAGATCGGAGCCAACATCATCTATAGAGAGCAGATTCGTCGCGACATGAAGTGGTTATCTCGAGCAATTGCTCATATCACTGGTTATACCAAAAAAATTGATGTCGCGTTTGAATCCGTGAGACTACATGGCCATCATGTCGGCGATGGTCTCATTTCGACACTCGGTGATGTCATTGGCTTGTGGATAGTAGGCGGTGGTCTGGCGGTGCCTTTTCCGGCTGCATCTCAAGATCGCCTCATCTCAAGTAAAGGCCATATTTCTGTCAGTGATGGGGACCTCTGAGGCGGCATGACGCAGGACGATGTTCTCAATGACGAACATGGCTACCTCAGAGGCACTGCCTATGGACAGGGTCCTTGTTTCGGCGTGGCGGATGAGGTAGTCGGTAGCTGTGACGATCCATGTATTTCCGGAAGTCGATGTTGCGAACGGCCCAGTAAGTCCATCCCGATTAGCTGGAGTGGTCGGCGAGGTGGTTCGATGGGGTTCAGAAGTCCAGATGATCATCTTCCGTCGCTTACACTCTCGGCAAGTCCTTACGTAATGGACGATGTCGGTAGTGAGGCGAGGTCAGTAGTAGATTTCTTGTATCCTCGCGAAAATTGGCGGTGTTGCGCGATGAGAAGAGAGCCGAGTGAAATAAGAGGGCTTGCGACAACGCGCGCATCTATAAACCACGCAGGGAGCGGAGAAAGTAAGAACGCCACTCTCCGGTGGCCAGTAAGTTTTTTGTGGTCGCTTGTTTTCATCGGGTTGCCAGAAAAGCTAAGTTTTGCGCCGCAAGAGTTTGTTTGGGTAGCCGAGGTTAGTGGCCGCGGCCGGGCTTGCTGGGGCGTGATCCACATGGGAGCGCGTGAAAGCGTTGTACCGAGTTCACTCTCCACCCGTGCCTGCTGGTTTCTCCGTGCCTTCACAAAAGTACTGCACGCTTTCGATGAGCCATCGCTGGGCGCCGTTCAACGAATTCGATCGTTCGTAGGCGTTGTACTACTGCGGGAGTCCGGTTTATAAACGGCAAAGCACATGACGCTACTGTTGCGCGAGGTTAATCATGGTCCGTTCGCTCGGTGAGGAAAGACGTCATTTTTGCCGGCGGCGTGATGCAAGGGAGGGCATTTGCGGCACGTTTCCTTTCTCCGCAGGGAGGACACGTGACTCAGAGCAGTTGTGCTGTGAACTCAAGAGAAGTCCTGGCTATCGCGTAGAGCGCGCCCCTGAGAACGCGTCAACAGACGTTTTGCATGACGCGGTACCTCACTCCACGTAACTAAACTCGCGCGCACCCCCACTGGTTTTCAAGAATCACTCGTGCGTCCGGCGCCGATGACAGCTTTTGTACGTTTGCTCTCTGTAGACGCGCGTGTTTTAGTTTATTCCTTTTTCTTTTCTAGCGTAAATTTATTCCAGGACGCCGGCATTCTTCTTCAACGACGCGTTTCGCTTCGACGTGCCCCACTTTCCCATTGTTTGTGGTACTCCTGACTGGACTTGGACAAGACGGGAATTCTTTGCCCCCAACGAAGCGAATGCCAGTGACATGCACTGAAAGAGACGGGCTGTTTGTTTGTGTGGTCTTTTCTTTGCGCAGTCGTCGAGCCGTTCTGTCATTGGTTCGAGTGATTGTGGTTTCCAGTAGGCTAACTGTTGACTGTTGCAATGTTGCAATTCAGGGTGCCCAGCCTTCTGGTCGTCATGCAAAGCTTTCAGAACCTCTGCACGTAATGCTGAAGGTACTACGAGGAGGTACCGAGGTACCGGTACTACGAGGAGGGCGCGAGACAGGCAGTCGGCGTCTCTGTGCTTTCTTCCAGACTCGTAAACGATGCTAATGTCGAATTCTGGAAGTCTCAGACTCCACTGTGCGAAAAGACTTGAAGAGTCCTTCAAGCTAGCTAACCACAACAAGGCGTGGTACGTGGTCGCTCGCAACACTGAAAGGCCTGCCCTAGATGCAGGGGCGAAACTTTGATGCAACCCAGACGATGTCAAGGCGTTCCTTTTCATTTGTGGAATAGTTTGCTTCTGCCTTGGATGGCGAACGGCTTGCACAACCCTCTCCATAACTGATAACCTTGTCAAGGGTGTCCGGAACATGAGGTACCCAGCACCTCCACCAGATATCACGTGGTTGTGACGGTTAAGGAAGCAATCGCAACCGGTAACTATTGGGCGAACTTGTGCCCAGAAAGCAAACAGACATTCAATGTGCTCCGACATCTGCGCACACACCTGTCGGTCGTCGAGTAATCAGATCGGCAGTAAAGGGCGTCGGCAGTTATACATTCTAAAAAGACAGGGCGTGCAATTATTATTATTATTATTATTATTTGGTTTGAATACATAGAAAACACGAAGATACAGAGGGAATAGGGAGGGAACAGGCTGACAACTGCCACCTAAAGGGGCACAACGCCTGCCTGCTCATTTGGGAAAGGGGAAACATTGAGGAAAGGAAGATAGGGGGAAAGAAAAAGGAAAAAAAATAGGTAAGAAAAAAAAACAAATAACACAGACGTAAACACGAATAAGTGGTCACAAGGGAAAATGCCTATACGCGCGAGGCCAAATCGGTATTTTTTAAGAAAGTCCCGCCGAGCAGCACAACCCCTCGGGAACAGGCAATCATCAAGGTTCGTACACTTTAGACCAATAAGTCCATATTCCTTGATGAGCAGTGCTCGCTGCATAACAAATGCGGGACAATAAAAAATTATGTGTTCTAGTGTGTCACAGGAGTCACACGACGTACATGATGGACTGTCTACACGACCTTGTCGGTATAAGCGCTCACGCACTAATACAGAGCCAACTCTTAGCTTATATAAGAGGGCTCTGTCACGACGAGGCAATCCACGACCACGAATACGGGAAGGGAACAACCCGAGGCTTGTTACACGTTGGTCAGGGTGCTGCTTTAAAAGATGTCGGCGGATCAACAGACGAGCGTTGTCTAACAGGCATGAGATTTTTGGCAGTCGCACTCGTTGTGGGCACAACTTGAAGCAACGTGATCGGCCTCTTCATTCCCAGCAATACCCACATGCGAAGGTATCCATTGGCAAATGATGGACACCGCACTAGAAATGATGTTTGTGGCAGATTTTACAATGCTGCATGTAATTGGACCGTCGCAGTCTTTTCTCAACAGTCTGCTAAGGGCAGCACGAGAGTCTGTGAGTATGACAACTTTTGGTGCTCCTAATTCGTCTTGAACGTATACGGACACACGAAAAAAGACACGACACCACAAACGCCGGCCTGACTTCTTTCTTGTGTCCGTGTTTGCACGCCCTGTCTTTTATTGCGATAGCAATTATACGGACAGTCTCGGCTGAGTTTTGCCATCGCCGCCGTCATGCATATATATATATATATATATATATATATATATATATATATATATATATATATATATATATATATATATATATATATATATATATATATATATATATATATATATATATATATATATATATATATGTAACCACGCACATGTAACCACGGAAGTGGTTACATGTGCAGAGGTCCGATTACATAAAAATTCATAAAAAAGAAGGGCGTGTGGCAATATTCGTTAAAAGGGTCCTGAAGCACTTTTCGAACTAATCATCGAATGACGTCAAAATCGGAGTTTATGGCGTCACGAATCGATTGCCACAAGAATTTGTCGAATCTGTCAAGAACTGTAATAAAACGGAAACTTGGGCCAGTTGGTTGTATTTCATATTCACCGGCAGCGCAACCACACACACGGACAGTGAGAAGAAGCGAAACGGAAACACAGCGCTGACACTCACAACTAAACTTTTTGTTGCAGAAACAACACTTATTTCATCAACCGCCCCCCCCCCCCCCCTACGTTTCCAGCATGCGCAAACTGAGAGAACGCATACAGCTTGCGTACGGATAAAAGCAAGAAGCGAGGCGAGCCGAACAGCAATATACATCAACGTTACACGTGCTCGTCGAAAATTCAAACTCACAGTCATATAACATCACGGTACTGCGTAAGATACGGCGTAAATGTTGCCTTCTCCGCCCTCAATAAGCTGGTTAGCGTGTTTTAGAAAATTCAGGCCCAAATAAGCAGAAAAGAGGATGATAACGTTTGTAAGGTCAGGCACAGAAAGCAACATGCGCCATGTAATATGTGTGTGGTTTATTCAATTCCATTGACATGCGGGGCGTGTTAAATCGGACAAACGGACAGATGTGTCAACATTAGGTTAAAAGAACACGAGAATTTATTAAACACAAAAGGGTATGAACTATTAAACACAGGTGCGGGTGTGAACCAATATTCAGTGATGTTAACATTTTAAAGAAACATAAGAACCAGTTTGTTAGAAAGTTAAATTAGACATAGTACATTAGGAAACAAGGGGGGTCTTGTATCAGCGAACCATCGTTGACGTTATATGACCGTGAGTTTGAATTTTTAGACCAGCACGTGTAACTTTGATGTATAGTGTTGTTGGGCTCGCCTCGCTTCTTGCTTTTATCCGTACGCAAGCTCTATGCGTTCTCTCAGTTTGCGCATGCGGGGAACGTAGGGGCGTTGATCATATAAGTGTTGTCTCTGCAATAAAAAAGTTTAGTTGTTAGTGTCAGCGCTGTGTTTCCGTTTCGCTTCTTTTCTCTGTCCGTGTGTGGTTGCGCTGCCGGTAAATATGCTGTCAAGTAGCAGAGACTTGTCGGTCGCTTTAAGCATTCTCTCTCGCCACTCGTCCCGACGAAGAAGCTGGAAGCTACACAGAGAGGGAGGGTGCAGGGGCGAAGGAAGATACGTCAGAGCGCGGCATGGAACACGTGCTATGAAACTCAATATCTCTCTCACGCTGTGCACTGCGGAGCATGGCGCCTGTTCGTGGCAAGAAGCGCATCAGAACCAACGCCGCTCTTGATTATGGCCAATAGCATGCTGTCTGTTGTTCGACGTCAAAGGGCAGGCACCCCGCCCACCGAAGAGAGGAGCACGGGACTCTGTATGAAGAGAGCGCGCTTGAGGAAATTGTAACTTCGTGATCCGCTTGTAAACTCCCCTTACAAAGCACGACTGCAAGATTTGACGGGCCTGTTCATACTAGCGTGCGCTTTCCGCAAGACGTGTTTTCTCACCAAGCCCGAGGTGTGGTTCATGACCCCTTTAAGAGAAATTGGTTATGCGATTTCGTACACCTTCGAATATAAAGACAGTCATAGAAGTAATTCGGCAACAAACCTATCTTCTGGCATGAGGGGCGGACCCGTACAAAATGTTTAAAGGAAGTCAGCTCAACAACGCCAATGTAATGTTCTAGTCTACAGATACACTGCGAATATATTCACTACTAAATTGCATTATGTGATTCATACGTTCCCTTGCTATTACGTGGTTTTTAAATACACCACTGAGGGGATTTGGAGAAATCTTATCCTTACGGGGTAGTCTAACGTTCACGTAAAGCATGTCGCGCCAGTAATTTCTCGTTTGACCGAAATCAGAATTCATCTGTAATGTCATGGGATTGAAACCTTCATACAATGTTCTCCCACAGCGTGCTGTCCGCAGTTAGGCAGCATTTTCACTGCTTCTAAGTGATGCGTCTTTCAGATTGTTCGTTGTACGCTTGTGCAATTGCGGAAAGCTTACGAGCGAACTGCGGCGAATATTACAAATTAAAAAAAAAGAGAGACAGCGGGATAACCAGAAACCTCCATGCCAAATAGGTTCCTTAAAGTTTGGTTCATTTTATGTTCTTTTCACGTATTAAACGTATTAACTTTTTCACAGAAACAGCCTAATACGTACTGTTCTCTTGCGCACAGTTAACTTCGCTTGCAGACTGGTGCTTCCTTCAACTGACGCTCACTGAACGTATGGTGAACGTCATCGGTGCGACCCAGATGCTAGGACAATCTTGAAAACTTTCTTCCAAGAATTTAAACTAGTATGACGGACCGGAGTGGAAATCAAAGAAGAAAAACAAAAAAAAAACTATATTTTTGGCCGAAACGAAAGCGTACGTGAAACGTTATTTATTACGGCGTTCCGAGTGAAGCCTAAATATTTTTTTCGGTTTTCGGTTCAAAAGAAAATTTGGTAATCCGAAACAACTGTGGTCATGGAACGTGAGCAATAATCCGTATCTCGGGGGACTGTATTAGGACGTCTTTCAGGCACGGATTCCAAAGTAAAGACTTGTTGAAATTTTGTTAAAAATGAAGAAAGTGGGAGCCGGAGCTGTAGACGTAAGTGGGCCTTCGTGTGGCAGTCACACAGGCCAGCCTGGAGAGGTTCATTCTCGGAGCTGTTGTTTTATGAGTGTACAGTGGGCTAGCACATCAGAGACTGCACGCGATAAGGTGCTCCTTCTGAGATCATTCTCACTCCCTCGATGCAAAGCAATCTGCTTGCTCAGAGAGTCCGTAATTCACTTATGAGAAAAATGAATGTTTTTATCTCGTACTGTTTTTTATTGTCACTTTAGTTTCAAATTTTTTGTGCAAAAACAAAAACCGTTACGGACGGTTGCGGATCATTCTTTTTTTCGTTCCGGAACAGAAGCATATTAGATCTTTTTTCGGTGGAATTAAACTAAAAGCGAAATGAAGTACATTTCATTCCGACACCCTGATAAAAACTAATGACATTAGTATGTTATATAGAGCCAATGGGTTGCGACGACGAAGAACGCCAACTCGGGGAAGTTGTATTTCGACAACACATCTTTTGTAGCCAATGTCTCCCACTCCATTTCGATGGACCTCCATTAATTGTTTTAGAGTAAGTAGGACTGGTGATGATGGCATTGTATGAATTAGAATATTCAGCAAGTATATCCACAGCAAAATGACTGTGCAGTATCAGAAAGCATTATGTAAGTAACTAACCAAGTGGGCTGCTGATTATTCCAATGCTAGTGACGTGTATTATGCACGAAAGAAGTAAATGAGCTACCATGAATTAACTTTAGCGGTACGCAGGAAATTTTTAGGCACAATTTATGAACTACGAAATCTTCCAGTGTTTCCAAAATACTTCTATTATTTCGAGGAAGACGTTGAAAAGACGAGTTACCTGCGCCATTTTGTCTCGTACCAGCCAGCGTTGCACACTGAAACGCACTGTGGTAACACTGTGCCCGGTCGGGTCGACGTGTTTTAAATTTACGAGAGCAAAGGAATAAAAAAAAGGTTTCGTGACACAGGTGTACGACGCTCCAATTGTTCATCGCACGCTGTGTTTCTGCGCGGCTGAGCGGATGAGGTCGGTTGATTGAGCCGCGCGACAGTTGCTTCAATCTGCCCGCGACGCAGAGCAGGGCACACATCCGGTCCACGCGTGAGTAAGAAAAAAGAACATTAGCAGGTCGCGTAGCTGTAAGAGTGAACAACACGTGGCCAGTTCAGATGGCGTTTCAGGACAATGTAAAAGCAGACTCAAGGGAAGTTATTTTGCCCTTTTATATGACTATGTTCTTTCCCAGAGGCAAAATTACATAAACTGCTGGCCGCAGGCGATAAAAAAAATTCTGTTTATCAATACCGAAAAATACAGAAATGACAATAGCTGCATTCATTCTGTCATGTCTTAATTGCTCTTACATAATACTGTGATGCAACCACCTAAGGAAAGCGACACGACTCGTTGTTTTCTTACACACTAGCGTACAGGATAACTACCGTTGAGTTGCCCAATTTCCGCAAAGCGCGTCCGCTTTGTTAGGTGCCTGTGTGTGGTTGTTTTACGCTGTGTGCGCGTGAGTGTATAGCGCGTGTATTTCAAGAACTAAAGTGTATAGCGCGTGTATTTCAAGAACTAAAGCACACCAGTCCTTAAGCTGTTCTGCTTACAATTCGTATGCAGGATTGAGAGACGAGGAGAGAAACGTTTACGAGCCATACAGTTTCACGCGCAAAGTGTAGTTTCGGCCACCATACTCTCTTTGTCGAACTGTCAACGCATATCGTGGGTACAAAAGCCTGGCCTACTCAAACTGCCCTCATAAGTTTTTTCTCCTTTTGGGGAGCCAATACTTCGCTCAGTACTGGTCCGTTCGTTCTTACTTCACTGCGGAATGCGGTGCAGACGCAATGAGTTGGCTTAACCACCATTTTTACCGCTGTGGAGAAATACCAGTTAGTGGCTGTATTTTGCGATGAATACAACAGCGTCCTAATAACTTCTAAATAACAAATACAGGGGATCATGAACATAATTCCGCCAATAAAGCGCACCGTTTCTGCCTCCGTGTATGGCGTTCCGTGGCTTTCGTGGTAGCTTTTTCGCCGCGTAAACCGATACTTCAGAAGGTTGAACGTCTCGCAACCCTACTTCGCTCTTTTCGCCATCTACCCCAAGATTCATTAGTGAAGGAAGCTCGAGGCAAATAAAGATTATAACCATCCTTCTAAGAACTGTTTCTATTTGGTGCGCTGCACAACAAATGTGCCACTGATGCAGTTTCTTTACTTCTTGTTAATTTCATAAGCTCTCATGAGTTCTATGGCAAGCGCATTCCCACTTCTGCCTGGAATTCGAATACTTGTCCGCACTGGCTCACCAGCACAATTCCTACAACACATAGGCAAGTGAAAAGACGAATCATTATTCAACAGATTACTCGTGCTCCCGTGCTCTATCATGGACGCATCGACCAATTTGTCCGATTTAAACCTTCCCACAAGCCAGCCGGATTTCGTACACGACGCCTACGGCGCCTGAGGCCTTACATGCCTTTTTCCGCACGTCACTTACTGAGGGGGCCCTGAAATGTGTGGGCATAGCCCAGCCAAAGAGGCCTTGCAAGGATGGTTACAATCGGTATTTGCCTGGAACTTCTGTACTTGGTGATTGTTGTGTGACTGTAACCGGCATGGTGCTCCGTGTGCTAACGCGGATGCATATATATACTGCATGGGTTCATTGCATGGGTTCATTCTCTATGGGTTCATTCCATGCTAAGTGTCCCAGACGTGGCGCTCGAACATCGCAGATTTTGCTGATAAAATGTGTGCCCTTTTCCTGTGCCACATGGAGAATTGTGAGAAAACATTTGGGCTCGCAAAAAAATTTGACGACCGTGGCGCCCCATCGAAGTTCGCTTGTATTTGTTAAACTCTGCATAAAATCTGTATAAAATCTATTTTTATGTCTTGAGCCGCGCTTCCGCTATTGCAGAGGCTCTGTTTAGTTGTCCTGTTAATTAATTCCGATATTTTTTATGTTTCGCAGCTACGTATTTTCAAAAACTACAAAAATTTTCAATGTTCGTGATTTTTTCTTGGGTTATCTAGAACTCTACCTAACCAGTCTTAATATTAGCATGATTTTCAGAAAAGTGTATTTTAGTACAAAAAAATGTTTAGGGGTAAAATACACTTCAAATCTTCCCGAAAAAAATTGTAAAATTACAGAAAATATGCGATTTCTCGCATGTTGGACCGTATTTTTTGTGCTGATGCGGTCCAAGTGAAAATCCTCGTCATGCGGCGTTTGATAGAAGACTTCATCGCCAAGTTATGATGGAAGTCTACTGCATTAATTTTTTTTTTTGTTTTGAGGAAGAAAATCATTTTTGAATTTGGCCCTCCGAACGCGCCATGCATTTCTTTTTGTTGCCACTTCGCCGCAAAGCACGTTGTCGCCCTTGCAGCTGACACTCGTCACAGGCGGCAAGATGCGAAATGTACGTCAGCGGCTCGTGAGCGCTCGAAAGTCTTGTAACGTTGATGTCAGGGCGACGAGTAGTGAATTCGCGTTACAAAGTGAGCGTGCTTGGCGGGCCCAATGGGAAGTATGGACGCCCGGGAGCAGCTTATGGTATCGTTGGCACAATGTGCTACAGGGCCGTCTGCCCAACTAGCATACAATACTGAAAGAAATAATGCACATTGTATACACTTTTGTATGCTAGTTGTGCAGACGGCTAGTTGTGCCGTCTGTACAAAGTGTTTCTTGACTACAATATATACTTTCTTTATTGTGAGGTATGAAAAAGAAAGAAAAAAAAAGAGTAAAACCTCGGCCTGCACCATAATAATATAGCAGGCAATGCCAATGAGAAAAGAAAAATGAACAGGGCAGAGCCAAGTTAAATTTTGGAGGGGAAGGAGAACGGGACCCCAACCCAGAGTAGCGGACAAAAAAAAAAGAAAAAACTACTGTTCATGTTACATTGATTTCTTGCTGCTAACATGTGTCAGAGTTTAATCTTCGGTGCTGAATCTTGAAAGTGGTAGCTCTTCAGTCTTGTCTTCGTGGAATCTTCCTTGTATTGTTTCCTTGGGGGCAGGCTGTTGATTTTTGGTTTAACTTCACTGATTAAGTGCTCTGTAAAATAATGAAATTTTCATTACTGACCCCCCCCCCCACCCCCCACCACGGTAGAATGTGACTTGATTACGTGTCAGTAGTAGATGCGGAGAATATATCTAAGTTGAATTATTCATGAATTCTCGTTTTTCATTTTTTTTATTACATTACTGATATCTAGTGGTTGAAAGTGTGAGAGAATGGTGCGGCGCTTACATATTCTGTGGTTGACTTGTTAGTGTGGTTAACCTTCCTTCATGAATTTTAGAGATGTAATTTCATGGTTTTAATTGTGAGAAAGAGAATTTTGAAGTGTGACAGATGGTCCTCGATAGTTAGAGGTTGGCATTCGTGAGTAAATATATATATGTATATATATATATGTATATGTATATATATATATATATATATATATATATATATATATATATATATATATATATATATATATATATATATATATATATATATATATTGCATATACTTCCATTTTCACAGTTTTGGTTTTTTATTTTATTTTATTTCTTTTTTCTTTTGCATCGGTCTCTGTTTTTTTGTTTTTTTATTTTTATCTCTCGATGATTTCTTCTGTTTTTTTCTTTTGTTTTCTTTTCACTTCTTTTGTTTTGTTTTGTTTTATCTTTTCCTCTTTTGTCTTTTTTTTTTCCTTTTATAGGGAAGCGTTACATCACAAACATTAGTTGCGAGTAGCGCTTCTCCTGTGCACCAGTGTTGTTTCACTGTCGTGTGTTGAGCCCGCGCTATCCGATATTTAAGATTACCAACAAACTAGCCCAGCAACGAATTTTGTTAATTCATGTGGGGCATGGAGTCGCGTTACCATATGTAATAGGGCGTGACGTTTAATCCCACTAGGCTATGCGAATTTCGTTATGAGTGGTTGCTTTAAAGCCAATTACGAACGGGGTCGCTGTCGGGCCGATTTAAAAAGGAGCCACAACTGAACCTAAAACTTGCCAATGTAGTCATTCCAATTAGTTTTTTGCCGAATTTGGAGCCAAATGTAACAGAAGGTGTGTCATGAGAAGAGTTTTTTTATATTGAACAATAAATAATACCCTTTTGAATACAGGCAAGATCATCCAAATAAGTGCCCGATTTCTTCCTTCTTGCTTTGTCTTCAAGCTACAAAAGAGATGAAAATAAATAAATTCAGTTACCTGCTCACTGCTTATGTTGAATATACAGTGCTTTTGGCAGGTACGCAGGTGTTTCGGAACATTCCAGCCAACGATCCAGTAAGAACGTCGAACGTTGAAGTAGTTTTTCCTTGAGGCCATAGACGGAATTTGGTTGGTAGAGTTTATATAATACCAGCCCAGGTTCCGACAGTGAAATCTCGTTGAATATTGACAGACCAGTCATTTTGTTGCGGATCTCTCTTTTTGTCAAGCTCACAGGTATACACGCAACATGCCCTCATCTTGGGCACTTTGCGTTGGGGTGCCACGATGCGCACCAACCTGCTCGTGGGATCGCGCACGCATGGCCTCACACGACAGAAAAACATTGAAACATTGTGTTTCATCTGCAAGTAATAATGAAAATGGCTGCTTAATGCGCCAAAACAGAACTTCGCAAGTATCCGAAATATAGCCATGCAGCCAGCCTGAAATTTTCGTCCCCAGGCGGGGTCGTGAAGTAGCCATTTTGGTGCTAATTAGCCGCCAATGGCACCGTTGGTTACGGAAAGCTGAGCTATAATTCTACCTACTGCTACCACGACTACTACTACTACTACTACTACTACTACTACTACTACTACTACTACTAATAATAATAATAATAATAATAGTAATAATAATAATAATAAGCAGCCACACATCATCAACAAAGTATGTAGCTACGTAGGTGCGCATTTTATCTTGCGGACGCGTAGTGGGTACTTCGCAACTGCAACTGAAGCGGGGGAGCTCTGAGAGCGGCCCATGACACGCGCACAGACGTTCCCTCCTTCCCCCACAGCACGGTTGAGGTCTCCACCGCGACATGAAGCATGGCAAAGAAGGAGAAGGCCTGATAACGGGGCCTAATAACGATATCACGTCGCACGCCTAAAGGCCAAGTCTAAGCGTCATACAGGTTATTTAAACTGGATACGTGCTATTATTACAAGGATACATGCGTATAGACTGCCACATTGTCATAGCTTAAAACAAAACACAACGCCCCGCCAACATAATTTTTGTTAGGTTTGGTAAGGTTGTTAACCTTACCTCACCAACATTATGTCACTTCAACTTAAGGTGTAGTCATGCAGACGGTAACCAGAGACATCTGTACCCGCAAACTCTTCCATTGCACCTGGAAAGCAGGTACACGGGCCGGCCGTCCAGAGCGTAAGGAGGAATGAAGCGAGGAGACAGACGTCACGGTGAATGTGCGCAGTTAGAAGAGGGGCGAGAAGTATTGAGAGCAAATGAGCGCTCATTTGGTGAAGGAGAAGTTGAAGCGAGCACCGTAAAAAGTCTAAAAGCTCACTCTCTAATGCAGACGTCACAAATCAGTCTCAGAAAGAGAGCTGCAAAAGTTTCGCTGTGTCAGACAACCAAGCATACTTTGAGCGACATCAGTGCCACTAAGGCCCAGATGTTTTGTCCCGCAAATCAATCAAATCGATATGCGCTCTGATGAGCCGAAATTTGTCCGCTACGCCTCATAGCAAAGTAAAGCAGGTTGCCATACGCGGCTGCTTTTCCGCTTGACGCCGAAACCGCCATATGCCTGCGCTCGCGCAGTCTCATCTGTATTAATGCGAATTTTTTTTTGTTAGATAACGTAGTTGCGAGCGGAAATGGTCGCCTGTTATTCGACGTAAGCTATGGAGTGCGTCATTTCGTACGAGTGGAATTCAGGGATCGCGAAACGGCCATACAAGTACAGGAAACACATTATTATGTCGCTTGTTCTGCCATACAGTTCACAACTAAGCCATCCGATATGCGATGGGAAATATATAGCACATGCCGTTTTCTCGATGATCGTCTCTGTTATTCATGTTAGTTGAAGTGCACATGCATTAAATAAGGATGAGAACTGAAGCTGTACTCGCCACAAATAGACATAAATAAATCGTCGCGACGAAGCCTTAGTTCACCACGGTTGTTTCTGTTAATTGTCTCCCCGAAAAAAGGATACTAAAATACATGGTGGTAGTTGTTGTTCTTAATAGAGAACATGTATATGTTCTGAGCATGAATCTGTGTTCTCTAACGACACCTTCCTCACGCACGTTCATTGACCGACGCAGTCAATGTCAACAAGTGCATGAAGCCTATGGTCAATGTATCATTTACAAGAACATTATTCAAGCCACTTTGGTGATACTTAAATCGCCTGTAGAAACCACTTAAATCAAGGAGCTAACGGACATCACAGCGCCGCAATGCCACAACTCAATCTCCGAACACCACAGTCTTGACTGCCAATATGCCAATCACAAGAGGCGCAGAAGGTTTGAGAAAAACAGCTGTATTGTGCTCTGGGTCTGCTGCCACATAGGTGAAGGGGGGCCACGTCTACCGTCGATGTCACGGGACTACTAGGAATAACCTTCAACAACGTGCAATCGTGGCTAGAAAAATGACCGCGTGTGATCCGGCTTTTCAACTATTAAGCTGCGATTCTTTTTTGAAGATTAGAAAATCGTTCGTGCAACACAAGAACGTGGACGAAGAAGTAACACGGCAATGGACAAGCGCACCTCGCAAATGATTCTTATTAAACCGATGCTCATCTTCTTAAATCGAAATGTCGACAAATAAAGTTTTTAGAAGGGTATACCACCGAAGACAGGCTCTTTATTGCCTATATATATATATATATATATATATATATATATATATATATATATATATATATATATATATATATATATACATATATATATATATATATATATCTATATATATATATATATATATATATATATATATATATATATATATATATATATATATATATATATATATTGTGACGTCTTGGGTGAAGCGACGTTTATTAGACCCAAGGCCTCGGAAGAGCATGGGCCGAGCGCGCATACACCCGATGATGATGACAATGACACACGGTGACGATAAGGACAGAGAGACAAATGGATGATGATGATTATGATAATGCACAGATGAGAAAGAAGCACATAACTAGTGCCCACAATATATGTACCTATTGTGATGGAGGCGAGATGACGGTTTCATGGATATTAGAGAAGTGGCAGCCAAACAAGATGGCTGAGAAAGCCCACGCGCAAGCGCTTCTCGCTCACTCGTCGTCTTCATCTTCGGAGAGCACCGCGCTAGCTCATGTCCATGACGCACCGTGACATCACTCTCCCGCGGTGGAAGCACCGTCACGGCGCTTGGTATGACAGCGAGGGACTAGGAGGGCAATACAGTTTCAGTCTGCAAACGTGCACAACGTCCGTCTTGTGTGAGGAGGTCAAAGAGGCAGTGTCCAGGGGTGCGACCTCATAATTCACGTCACTGAGTTGTCGTAACACTTTATAGGGGCCATGGTAACGGGGAAGAAGCTTTTCTGATAAGCCGACCTCGCGGTGTGGTGTCCAGAGGAGGACCAGAGATCCCGGCGGGAAGTGAACATCTCGGTGGCGACTGTCATAACGGTCTTTTTGGTGTGCTTGCGACCGCTGCCAACGCCGCAAGCGCCCCTCTGCGCTTCCTTGCGGTCTTCTACAACCCATCGAAATACCTGCGGAACCATTCTTCCGTGTTGGCCTTGACCTGCTGGGCCATTTTCCTACGTCCACTTCGGGAAATAAATGGGTTGCAGTTGCCACAGATTACGCCACACGCTTTGCCATCACACGAGCATTGCCAACCAGTTGCTCCACTGACGTCGCTGACTTTCTCTTGTATGAAGTCATTCTTCGTCATGGTGCCCCCCGGCAGCTGCTTACCGATCGAGGGAGGTACCTCCTGTCACGTGTTGTGGATGACATCCTGCGTGCCTGCTCCACTGAGCACAAGCTTACCACCGCTTATCATCCACAGACGAATGGATTGACCGAGCGTCTGAACCGAACTCTGACTCAGATGCTGTCAATGTACGTCTCCCCTGATCACCGTGACTGGGACAGAGCACCGCGCTAGCTCATGTCCATGACGCACCGTGACACGCCCCACGTGAAGGGAACGTCCTGTTTTAAGAGATCAGTAAGCGGTCGGGCGATGTCGGCGAAGTTGCGGACGAATCGACGAAAATAGGAACATAATCCTACAAAACTTCGGACGTCCTTGGTTGAGCACGGGACAGGAAATTCTTGTACTGCTCGCACCTTATCTGGATCCCGTTGAACACCGGCAGCACTCACAAGGTGACCGAGTATAGTGATTTGGCGCCGGCCGAAACGACATTTTGCAGAATTCAGCTGGAGAGCGGCTTTTCGAAAGACATCCAGAACGGCCGACAGACGCGTGAGATGGCTGTTAAATGTAGGTGAATAGACGATGACATCGTCTAAGTAACATAAGCAGACAGACCACTTATACCCTCGGAGAAGGGAGTCCATCATGCGTTCGAAAGGTGCGGGGGCATTACATAGTCCGAACAGCATGACCTTGAACTGGTAAAGACCATCGGGCGTAACGAAAGCGGTTTTTTCGCGGTCCATGGGGTCGACGGAAATTTGCCAATAGCCGGACCGAAGGTCGATAGATGAAAAGTACTGGGCACCATGGAGGCAATCGAGGGCGTCATCGATTCGAGGCAAAGTCAGTTACTTTGTTTGAGTTACTTTGTTAAAACTTTGTTACATGAGTTACTTTGTTTAAATTGCGATAGTCGACGCAAAAGCGCCAGCTGCCATCCTTCTTTTTGACGAGCACGACCGGGGAGGCCCATGGGCTGGAAGATGGTTCTATGACGTCTTTGGTAAGCATTTTTTCGACTTACTCTGAATGACTTGACGTTCCTGTTGAGATACACGATATGGACGCCGGCGTATAGGACTGGCGGCACCAGTGTTGATCCGGTGAGTCACGACAGATGTTTGGCCTAGAGGGCGGTCGTCAAAGCCGAAAATGTCACGATAGGATGCGAGCAGACGACGGAGGCTGGTAGCTTGCGCTGTGGTGAGATCGGGAGCGATCATCTTGTTAATGTCATCGAGAGGCAAAGTGAGATCAGCATCATGACATGGAGACGTAACATCGGCGTCCGTATCAGCAACCTTGCAATTGTCAAGCGGAGAGATGGTGGCCAAAGACATATCTTGCGGAAGAACTTGAGTCAACATACTGACGTTGAGAAGGGGAAGGGTCACTGTATTATCAGTCACGGAAACGACAGTGTGAGCAAGAGCGACGTCTCGGGCCATCAGTACGTCAACAAAAGGAGCCACGAGGTAGTCACCATCGGGCACACCGCGTGAAGACGACAGAGTGACGTATGTCGCAGCATGTGGAGGCAAGCGAACGTAATGGCGAGAGCATAAGCGTGGAGGTAGGTCGGCTGGAAAATCAGCAAGCTGTGGCAACTCGAACTGAAGAGCACCAGTCGCACAATCAATGAGCGCAGAATGACGTGACAGAAAATCCAAGCCAAGGATTAGGTCGTGAGGGCACTTCTCAATGACGACAAATTGCACTGATGTAGGATGACCGGCAATAGAAACACGGGCTGTGCACATCCCTTGAACGGTAGGAGTTCCGCCATCAGCTACTCGGAGTGTACGGGAAGCGGCAGGCGTGAGTACTTTGTGCAGTCGGCGGCGAAGTTCTGCGCTAATTACAGAAATGTGCGCTCCGGTATCGATAAGCGCGGAAATAGTCACACCATCAACGTCAACGTCTAATAAGCTTCGTCTCGTCAAAAGCGTCAAGAGAGGATTTATGGAGGAAGTCGACAATGCAGCGTCACCTCCGGGCGCTGCACTGTTTAGTTTTCCGGATAGGCAGAAGCAGGGTTGAATGGGGAGGACGGTCGGCGCGTGTGGGGCGAGCGAGACGACTGGCGACGTCCTGGAGGCGAACGCGACTGGTGGCCGTGCGGCGACGGAGAGCGGCTGGTGAACCTTCTGTAGAAGTTAGGCGAAGCAGACTGGGTGGGAGGTGCGAAGCGGGTGCTGTCCTGTCGGTGGTAAGGGGCAGACGATGGCCGAGGTGGCGAGGACCAGCGGGTATTGCAGTAACGGGCTGCATGGCCGATACGATGGCAGTGAAAACAAATTGGTCGATTGTCAGTGGTTCTCCAAGCAGCAGGGTCGCGAGATCGGGCCTGTAACCGCTGCTCGTGAAAGAACGAGGGCGGACGCCATGAAGTTTGCTGTGGGCTGGTCACAGTGCACACAGAGTGAATGCCTATGCTGGCGAGTTCCTAACGCACTATGGCTTGAACCATGAGAGCAGTGATAGGGGTCGTATCACTTGCAGTAGTGTGAGCCGGAGCAGGGGCCATGGCTTCAAGTTCGCGGCGGACAATGCGGGTCACCTGGTCTGATGAAACTGGAGCTGGTGGTTGTGTTCTTGTACTGTCTTCGCAAGACGATGTTGCAGCCGTATTCGGAAGCCGGGCGAACACGCTGTCTATGCGCCGGCTCTTAGCTTGCTCAAAGCGCCGGCACTCCTTTATAATGGCGTCCACTGTCGAATAATTTTTGCATATTAGGAGGTTGAAGGCGTCATCCGCGATCCCCTTGAGAATATGTCCAACCTTGTCGGCCTCCGGCATCTCGGCATTGGCTTTTCGACACAATGCTAGCACATCTTCTATGTACGAGACGTATGATTCCGTGGAAGTCTGCGCCCGAGACGCGAGCATTTCGTTCGCGGCCATCTTCCGTTCGACGGGCTTCCCAAACAAGTCCAACATTTTCTCTTTGCACGTCACCTAACTGCCGAGTTCAGTTTCGTGGTTCTCATACCACACTTTGGCGGTTCCCTTGAGGTAAAATATCAGATAGGCCAGCATAAGAGGCGGGCCCCAACGGTTGCGAGCACTCACGCGTTCGTACTCTGCCAGCCAATCCTGAACGTCCACTTCGTTAGGATCGCCGGAACCACTAAACGTGCCAGGATCCCGTGGGTGTTCGAGCACGACCGTTGTTGTCGCAGGTCCAGCTGCAGTCGCCGCATCTTCTTCATCCGCAGAGAGACCGGGCGCAGATGCAGAAGCCGTACCTTCCGCCATTGTTGTCGAGAGACCTTGCAAACGACGGCCGCGCGGAGTTCCGTTGCGAGGCGTGAAGTACCCAGCACCTCCACCAAGTGTGACGGAGGCGAGATGACGGTTTAATGGATATTTACACAAGTGAAGTGGCAGCCAAACAAGATGGCTGAGAAACCCCACGCGCAAGCGCTTCTCGCTCACTCCTCATCTTCATCTTCGGAGAGCACCGCGCTAGCTCATGTCCATGACGCACCGTGACAATATATATATATATATATATATATATATATATATATATATATATATATATATATATATATATATATATATATATATATATATATATATATATATATATATTGTAACCAACAAATACAGCGCCTGCTACTATAAAAACTATTTATTTAGGGCGAACCTGTGCCCGTAAACTCAAGAGTTGAATCCTCGGCAAGAATGTCCCTTGCTCGCTGTCCCGAACTTCGTCGGTCTCTTCTTTCACACCTCTGGAGTCTCGTGCCGGTCCCGCTGCGTAGCGTGGTGGCGCGCGCAGGCCGACGGTTCATCGCGTGCTTTGCTTGCCAGTTGTGTGACGGCACTAGTCGACGAAGCACAACGGCGAGTCAAAAGAGAGCGCGGACTCTGAGCGCGAGGGGCGTGCTCTAAGAGAACAGCCGAAGAGGACGACCCACTAGAAGGAGCTGGAGAGGACGACACATGACAGACTTCCGACGCTTCGCTACAATTACCCCGGGCACGAAAAGGGCGCCGTCTGACGACCTAACTGCTTGTCACTATGAGCGGGTCATGGTAAGGCTTCAGGCGCTCCACGTTGACAATGGCGCGCCCTCGACGGTGCATGTCCGACGATGGTTCAATGGGTTTGATCAGGTAGTTGACCGGGGATGTGCGTTTGATGACACGGTAGGGGCCTTCGTATTTGGGCAGTAGTTTGGAAGAGAGGCCAGTTGCAGTGGTAGCGACCGAGAGCCATACGAGTGCTCTAGGGAGGAACGTGGGCGCAGAAGCGGTGGTGTCACCGCGAATGCTCTTCTGCCGCTCTTGTTCATGCGTAGTAAATGTCTTGGCAAGCTCCCTACACTCCTCAGCAAATCTGGCTGTGTCAGAAATAGGCCCACACTCAGAGAGATCCGGCTTGTATGGAAGGATTGTGTCGATTGTGTGCGACGGGTACCTGCCGTACAATAAGAAAAAGGGTGACAAACCAGTAGTGCTCTGAGGGGCGGTAATATAGGAGTAGGTGACGAAAGGCAGAATGGCATCCCAATTTGTGTGATCGGCGGCGACGTACATCGAGAGCGTGTCGCCGAGCGTGTGGTTAAAGCGTTCGGTGTGGCCATTCGTCTGCGGGTGGTAAGCAGTAGTTTTCCGGTGAACAACGTTGCACACTTTGAGAATGGCTTCGACGACTTCAGACAAGAAGACGCGACCTCGATCGCTGAGCAGCTTCTGGGGTGGACCGTGGCGCAGCATGAATCGGTGCAGCAAGGAGGCAACATCGCGCGCTGTAGCCGCTGGGAGGGCGGCGGTTTCGGCGTATAGCGTAAGGTGTTTAACAGCAACGATGGCCCAGCGGTTACCAGCCGACGTTAGAGGAAGTGGTCCATACAAATCGATGCCAACGCTCCCAAACGGCTGGTCGGGGCAAGGTAGAGGTTGCAGACCTGCCGGTGACAGGTGCGTTGAAGTTTTGCGGCGCTGACAATCGATGCAGGAGCGAACAAACTTCTGCACGTAGCGGTACATCCCTCGCCAAAAGTACCGTTGGCGAATGCGGTGGTAGGTTTTAGATATCCCAGAGTGTGCACACTGCGGATCAGAGTGGTACGACTCGCATATGTCAGAACGCAGACTGAGGGGTATTACGAGTAGCCACTGGCGGCCGTCGCCGCAATTGCGTCGGTGGAGGAGGTCCTCGCGAACCCCGAAATAGTGGGCTTAACGACGCGGTGGGCTTAACGACGCGGATGGTGTTGCCGATTGATCACTCAGCAAGCCTATCAGTGAGGCAATCCAGTGGTCCTTGCGCTGTTCAGTAGCGATGGTGTGAATGTCGATGGAAGAAACGGCATTGTCAGACACTGAGCCGTGGGTATTGTCGTCAGGCAAGGGGGAGCGCGAGAGTGCGTCGGCGTCAGCATGCTGGCGGCCGTTGCGGTACAGCACGCCGATATCGTAGTCCTGTAGGCGAAGTGCCCAGCGGGCGAGGCGGCCTGAGGGATCCTTCAATGACGACAACTAGCATAGTGCATGATGGTCGGAAATGACATCAAATGGGCGACCATACAAATGAGGTCGGAATTTCGTAAGGGGCCAGATGATCGCCAGGCATTCCTTTTCGGTGGCGGTGTAATTGGTCTCGGCTTTAGTAAGCGTACGACTTCCATATGCCACGACAAATTAGATGCGAAGTATCTTAAGGCGGAGCTCAATCCGGTGGTGGTGGTGGTGGTGGTGGTGGTGTGCGGCGTGACCACCCTTACTGCGCATGCGCATACCCTCTCCACTCACCCTCTCCCCTTCCCCTCTCCCCTACCCATCTCCACATACCCTCTCCACTTTCCCTCTCCCCTTCCCATCTCCCCTCCCCCTTTCCACTCATCCTCTGAAACGCGGGCTAGACATGCCGAAATTCTCTCCTGCGCAACGCCACGATGAGCTCGAGCGCATGCGCGTCCCCTCCCCTTCTCTCTCCTCTCCTACGCTGCCCCCGTATCGCCCGCCTGTCGACCACGTTCCCCGCTCGCCCTGTGAGAATTAACGGCTAGGCTAGATGGAAGATACGACGCGCGTAGCGTCCCTCTTCGCATTCCACGACGCGAGGTCGGTAGCATGCCCAACAAACGCCAACGGAACGCGATCGTGCAAGTGCTCCGTCTTCGCATCGCCTCATGGTCCCCTTTAGCGGGAGATGGTGTAATTTTTTAGGGAAGCCTGGTTGCGCTGCGCAAGGACAGTGCCAAGTCCAACACCGCTGGCGTCTGTATGTACCTCTGTAGGGGCCGTGGCGTCGTAGTGGCGTAGTATGTGAGGCGACGTCAACAAACGACGGAGCTTTGCGAAAGCGTCGTCGCATTCTGACGACCACGAATGGAGGGGCCCGTTACTTCCGAGGAGCTTCGTCAGTGGCGATATGATAGTTTCGAAGTTTCGAATGAAGCGCCGAAGGTAGGGACACTGGCATAGGAAACTGCGCATTTGTTTGACGGACGTTGGTTTGGGGAACTCGGTCACGGCCCGAAGCTTGGCTGTATCGGGGAAAATTCCGTCCTTGGACACGACGTAGCCGAGGATTGTCAGCTGCCGTGCTGCAAATCGGCACTTCTTTAGATTCACTTGCAGACCAGCGTCGCTCAAACGCGACAAAACATGCCGTGGCCGTTGAAGATGCGTTGAGAAGTCCGGAGCAAGAACGACGACGTCGTCGAGGTAGCACAAGCACGTGTGCCATTTCAGGTTGGGCAGAACGGTATCCATCATGCGCTCAAAGGTGGCGGGCGCATTACACAGCCCAAACGGCACGACGTTGAATTCGTACAGGCCGTCGGGCGTGACGAAGGCGGCCTTCGGTCGAGCGTCATCAGCCATAGGTACTTGCCAGTACCCTGAGCGCAAATCGAAAGATAAAAAGAATTCGGCTCCTTGCAGGCTGTCAATCGCGTCGCCTATTCGCGGCAGTGGATACACGTCCTTACGAGTGATCTTGTTGAGTCGTCGGTAGTCCACACAGAACTGCACAGAACCGTCCTTCTTCGCAACAAGAATGACAGGAGACGCCCAGGGGCTGTTACATGGTCGAATAACATCGCGTGGAAGTATGTCGCCGACTTGCTCGGTGATTACACGGCGTTCTGTGGAAGATACGCGATATGGACGTTGCCGCAGTGGCAGTTGGGCGCCAGTGTCGATGTCATGCGTAACGGCCGACGTGCGGCCCAGAGAAGTTTGAGCGACATCGAAGAAGAGCGAAATTCTTCCAACACGTCCAGAAGCTGGGAACGCTGGACCTGCGTAAGGTTGTCAGCTATAGAGGAACCGAATACGTCAGCGGTGGTGAACCAGACGAAACAGCACTGAGCGTACTGGAACAGGGATAGTGCGTGTCATCGGGTTCGTGCATAACTTTTGCGTTTTCGAGGGGTTCCACGCTGCCGAGACATTCCCCTCGCACCGACATAACACTGTACGGGTTGATTACAATAATAGAGTTGCTGCAAGAGTGACTTGCACGGTCGCGAAAGGCACCGCCAAGCCTTTCCTCGTGCAAACACGGTCATATGGCGAGAGGAGTGCAACGGTGTCGGATAGACTGGCGCAGTAGACTGACACAGCCGTCGAAGATTTTGCAGGCACATTGATGTCGTCTTTGACGAGTACCTTGCTCGCAGCCGATGGACTGTCTGCCGGCGTCAAATTAGAGAATGTTGAGAGCTCTATTTCGGCTGGTGCGCAACGAATTACGGCGTCGTGGCGGGAGAGAAAATCCCATCCGGGGATGACGTCATGAGAGCATCCAGGAATTATGATCAATTCGACGGCGTACACAGCATCCTTAATCATGACGCGGGCTGTGCACACCGCTGTAGGGTGAATACTTTGGGCGCTGGCTGTACGGAGGGAGGGCCCGGAAAGTGGCCTCGTCACTTTTCGCAGTATTCGGTTAAGCTTTGCGTCCATAACAGATACGGCGGCTCCAGTGTCGATAAGGGCAGATGCATGAACACCGTCCACAAACATGTCTATCACGTTCGATGGGCTTCGCTGAGGGCTTTCGCAGTTCGATATCATCGCAGCCCTTGCCTCGTGGACTGCGACGACTAGTTTTCCTGGTCGTGTGGGACCAGACGTGGCCGCATCGGGGACAGTGAGCGGTGGCGTGGTGACGATGAACGGCGGGTAGAGAGAGCTGGGCGAGACGGCGGTGACATAGGCGTCTGCACGAGATGCAATAGCGGGCGACTTGACCGGCGCAACCGCACGCAAAGCAGATGGGGCGGTTGTCGGAAGTGCGCCATCGGTTCGCCGGGGTAGGTCCCATCCAAGGCCCAGACGCGATGGACGGGGCGGCGGCTGATAGGACTGCATTGTGGGCTGCAGTCGTGGCCTAGGAATAAATTCGGCGTACGCAGCCGGCACACTCGCCTGGAAGGCCTGTGGTCTGGCGACGACTTCGGCGTAAGTATGTGGGGCAGACAAAGGAATCGCTTGGGGTGGTCTGGCTACAACTTGCGCGTAACTGAGCGGCGCAGGCTCCGGAGGCGGCTGGTGTTATTCCGGCATGTCCTCCGCGATTTCCTGTTGAATAGCTCGGCGTAAGGGAGGCCGCAGTATGGTCGACCTCCGTTCAACATGCTGCGACTGAGGGAAGGCCAGTAGAGAAAAATGGCGCGCAATTTCCTCGCGCACAAATGACTTGATCTCGGCGAGCAAGGCCGAGTGATAAGAAATGGCCGACACGCTAGCGATATCGGCGTCGCGTGATAGACGTGCACGGGTCATCAACCGCTGCCTGCGCAGCTCCTTGTAGCTTAGGCAGAGCGTGATCTCCTCTGTCACAGTACGAGGGCGCTTGGCGAGCAGCATGGTGAGGGCATCGTCGTCGATGCCTTTCATAACGTTGCGGGTCTTGTCAGACTCAGACATGGTTACGTCGGCCTTCTTGCACAAGTCGAGGACGTCTTCGATGTAGCTCGTAAAATACTCACCGGCTTGCTGAGCTTGTTCACGTAAACGCTATTCGGCTTGCAGTTTACGAACGGCAGGGCGGCCAAACCCATTGATGATGGCGGTCTTGAAATCAGACCACGTAAGGATATTGGTTGCGTGGTTGTTTTACCACAGGCTTGACACACCCGCGAGGTAGAAAACCAGGTTCCTAAGTTTTCCTGCCTCATCCCATTTGTTGGGTACGCTCACGCGCTCGTATATCGCGGGCCAGACCTCCACGTCGGTGCCATCGGCGCCGGTGAAAACAGGAGTGTCGCGGATGCGGGGGACACCGGGGCATGGTGTCGGTACAGGGGGAGGCGTTTGCTGGGCGGCGTCTTGAGGCATGGTAGTAGTATGCCTTTGTTCCCACGCCACCGGTACCTGGGTCCCGGAAATCCACAACGCAACGGAGATCCGGTGGACGAGGACGACAGCATAGCCAAGTCGCACGACGAAGCCTACGAGCGGGCCAGGAGCCACGAAGACGTCTTTGCTGCTGATCTGGCATCTGCGGCTTTCTTGAACGACTTTAGACGGACGGGTAACTGGCACTCCGCATTAGGTGCAGTTGGTCTGGGCACGAAGAATATTTTTTGAACAATACGTCTTGGGCCGTAGTCTCTATGGAATGCCAGGAGATAGAAGGAAACATGCACATAACGGGGAATCAGATACAGCAGACGCAAAGCGATACCAGCCTGACTCAACTACCGGCGACGCCCAAGGTGCGCAGATGTCGCAGCAGATGCACTCAGACGCCCCCACCAGTCCAGGTGGAGCAGGAGTTGGAGGTGACGGTGAAAATTCGACAGAGCTCGTTCAGCAGATTTTGCGCGTAACTCGCAACCACGGAGTGGTCACAGTCTTCCGTGACAGCAAAATACTCACCACATGGGCGTACGCAATGCTGTAGACCAATTTAGTTTATGACACCTAGAAAATGTTTCCAGGAGCTCTAACTAGCCTGTCACGCTTGCCAGTGGACCGGCCGTATTTTTACATTCCTCACGGCACCTACCTTATCCTACCAGCTCACACAAGAGCTGTTAGTTGCTCTGTCAAGGTAACCCCTCATGGTTTACGCACGCCATGGAAGACTGGCTCTTCGGTTGTCCATCCCGTCAACTCTGACGTGCTAGTTTATGGCCTTAGCTCCGTTGGACTGAACCACTACTTGGATACCGGCATGTGTCGTGTGAAGAAAGGCGAGACAAACAACCCGATGAAGCCACAGTCTTACTTACTATTTCAGGAGAAGGACCACTCGGATCTAGCTAAGAGCTACTGGGGTGTAAAGATCACACCCGGAAACGAGGATCACGATGGCGATGACGAAAAGAGCATACCTGCGTGCATGGGTGCACCACGTCACAACTTTGCGTACGACTTTATTCACATTCACAAGGCAAGTCCCCGCTTGACCAAGTTCGTAAACCAGTTTCCGTTCAAAGGTCACGTGGGCACACCTATAGTCAACTATGAGTACCAGTTTGGATGTGACGCATGGCTAAAGATGGCTCCAACTTATAACGCGGGAAACGAGTTGCTAACTCGTACACACCTTGGCCTGCCTGCTGACGTTGTATCGTACACCACTAGCAACATGTCAAACTACGAATCGTACGAGCAAAAGCCAGATACCCACATCACCATGCGACTTCGACCCGACGATATGCACACGCGCCACGTGAAGTATTTGGACCCTATGGAAAATACTTCACACGAGGTTTAAAAACGATGGCGCACTGAACTATTCAACCTAGTTTGAGTTTTGGGGTATTGGCAGTAAGCAAGCCTAACAAGGACGACCCAGGCAGTACTGAAACGTTTCAAGACATTGCCGCGTTTTTTTTTTCAAATTGACACAGAACTCGGCGATCACTCTGACGTAGACACCATAGTTGCCGACAGTGTTACTTTGCCATCGAACGTGGGGCCTTACTTGCGTCACTCCAACGAAAACATCAAAGCAAGTTACAACAGCCTCACACGTCACGGACGTCCAGTCAACCTTGCTCGCACGGAGTCCGAAGTTACCGAACACAGGGCAGAGCTGCAGAAGATTGCGCAAGCGCAAATTAATGCATCAAAAGAAGCTCCTTCAAGAACCCAACGCTCGGTGCCATTTTCCCCACACTAGATCGTTCTGTTTAATAAAAGCAAAATAAAACACAACTTTTGTTTCATTTCTTATTTACTTCATAATGCTGCGCCGTTGTCTTTGTCGTCTAAGCCTAAGAAGGGATATATTTAAATATATATATATATATATATATATATATATATATATATATATATATATATATATATATATATATATATATATATATATATATATATATATATATATATATATATATATATATAGCAGAAGCAAGGTGTTGACGCACAAGTGAAAAGAAGCTTTATTTGACGTTTCGACCGTGGGCCCGGCCTTCGTCATAATTCTGACGAAGGCCGGGCCCACGGTCGAAACGTCAAATAAAGCTTCTTTTCACTTGTGCGTCAACACCTTGCTTCTGCTATTACTCCCGGATCCGGCGACACCTTTCCTCGAATATATATATATATACATATATATATATATATATATATATATATATATATATATATATATATATATGTGTGTGTGTGTGTGTGTGTGTGTATATATACATATATACTTTTTCTGAGTGGGACTACAACGACAACGACATACAAGGAAAGGAAAATACGTGTTCAAGCTAGCCCCTACTTTGGCTCTTATAGCTAGCAACTCACTACTTTCGCAAACGCTGCTGCTGTAGCGAGCGAAGTGTCTTTCGTGCGGCCTATAGCGCTAACGCAAACGTTGCGGTGAAAGCACACGACGTACAAATCGGCCCCCTCAGAATATATGCGCGCCAGCATGGGCGACGACGCCCTGTAGGGCGAAGTAAAGGTCGGACGCGCGCAGCGTTACTCAAAGGGATCGAGATAATAGTGACTGCTGTAGAGAAGAACTTCCAGTCGTGTGAATTCAACGCACAATCAGAAAAAAGGAAGCCTCTTCGGATGTTGAAGGACCTCAGCATGAACTCACTCAGAAAAAGGGTTGAGAAGACTGAAAGAAGTGCCTTGGAAACCTTCTTCACAGGTAAAACGCACAAGCTGGACGGACCGCCCAAAACGATCGTCACAGAAAAAAACGCCAGGCCTGCGCTAAAACCGCAGCGCAGTCACAGCGAAAGCTGGAAGAGCGGCGTTTCTAGAGCCCGTTGTAAGCTCTCTTGGGGCTACAATACCAGTAAACTAGAAAGGTACCCACTACGCCATAAATCACAATTTTTGTGAGGTCGGGAAGCACCTACTAAGCCAGTATTCGTCATTCTGCGGAGAAGCGAGGCTCTAGCTACACGTCTGTAAGGCATTATGTGCACGTTGTTGACGCGACGACTGATGACGATGAAGAATTATGGCTCAGCCCTTTGTAGTGAGTTGGAAGCTTTAAACGGCCCACCAGTTATGTAATTTGCATTGGGTGACGCCCGGTCGCTATTTCCCTCTCCCGTCATGTTGTATAACAGACGTTGACGTGGGAGAGAGACGGGGGGCGAGAACTTTACTGAGACCCCGAGGAAATGGATCATGCGCTTATGGGCTTCCTTGGCAACCAATACAAGTGCACTTGCGAGGAACCCACTACGCTATAAATCATTGTAATTTTTTAGTAGGGCAGCAGGCACTGTGCCATTTTTCGTCATTCTACAGAGAGCGTTGGTACCTGCTAAACGCATGTAAGGCATTATGCGCACTTTGTTGATGCTGTGCCTGATGACGGTGAAGAATTATGGCAGAGCCCTTTGTAATGGGTTGGAAGCATTCAACAACCTACTCGTTGTGCAATTCGCATTGTGTGACGCCTGGTTACAGAATTGGCGTTGTGCCACGCTTGGTGCTTATTTTACTCTTCTACCACGCTATATTGCATATGCTAATGTGGTTCCTTCCCCCTGTATAGGACCTTTTTGCAAAGCAGTTTCAAGCACCGGCATGGCTCAGAGGTTGAATACTGGGCTCCCACGCAGAGGGCCCAGGTTCGAACCTCGTTCCATCCTGGAATTTTTTTTCTTATTTCGTTTTTTTAACACGAAAGTGTTTTATGCCGGGGTCCACCAAGACTTCAGTGACGTATTTCCGTCACGGAAATGACGTCGAAAAAATATACACAATCAGATGGCAAAGAAAAAAACGGGCATCGAACCCGCAACCGCTCGGTCCGTAGCAACAGATGCCGGGCACGCTATCCACTGCGCCACGGTCACAGACTCTGGAGGCTTTACTAACGCGCCTTTTATATCTACCACTCTCCCGGTCGACTGGGTGGTGTTGACCTCTTGGAGTGGTAAGATAAAGTAATTCGTCATTGCTATGGCCTCCGCGACTTGCACCTGCAACGCGTTACGCGTCCGTCCCATTCGGCGCGTTTTCAATAGAAGTTGAATTTTGTCAACGCCGTAACACACCGCGAGGTGGCGACCTTTGCCCAAGCGTCGTAAAAGCGTCGGCCTCGCTCAGCATTACGCTAATACAAACCAAAAATAGCTATACGACGTGCGCCTGCCTCGTCTAGCTGTAACCCCGCGATCCCCGTCGTCGCGCTTGCCCAAGAAAAATCGCGGCAGGACTACCGGGGTGACACGACGCGCTTTGCGTTTCCCTCTAGTCCGGCCGTGCGTGTTCAATCACATTTTAACAGTCCGCGAGATGGCGAAGAAGCTTTGCGTCCAATATGCGACGCTCTTCTGGCTATCACACCTCGTTCTCTGATTACGCTTTCACCGTTAACTATTACAGCTACCACAATGATTTGTTTAATCATTTAACATGGACGTTAGTCGTCGGGATGGAGATGTACAACCAATCATTAAAGTGGGTGCATACACGTTAAACGGCGCCATTAGCTGCCAGACATCAATATACATTGTGCAAACTCTCTCATATCAATGTGCAGTAAGCATTCAGTTACTTCTGTAAGGGCACGCTTTACTTTCGTGTTATTCCGATTCCTATGACGGAGGGATCTACCGTGTTTTTTTTTTCCTATTTCGAGCGATACTGGTTACGGACACCGGCGGTGGCGGCGGCGGCGGCGGCGGACAACTACGGCGCCAAAAATGGCCGGTGAAATGATCTCATAACAGCTTTAGCTGTAAAATGGGCTGCGGCCTTGTTGGAGACACGGGCGCAACCCCCGAACGAAAACGTGGCAATCTTCACGGAAGAAATGAACTGACTGTTCCGCCACGCTGACCCTGACATGCTCGAGGAGAAGAGAGTCCGCTTCCTCATGCGAGTGGTCGAGCAAGAACTCTTCGCTGGGTTGGTGCGTAACCCACCCAAGACCGTCCAAGAATTCCTGACGGAAGCAACAGCGATCTAGAAGGCGCTGGAAATGCGTAGGAGGCAGTACAAACGCCGCATTTCTACGACGACTCACGGGGAGGTTCACGCGCTTATATCTGGCGACCTCCGTGACACCATCAGATCTATCGTGCGGGAGGAGCTGTGTAAATTGTTGCCCTCCTCCCAGCCTCAAGTGGACTCGATCGGCGACGTCGTACGCCAGGAAATCCAGCAAATTCTGGGAGCACCTGAACCATCGCAGCCTGAGCCGCAAGCAATGAGCTACGCTGCTGCAGCCCGGCGCAACACCCCGCACCTCGTCCACGTCAAGACGCCGCGCCGCCGCAGCAGTTCCGCCACCAGACGCCGCCGCCGCCGCCACCACCACCGATACCCTACCGTCCTCCTGTCGCCCAGCGCTATGCCCCGCGCTACGCGCCAAGGAAGACCGACGTTTGGCGCGCCCCTGACAACCGCCCGCTTTGCAACCACTGCGGGGAGGCCGGCCACACGTACAGCCGCTGCCACAACCGACAGATGGGGCTATGCGGATTCGCCGTCAACGCGCCGCGGCCGCAGCCAGGCGAACGGCCTCGCAACGTTGACGACTACCTGACCCGAACACAGTGGCAAGAACGACGACCTTCCCGCACTCCGTCGCCCGGCCGCTACATGTCACCGCACCGTCGGCAGCACACTGGCCCAAACCAGGGCCGGTCGCCAAGCTCGTATCCGGGAAACTAAGGACCGCAACCGATGGAGGTGCGGTTGCTGTGCGACGAAATGCCGAAGATCCTCCGCGGCCGCCCACGACGACAACGCGACGAGACCTGCAGAACACGACGCGAAGCAGACGCGAAGCCCTGACGACGACAGGTCTCTGAAGAAGACCTGTCGACGCGAAGTAGAAGCAGCGGGATAAGCCGACCTAGGTGGGACCCGACGCCGCGATTTAACCGCTCAGGAGAGTTGCTTGTTGGGCAAGTTGGTACATACTTAGTTAACTACATACTTAGTTAACCGCAACGCAAGAAGACGGATTAGCGACCTCGACGTAATATTCAACGGCCACAACGTCACCGCTCTCGTCGACACTGGAGCCGACTATTCCGTCGTCAGTGGATCATTTGCCACAAGGTTGAAGAAAGTTAAGACCGCTTGGCAAGGCCCCGAAATCCGGACCGCTTGGGGCTCCGGCTAGAGTCTGCACCCCAAGAGTGACCATCAATAACCGGACTTATCCTGCGAGCTTTGTAATCTTACAGCATTGCTCCAGCGATGTGATGCTTGGGATGAACTTCCTAAGCCACCACGGCGCCGTCATCGATCTGAGCTCTGAGTCAATAACACTAACCTCAGAAAAAGCGCTGCCGCCATACACGACGCCAGGAAACCCCGTATTGATTGTGACAGAAGAGCACGTCACCATTCCGCCTCTCTCTAGCATCATCATTTCCGTCGGCAGCGAAGAACCCGCAGACCTTGAAGGTGTCATCGAGGGCGATCAGCACCTACTTCTGAACCGTCAGATTTGCGTCGCAAGAGGCATATCCGAGATCCGTGATGGCAAAACAAAGGTAGTGCTGACAAACTTCAGCCACGAATATAGGCACCTCAACATTGGTACAACGGTCGCTTACATCCGCGAATTCGTGGACGCCAGCAATGCTTTCGCCCTCTTCGATGCTACCGAACCTTCTTCGACGGATAGAAAAACCCAACCCGATTTCGACGTCAACCCGAGCATCCCGAAGCACAAGCAAGACCAGCTAAAAGCTCTGCTCCTACAATTGAAGGACTACCTTGCTGCTGCCTGTCTGGTATTATGACGGGAGAGTTTTACCTATCGCTATTTCTTGGTTCTTTTAGTTTTCTTGCCCTTGCGCATGTTAGTATGATCCCCACGTGGCGGCGATAACACAGATCATTTGGGTCACCTTCTGTATGTTTTCTTTTCTTTGGTTCTTCTAATAAATCTGCCAGTTGCGAGTAAGCGCTCGTCTGTGAACTTCTTGTCCTTTGTCCCGTCTTTTGCGCTGCTCTAAAATATTATGGACTGCTTCTCGTCGTTGTCAAGAATTCGAGAGACCCCAGTCGCGAAACATCGCATCATAACAGAATAAAGTGCTCGACCAATCCGTCAGAGCCCGTACCGAGTTTCGACGCGAGAACGCGAGGCCGTCAAGAAACAGGTCGACGAAATGCTATGCGGCGACATCATCCAGCCGTCCAAGAGTCCGTGGGCGTCACCTGTGGTGTTAGTGAGGAAGAAGGATGGAAACCGACGTTTATGTGTCGACTATCGTCGCCCGAACAAGATCATGAAGAAGGACGTGTACCTTCTCCCACGAATAGACGACGTCCTAGATCGACTCCACAACGCCAAGTACTTTTCGTCGATGGACCTCAAGACCGGCTACTGGCAAATCGAAGTCGACGAGAGAGACCGAGAAAAGACTGCCTTCATAACACGAGACGGCCTGTTCGAGTTCAAGGTCATGCCTTTTGGTGTTTGTTCGGCCCACGCGACTTTCCAACGTGTCATGGATACAGTACTGGCTGGCTTGAAGTGGCAGACTTGTCTCGTGTATTTGGACGACATCGTTGTGTTTGCCTCAAACTACGACGAACACCAACGGCGACTTGAAGCTGTACTTCAAGCATTAACGAGCTCCAGACTCACCCAGAAGCCAGAAAAGTGTCGATTGGCGTGCGAGGAGCTCTTGTTCTTGTTACACGAGATAAGCACGTCCGGAGTACGCCCTGACCCGCAGAAGACAGTCGCCATCGCTACATTCCCGCCACCTGCCGACAAGAAGACCGTGCGTCGATTTCTCGGCCTGTGCGCCTATTACAGGCGGTTCGTCAAAAACTTTGCCCGCATCGCCGAGCCACTTACTAGGCTTACCAGGACCGACGTCGAGTTCAAGTGGGAAACGCCGCAGGAGGAAGCATTTCAAGAACTAAAACCACGCTTGCAGACGCTTCCGTTACTCGCGCATTTCGACGAATACGCCCAAACAGATGTGCACACCGACGCAAGCAATGTAGGGCTCGGCGCCGTTCTTGTGCAGAAGACTGACGGATTGGAAAGGGTAATCAGCTATGCTAGCTGGTCGCTATCAAAGGCGGAAGCCAACTATTCTACGACAGAAAAGGAGTACCTTGCCATAATCTGGGCTACATCAATGTTTCGCCGCTACCTTTACGGCAGGCCCTTCAAAGTTCTGAGCGACCACCACGCTCTGTGTTGGCTAGCTAACTTGAAGGACCCTTCAGGTCGTCTTGCACGATGGAGCTTGAGACTTCAAGAATTTGACATTACCGTCGTTTACAAGTCCGGAAGAAAACACTATGGCGCCGACTGCCTGTCTCGTGCCTCCATGGACCCGCCGCCGCAAGACGGCCAGGATGATGACTACTTCTTGGGAACCATAAGTGCGGACAATTTCGCTGAACAGCAGCGATCCGACCCGGAAATCAGAGGCCTTATGGAATACCTGGATGGCAAGAACGCCGTCGTTCCGAAAGTGTTCAAGCGAGCGCTGTCCTCGTTTTTCTTGCGCAACAGCGTTCTCCAAAAGAAGAACTCACCACATCGAACCAAGTGCCTTCTCGTGGTGCCTTCAGAATTGCGACCAGAAGTCCTTCAGGTCCTGTATGACGACGACCCGACAGCAACACACCTCGGTGTTTCCCGAACGCTGGCAAGAATACAAGAAAAGTACTACTGGCCGCGCCTTGCCGCCGACGTCACTCGCTACGTAAGGACTTGCCGAGATTGTCAGCGACGGAAGACACCGCCAACAAGACCAGCGGGATTTCTTCAACCGATCGAGCCAGCGCGGCTACCGTTCTAGCAGATTGGGATGGACCTCCTGGGGCCGTTCCCAACGTCGACTAGTGGTAATAAATGGATCGTCGTAGCTACCGACTACCTGACCCGCTACGCCGAAACAAGGGCCCTACCTAGAGGCAGTGCCGCAGAGGTAGCGAAGTTCTTCGTTCAAGACATCGTTCTGCGTTATGGCGTCCCTGAGATCCTCATCACCGACAGACGTACAGCGTTTACTGCGGAGCTAACTCAGGCGATGTTGAGGTACAGCCAGGCAAGCCACCGCCGGACCACTGCCTACCACCCTCAGGCCAATGGCCCCACCGAGCGGCTAAATAAGACCATCTCCGACATGCTGGCCATGTACGTTGACGTCGAGCACAAGATGTGGGATGCCATTTCTCCGTACGTGATCTTCGCATATACAACACCGCTGTGCAAAAAACGACGCAGGTGACGCCTTACACGTTGGTCTACGGAAGGAGCCCAGCAACGACGCTCGACGGAATGCTGCCAACGGCCACCGACGAAGACAATGTCGACGTCGCTGCCTATTTGCAACGCGCCGAAGAAGCACGACAGCTCGCCCGCCTACGGATCAATAACCACCAGACGATTGACAGCCGCCGCTACAACCTTCGAACCGCCACATGGAATACGAACCCGGTGACCGTGTATGGGTATGGACTCCAATACAACGACGGGGACTTAGTGAGAAGCTTCTCCGACGATACTTCGGACCGTGCAGGGTACTTCGACGCCTCGGCCCACTCGACTACGAGGTTGTCCCTGACGGCATTACGAACTCTCAGCGGCGCCGTGCGCGACCTTAAGTCGTCCATGTCGTGCGCCTCAAGCCATATTACGCGCGTTAATGAATCTGAGGACTGTACTTTTGCTTATTGTTTATTGTACTTTCTTGCTTTATTGTTGTTATTTCTTGCTGCATGCATTGGCCACCCCTGGGTGTTCTGTTTTAAGCATCGGGACGATGCTTTTTCAGAGGGGGCCATTGCCACGTGCGTTTCTTATTATCACTTTTGCTGCATTCGGTTTTCGCCCACAAAGACTGTCCGCAACGCTCAGCGCAAACTGCGCCTCATTGTTCGAGAAGCTTCGCGATTATTGTAGATCGTTTTCTTAAGATCGCGCGCAAGACGCGAACACTCGAGCTTATTCTAGAGCTTGCGCGACAACCAGCGATAACGACGGAATATTCGACGGCACATGTATAAATGCCGACGCGCTTCACCGCTTCTCAGTTGATCGACGGTCGGCGCTCTGTTCGCCGCTATCAGTGATTGCTATAGTTTGACTCTCAGGTTCCCGGCCACAAGTTCGACCCAAATAAAAAGTTTCATCTCTAACGTGCTGACTGGTGCCTTCGTCGACGTCACGACCACGTGACAATATATATATATATATATATATATATATATATATATATATATATATATATATATATATATATATATATATATATATATATATATATATATTGTAGTGAAGAAGAAAGAGCGACGCTCGGGCATGGGCGCATGCTAGGCTAGAGAAGCAGAGGAAGACGAAGAGAGGGAATAAAAACAGCTGGCCTAGCGAACAGGCGTTGCCTCTTTTCTCGTCTTTACAATGGCGCAGTCGTCCGAAACGAGGCCTTAAGGCTGAAACGCCTGTGTTCGTCCGTCTTCGCCGGTCAAGGAACGCCGTCCGTGCTTCCTAGGACATGGAAACCGCATACCTGCCACCGCGAAACACAGAGCCATCAGAAGTTGTACACCCGCCTGCCTTTATCACCCTTCGAAGCGGACGAGTGCTTTCGGACTCGTAGCCAGTACCTTTCGGGGACGGCATTCAGGCCTCCACGGCGGCTCAACCACAGGGTGGCGACTCCGAAGTGACCCGGTGTTTGGACGTGTTGACGCAACGCCTCACCAACATGGCAAGCAGTTCCACTTCCGCCATTGGATGCGCCGCACCTGGGCCGCTAGCTGAGACTGCTATTCCGGAATTTCACGGGTTTCAGGACGATCCTACCACCTGGGTCTCGACCGTCGTGTCTGTCGCCACGAAATACTCTTGGCCAGAGTCTACGAAGAAATCCGTTGCGGAAGGGCGCCTCCGACGATCTGCACAAGCCTGTCATCGTCTTCAGAGAAGCAAGAATGCCTCATGGACTACTTGGTGCGCGGCCCTCACGTCCACATTTGCACCGCTTCCGGGAGCCCATGACACTCGCTTCATGGAGATGCGGCTACGCCGGCAAGCCCGAACTGAAGACATTGCCACATACATCTGCGACAAATTATGCCTCCTGCAAGCTTGCGATATTGTCTGGCCCTCTCCGGCAGCCAGACAGTATGTCATCGATGGCATATACGATTCGACGCATGCGGCCATACTGTCTGTGCAGACAGTCCATCATGACATCGATGCTTTTATCAGACAAGCGGCAGAGTTGCAGGAAACTGCAAGACGCCGCGCTCCTGCTGTCTCCCTACAGGAACCCGCTACCACGCAGCGCGGATGCTTTTCCTGCGGGCGCTTTGGGCATGGATACGAGGCCTGCCCACAAGCGCAGCGCCAAGCCATCCAGTTCCAAGCGCGGCCACTTCCAACAGTTCGGGTCCGCGTCGACGGCATCGGTTAGCTCACGGCACTCGTGGATACTGGAGCCCAGCGAACGGCGCTCCTTCGCCGTCACATCCCAGTCACCCTCCAGCCTTCGACCGAGCCGCCCCTACGGGGCCTCGGCGGCAGCGTACTCCCTGTAGGTGCGGTGGACCTGCAGCTACACACCAAAGCCGGGAGCAAGTTACTTGCCGCCGTTCCCGTCTTCGTGGACCTACCTGCCGATATGGTCCTGGGAGCGGATTATCTTCTGTCTAGTGACGTACAGCTTGTCATCGAGGGTGGTGGAGTTTTTCTACGACCATTAGTCTCGGGTTCCGCTACTACTGCAGTCACTGCAGGTGAGCTTGACGGACCTACTACCCTTTCCTCACTGCTCGAACGTCATAGACGGATCTTCGCGGAAAGTACATCGCAGCTCCCAGGGACAAGATTCTTGAACACCGCATACCCACAGATGGCCATGCGCCCATCTCTATACCACTGCGACGCTACGCCGAACGCGAACGAGCCGTCATTGCCGAACAAGTGCAGGAAATGCTGGCCGCTAACGTAATTAGACCATCTTCTAGTCCCTGGGCCGCACCCGTCGTCCTTGTCCGGAAGAAGAATGGGAGCCTCAGGTTTTGTGTCGATTATCGGGAATTAAACAAGCACACCATTCCCGATTCATACCCACTTCCCCGCATGGACGACGCCATTGACACTGCACGGATCTCAAAATTCATTTCATTACTTGATCTTCGTGCGGGATATTGGCAAATTAACGTTGCTCAAGAAGACAAGTGCAAAACAGCGTTCCGGACACCTTCCGGTCTCTACGAGTTTAACCGCCTGCCTTTTGGACTGCGAACAGCACCAAGTACATTTCAGCGCGCCATGAATAATGCCCTCGGCACATTGAAAGATCATGCTTGTGTCGTGTATCCGGACGATATATTGGTCGTGGGTACAACAGAGGAAGAACACTTTCGGAAATTGGATGAAGTTCTCCAAAGGCTGTTCGATGCCGGATTCCGATTGAACAGAGAAAAATGGCAATTTCTCTCGGCCACCATCCCGTACTTAGGACACACCATTTCTGCAGACGGTATTCAACCTTTGCCTGAAAGAGTAGCAGCGGCAGCAAACTTTCCTACTCCACTCGCGCAAAAAAAGGAACACGAAAACACAAGGAAGTGCACGACACAAGCGCTGCCTCGTGTTTTCGTGTTCCTTTTTTTGCGCTGAACATGGCGAGTACGTTCCAACTAGCCCAATTTGCCACCTTACTTCAGTTTTCCTACTCCAACGTCTTTGAAACAGCTGCAGGCATTTTTAGGTCTCGCGTCGTACTTGCGCAAGTTTGTTCCCAACTTCGCATCGACAGCAGCTCCACTTACCAATATGCTTAAGAAAGCGGGGTGTGTCCAGATAAGATCGAACATGAGGTCCCGGTCACCATTCCCGATTTTGATGAAATTTACTGTAGGTCTAGGCATTACACCCAGAACAATCGTTTCGCAGTTAGTTTCGTGAAAAAAAATTTGTTCGCCTGAAAAAAAAAAATACAAATTTCGGACGCAAAAAAAAACGCTTTTCCGCCAATTTCGCGATTTCTGAATTTCGAGCGCACCTAGGAAAAAAACGGTGCGCTTCTTCGTCATAATATTTATTCCCCTTAAAGAACAAGTGAAATACAATCTTATGAGTCTATTATTTTCCTTGCTTGTCGAAGCACTTTTGACGAAAAAAATCACAAACTTGGCAAATTGCACAAAATACCTGTATTTCAGGAATATATTGCTGCAGGCAAGTTAAAGTGAGGATAATAAAAATTGGTACATATTAACTTTGATACTTTCGCTTTTTTATAAAATAATTTGCGTGGTTTTATCGCGTTCTGTTTTACTCGATAAGTGGGCTGAAATGTAAGTGATTTACCAAAAAACGCCGAACTTTGAAAATGATTTTATCAAAAAGGCCATTTTTAATTTTTTTTTAAATCCCTCTGATTGAAGTGAAGGACGTTGTCTGCCATTCTGCAGAAAAAAACGTTGCATTATTTTGGTTGCTAATAGTGCGTCAAATGTGACCATGCCAGCCTAGCGTCCGCGTCGTTCGCTATATGCTGAAACTCGGATATAAGTTGCTAAAAATACTTGTACGTGACATAATCACAAATCAGAAGCTCCACACCAACAAATGCGCAGCCAGCTGTCATGGTTCAGCAAGCTTTGTTTTGCGATCAGCCGCTTGACAAACCCGCAGCAGCGGCCGCTCGATGCTGCGGGCGGTCACATTACATGAGTGCCGCTTCGACTGCGGATGAGCTCCACTTGCACGCCAAACTACGCTCAGAGTAGAAAGGAGAGAAGGAATGCATCACTGTGAAAGTTAAAGGCCGTTAAGTCCCAACAAATGTCATATTATGCAGCGAAAACTCTGCCGGCAATTTCCCAGTGAGCGCCTTCAATACAGCACGCATGTATTTTTCCCCCTGCTGTTATGCCCGAAGCCGCAAAATATCGTGATAAACGATCGACTTGCGTTCAATATTCTATCTGCGGACGCACAACAATACAGTATTGTAAAAGCGGTATTTAATGAAGCAAAGGACTTGGACACACTTCTTTTACAGCCGGCTGACACAAGTGTTCTGGCACGAGATGAACAACTGCAATTTGAGTGGTTCGACCATCGGAAGCACGTATGACAACTTTCTTCAGATGTCAATGGCTTTCTTTTGTGTCATATGCTGCTCATAGAATGAACGTAATTATCTTTAGGCCATCAGAAGAGAGAAAGCAAAACATGAGCGCACTACTGCAGGCGCTCACTGAGAAATTGCCGGCAGAGTTTTCGTTGCAGACTATGACATTTGTTAGCACTTAACAGCCTTTAACTTTCAGAGTGATGTATTCCTTCTCTCGTTTGTCCTCTGAGCGTAGTTTGGCGCACAAGCGGAGTTCATCCGCAGTCGAAGCGGCACTCATGTAAAGTGAGTGCCCGCAGCATCGAGCAGCCGCTGCTGCGGGTTTGTCAAGCGGCTGATCGCAAAACAAAGCTTGCTGAACCATGACACCTGGCTCCGCATTTGTTGGTGTGGAGCTTCTGATTTGTGATTATGTCACGTACAAGTATTGTTAGCAATTTATATTCGAGTTTCAACACATAACGAACGACGCGGACGCTAGGCTGGCATGGTCACATGTGACGCACTATAACTTGTTAGCAACCAAAATATTGCAACGTTTTCTTTTTGCAGAATGGTAGACGACGTCCTTGACTTCAATCAGAGGGATTTTAAAAAAAATTAAAAATGGCCTTTTTGAGAAAATTATTTTCAAATTTCGGCGTTTTTGGTAAATCACTTACATTTCAGCCCACTTATCGAGTAAAACGGAACGCGATAAAACCACGCAAATTATTTTACAAGAAAGCGAAAGTATCAAAGTTAATATGTACCATATTTTATTATCCTCACTTCAACTTGCTTGCAGCAATAAATTCCTGAAATACAGGTATTTCGTCGAATTTGCCAAGTTTGTGATTTTTTTCGTCAAAAATGCTTCAACAAGCAAGGAACATAATAGACTCATAAAATTGTATTTCACTTGTTCTTTAAGGGGAATAAATATTATGACGAAGAAGTGCACCGTTTTTTCCCTAGGTGCGCTCAAAATTCAGAAATCACGAAATTGGCGGAAAAGCGTTTTTTTGCGGCCGAAATTTGTATATCTTTTTTCAGGCGAACAAAATATTTTTTCGCAAAACTAACTGCGAGACCATTGTTCTGGGTTTAATGCCTAGGCCTACAGTAAATTTCATCAATATCGGGAATGGTGACCGGGACCTCGTGTCTTATCTGGACACACCCAGCGTCGACTTTTGCGTGGGGCCCTTCACAATATGCCGCCTTTCAATCCCTCAAGCACCGTCTGACACAGTGCCCCGTTTTGAGTCATTTCCAGGACAAATGGGACACTGAGATTCACACTGACGCAAGCCAGGTTGGTCTAGGAGCGGTCCTCGTTCAGCGCGACCCAGACGGAGTTGAACATGTTGTAGCTTACGCCAGCCGCAAGTTATCGGACACGGAACGCCATTACCACTCGGACGAGTTGGAGTGCCTGGCTGTTGACTGGAGCGTGGACGAGAGGTTTCGTCACTACTTGTTCGGCCGCAAGTTTACGGTGGTGACGGACAACGCTGCGATTGCGTGGATGTTTGCCAAACACCTGAAGCACAAGTTCGTCCGCTTGATCATCCGACTGCAAGACTACACTTACGACGTGAAGCATCGAGCAGGGGCGCTAAAAAAGGTTGCCGATGCGCTATCGCGGAACCCTTGTGAGGAAAGTGTACCACAACCCAAAGAAGGCTGGATTTGGTTCTCGCAGTAGGATGTTTCGAACTCTCAGCGGTACGATTCAGATTTGGCAGCAGTCATAACGTCGCTCGAAGACACTCAGATGAATTAAAAGTTTGTCCTCCGCGGAATAACATTATATCGACGCCATTGAACCAGCAACCAAGAAGAACGCCACCTCTTAGTGATTCCATCGACCATGCGTTCTGAAATCCGGCACGCTATCCATGATGCCCCGGAAGGTGGACACGTAGGCCGACCAGCTACTCTGCGGAAGAGCCAGGAACGTTTCTCGTGGCCCACGATGGAGAGAAGCGTTCAGTTATACGTCGCAAGCTGCGAGGTCTGCCAAAAGCATAAGCGTCGCCCGGGATGCCAACATGGACTACTTACACCTACTCCACTCCCTGACACTATTTTCAACACCATCGGGATTGATCACGTCGGTCCATTACCAACTACAGCCGCAGGGAACAGATACATTGTAGTGGCAGTGGACCACTTGTCGAAGTTTGTGGAAGTTGCTGCGGTGCCCTCTCTCGCCGCTGGCTATTTAGTCAAATTTCTACAGGACCGTTTCGAATGGAAGCACGGCCTACCTAAGAAGATCATTTCAGACAGAGCAACCACTTACCGAAGTCGTGAACTCCGATCGTACCTCCGAGAAGCAGGTGTCGATCATCAGTTCACTTCAGCATACCCTGATCCCCAAGCGAATGGCCTAATGGAGAGGTACAACCAGACCCTATTGGCTCGACTCATTCCTTACTGCAACAGCAAGAAACCAAATGAAGCAGACTGGGATGAGCACCTGCAGGCAGCCGCGTACGCGATTAACACGGCGTTCCAGGTTTCCATTGGAACTTCACCTTATGAAGTTGTCTACGGGCAGATTCCGAAGCTCACGGCCGTCAAGAATTTGGGCACCCCCTTAAACGTCGGACGCACCGCTTCGCGACAGACCGCCTGCCGCGTCATCCTGGCTAGGGCACGCAAGACAGCTGCGAACGCGCAAGAGGCCCAGAAACGGTACTATGACCGCCATCACCGAACAGGGCCGCAGTACATGGTCGGAGACGAGGTGTGGGTACAACGATGCGCACAATCGCCGGGCGAAAAGCTTTACACGAAATATGAAGGACCTTTCGTCATCACTGAAAGGCTGGGTGAGAACACGTGACGTGTAGGTTATCCGTCCTGTGAAACTAGTGCGGACAAACGCAGGAAAAACAATTTTTTTGTGCACGTGTCTCGTCTCAAGAAAAGAGAGCTTCGGCAGGACTGACAAGTCGCGTTTCGGGGTTTTTTTTTATGAAACGAACCGACGCAATGGGATCCCGGAAGCGGTGCAAATGTGGGCGTGAGGGCCGCGCACCAAGTAGTCCATGAGGCATACTTGCTTCTCTGAAGACGATGACAGGCTTGTGCAGCTACTCGGAGGCGCCCTTGCGCGACGTATTTCTTCGTAGGGTCTGGCCAAGGGTATTTCGTGGCGACAGAGACGACGGTCGAGACCCAGGTGGTAGGATCGTCCTGAAACCCGTGAAATTCCGGAATAGCAGTCTCATCTAGCGGCCCAGGTGCGGCGCATCCAATGGCGGAAGTGGAACTGCTTGCCATGTTGGTGAGGCGTTGCGTCAACACGTCCAAGAACCGGGTCACTTCGGAGTCGCAACCCTGTGGTTGAGCCGCCGTGGAGGCCTGAACGCCGTCCCCGGAAGGTAGTGGCTGCGAGTCAGAAAGCACTCGTCCGCTTCGAAGGGTGATAGAGGCACGCGGGTGTACAACTTCTGCATGTTGGTGTACAGCGCGAGGAACGACGAAGACCGAAAGAACAGAAGGGACACGGACGAGCGCTGTTCTTTCGGTCTTCGTCGTTCCTCGCGCTGTACACCAACATGCTGCCGTACCAACTAGCCCAACTTTCAATACTGTTGTACAACTTCTGATGGCTTTGTTTCGCGGCGGCAGGTATGCGGTTTCCATGTCCTAGGAAGCACGGGCGGCGTTCCTTGACTGGCGAAGACGGACGAACACAGGCGGCTTCTGCCTTAAGGCTTCGTTTCCGAACGCCCCAAGGAACTCTGGAAATTCTTTAAGACAAACAGCAAAGATATCTTATCGATTCCAGCCCTTGAGAGCAACGGCTCCACTATCCATAATGATGTTGAAAAAGCTGAATGCTTTATCTGATTTTTCAGTTCAGTGAACACCCCTCGAGTTAACATAACTGACTCTTTCGTACGGCCCACTGAGGCGGTGGCGGAACCAATGAGCGATATTGTGATTGACCAGCATGGAATAGAGACCATCATCAAATCCATGAATACCTCTAAAGCCACTGGGCCCGATGGTTTGTCACCTGCATTGCTTTCTTTATGCCCGCGCCAACTATCTAAATACTTGTGCGTCATTTTCACTAAGTCTTCAGAAGAATCTTCATTACCCGATGACTGGAGACTTGCTAATGTAGTGCCTGTCCACAAGAGTGGACCGCGAAGTACTGTTTTAAATTATAGGCCCATTTCACTTACAAGTGTTGCATGCAAAGTACTTGTGCATGTTCTATTTACCAATGTTATGACTCATATGAACACGCATTCCTTACTTAATCCTCAGCAGCACGGCTTTCGTAGTCGTTTTTCCTGTACAACACAATTACTTGAATTGGCACACGACCTATCCGGTGCTTTAGATAAGGGTTTCTCTGTTGATTGCTTGTTCCTAGATTTTAAGAAAGCCTTTGACGTTGTATCCCACTCTTTATTAATTGAAAAACTAAAAATGTATAATGCGAACGATACCGTTGTCAACTGGATAAACGAGTATTTAAATTTGAGAAGGCAGAAGGTCGTTATCAATGGTAAGACATCCCGGGAAGTTGATGTGTGCTCTGGCGTGCCCCAAGGGTCAGTCTTGGGTCCGCTATTGTTCCTCATCTGCATAAATGACATTTGTTCCGGTATTTCATCACATATCAAATTATTTGCCGATGACTGTGTTTTGTACAGAATTATACACAGCTCCCACGATTGCACTACTCTTCAAAACGACCTCGATAGGGTCTTAGAATGGTGTGAAAAGTGGCGTATGTTTATTAATGCAAAAAAAAAACAGTGCATATGTGTTTCACTAGGAAAAACGCCCCCCATGACTCATTTTATGTTGTAAAGTCAACTAGGCTGCTGTCAGTTTGCGAGCACAAGCATCTTGGTGTATACTTCACGCCGGACCTTTCCTGGAGTCGTCGCATAATTCACGTCACAGCTAAAGCCGGACGTGTGCTAGGTTTCCTGCGCAGAAATGCAAAAAAGTTACCATCTGAGGCCAAGACTCAACTATACATGTCTAACGTTCGATCTATCTTAGATTACGCTTGTGCTGTGTGGGATCCGTGGAAGGCAGGTGACGTGTCCAATTTAGAAAGAATTCAGAACATGGCTGTTCGGTTTGTCTGCTCTGATTATACCAGGAATTTCAGTGTTTCAAAAGCAACAGAGAGGCTTGGTTGGGAATTTCTGCACAAACGAAGGGAATATCTGAGGTTGAAACTTTTTCACAACATATTTCATAACCAAACAGGACTGGTCCCCTCGCGATACTTTCACAAACCGGATTACGTTTCGAAGCGACTAGATCATGTCAATAAGATAAAGGAAATAAGCTGCCGGACTGACGCATTTAAAATGTCATTTTTTCCCAGGACGATAAGCCAGTGGAATCACTTGTCTCCTGAAGTAGCAGAAATTACTTCACATGAAGCCTTTTCAAGTTCACTGCTTGGTCTCCAGTAGTGTACTTGCGCGGTTGTGTAAAGCCAAAACTGTACTTTGAACCCGAGTTACATTGTGTATATCACATGTATCACTACGTAAGTTGACAGTGAATTGTGTTTATTGTAATGTTGAAGTGTTGGAATCTGTATTCTGTATTGAAATATATTCTTCCCCCCCGCTGTAATGCCCTTGGGCGCTGTGGGTACTCTGATCAATAAATAAATAAATAAATAAATAAATAAAACGATCTACAATAATCGCGAAGCTTCTCGAACAATGAGGCACAGTGTGAGCTGAGCGTTGCTGACAGTCTTCGTGGGCGAAAACCGACTGCAGCAAAAGTGGTAATAAGAAACGCACGTGGCAATATATATGTATATATATATATATATATATATATATATATATATATATATATATATATATATATATATATATATACATATACATATAAACAATAAAGTGCTAACAAAGGACCCAGAAGTAAAAGTTCAAAAAAATAAGCACGTAGGAAAAATTTTTCAGTAAAGGACCGACGTTTCGGCCGCGGGACCGGCTTTCGTCCCGCGGCCGAAACGTCGGTCCTTTACTGAAAAATTTTTCCTACGTGCTTGATTTTTTTGAACTATATATATATATATATATATATATATATATATATATATATATATATATATATATATATATATATATATATATATATATATATATGAATTGTTCTTCTAGTATAACTAGAAGAATAAGGATGGGATGGGGCTCATTCGGCAAGCATTATCAAATCATGAATGGTAGTCTACCACTATCTCTCAAGAGGAAGGTATATAACAGCTGCATCTTACCGGTACTTACCTACGGAGCAGAAACCTGGAGACTTACAAAGAGGGTTCAACTTAAATTGAGGACGACGCAGCGAGCGATGGAAAGGAAAATGATAGGTGTAACCTTAAGAGACAGGAAGAGAGCAGAGTGGGTCAGGGAACAAACGGGGGTTAAGGATATCATAGTTGAAATCAAGAAGAAGAAATGGATATGGGCCGGGCACGTAGCACGTCGGCAGGATAACCGGTGGTCATTAAGGGTAACTGACTGGATTCCAAGAGAGGGCAAACGCGTAAGGGGAAGACAGAAAATTAGGTGGGTAGATGAGATTAAGAAGTTTGTAGGTATAACGTGGCAACAGAAAGCACAGGACCGGGTTGATTGGCGGAACATGGGAGAGGCCTTTGCCCTGCAGTGGGCGTAGACAGGCTGATGATGATGATGATGATGATGATGATATGAATTGTAGCGAAGCGTTGGAAGTCTGTAATGGGTCGTCCTCTTCGGCTGTTCTCTGAGAGCACGCCCCTCGCGCTCAGAGTGCGCGCCCTGTTTTGACTGTTGCCGTTGTGCTTCGTCCGCTAGTGCCGTCAATAAACGCTTTTATAATTTAGTGGAGAGTGCTGCGCCGTCCAACCAGCTTCGGTCCCCGTTCGTAGCCCCTGGCGCTTCGATCCCGCACCGTGCCCTCTACCATGCCTCACGACGCCGCCCAGCAAACGCCTCCCCCTGTACCGACACCATGCCCCGGTGTCCCCCGCATCCGCGACACTCCTGTTTTCACCGGCGCGTATGGCACCGACGTGGAGCTCTGGCTCGCGATATACGAGCGCGTGAGCGTACCCAACAAATGGGACGAGGCAGGAAAACTGAGAAACCTGGTTTTCTACCTCGCGGGTGTCTCAAGCCTGCGGTAAAACAACCACGCAACCAATATCCTCACGTGGTCTGATTTTAAGACCGCGATCATCAACGGGTTTGGCCGCCCTGCCCTTCGTAAACTGCAAGCCGAACAGCGTTTACGTGAACGAGCTCAGCAAGCCGGTGAGTATTTTACGAGCTACATCGATGACATCCTCGAGTTGTGCAAGAAGGCCGACGTGACCATGTCTGAGTCTGACAGAATACGCAACGTTATGAAAGGCATCGACGACGATGCCTTCGACATGCTTCTCGCCAAGCGCCCTCGTACTGTGACAGAGGAGATCACGCTCTGCCAAAGCTACAAGGAGCTGCGCCGGCAGCGGTTGATGACCCGTCCACCTCCATCATGACACATCATGACGACATCAATGTGCCTGCAAAATCGTCGACGGCTGTGTCACTCTACTGCGCCAGTCTATCCGACACCGTTGCACTCCTCTCGCCATATGACCGTGTTTGCACGAGGAAAGGCTTGCTGGTGCTTTTCGCGACCGTGCAAGTCACTCAGGGCAGCAACTCTATTATTGTAATCAACCCGTACAGTGTTACGTCGGGGCGAGGGGAACGTCTCGGCAGCGTGGAACCCCTCCAAGATGGGAAAGTTATGCACGAACCCGATGACACGCACTATCCCAGTTCCAGTACGCTCAGTGCTGTTCGGACGTCTGGTTCATCACCCGCTGACGTATTCGGTTCCTCTATAGCTGACAACCTTACGCAGGTCCAGCGTTCCCAGCTTCTGGACGTGTTGGAAGAATTTCGATCTTCTTTCGATGTCGCTCAAACTTCTCTCGGCCGCACGTCGACCGCACATCGACACTGGCGCCCAACTGCCACTGCGGCAACGTCCATATCGCGTATCTTCCACAGAACGCCGTGTAATCACCGAGCAAGTCGGCGACATACTTCCACGCGATGTTATTCGACCATGTAACAGCCCCTGGGCGTCTCCTGTCATTCTTGTTGCGAAGAAGGACGGTTCTGTGCAGTTCTGTGTGGACTACCGACGACTCAACAAGATCACTCGTAAGGACGTGTATCCACTGTCGCGAATAGGCGACGCGATTGACAGCCTGCAAGAAGCCGAATTCTTTTTATCTTTCGATTTGCGCGCAGGGTACTGGCAAGTACCTATGGCTGATGACGCTCGACCGAAGACCGCCTTCGTCACGCCCGACGCCCTGTACGATTTCAACGTCATGCCGTTGGACTGTGTAATGCACCCGCCACCTTTGAGCGCATGATGGATACCGTTCTGCCCAACCTGAAATGACACACGTGCTTGTGCTACCTCGACGACGTCGTCGTTCTTGCTCCGGACTTCTCCACGCATCTTCAACGCCCACGGCATGTTTTGCAGTGCCGATTTGCAACACGGCAGCTGACAATCCTCGGCTACGTCGTGTCCAAGGACGGAATTCTCCCCGATACAGCCAAGCTTCGGGCCGTGACCGAGTTCCCCAAACCAACGTCCGTCAAACAAATGCGCAGTTTCGTAGGATTGTGTTCCTACTTTCGGCGCTTAATTCGAAACTTCACAACTATCATATCGCCACTGACGAAGCTCCTCGGAAGTAACGGGCCCCTCCATTCGTGGTCGTCAGAGTGCGACGACGCTTTCGCAAAGCTCCGTCGTTTGTTGACGTCGCCTCCCATTCTACGCCACTACGACGCCACCGCCCCTACAGAGGTACACAGAGACGCCAGCGGTGTTGGACTTGGCACTATCCTTGCGCAGCGCAACCAGGCTTCTCTGAATATGTCGTGGCATATGCAAGTCGTACGCTTACTAAAGCCGAGACCAATTACACCGTCACCGAAAAGGAATGCCTGGCGATCATCTGGGCCCTTACGAAATTCCGACCTCATTTGTATGGTCGCCCATTTGATGTCATTTCCGACCATCATGCACAATGCTGGTTTCGTCACTGAAGGCTCCCTCAGGCCGCCTCGCCCGCTGGGCACTTCGCCTACAGGACTACGATATCCGCGTGCTGTACCGCAACGGCCGCCAGCACGCTGACGCCGACGCACTCTCGCACTCCCCCTTGCCTGACGACAATACCCACAGCTCAGTCTCTCACAAAGCCGTTTCTTCCATCGACATTCACACCATCGCTACTGAACAGCGCAAGGATCACTGGATTGTCTCACTGATAGACTTGCTGAGTGATCAATCGGCAACACCATCCACTCGCGCGTTGCGTCGTCAAGCCCACTATTTCGCCGTTCGCGAGGACCTCGTCCACCGACGCAATTGCGGCGACGGCCGCCAGTGGCTACTCTTAATACCCCGCAGTCTGCGTTCTGACATATGCGAGTCGTTCCACTCTGATCCGCAGTGTGCACACTCTGGGGTATCCAAAACCTACCACCGCATTCGCCAACGGTACTTTTGGCGAGGGATGTACCGCTACGTGCAGAAGTTCGTTCACTCCTGCATCGATTGTCAGCGCCGCAAAACTTCAACGCACCTGTCGCCGGCAGGTCTGCAACCTCTGCCTTGCCCTGACCGGCCGTTTGGACGCGTTCGCATCGATTTGCATGGGCCACTTCCTCTAACGTCGGCTGGTAACCGCTGGGCCATCGTCGCTGTGAACCACCTTGCGCGATACGCCGAAACCGCCGCCCTCCCAGCGGCTACAGCGCGCCATGTTGCCTCCTCCTTGCTGCACCGATTCATGCTGCGCCACGGTCCACCCCAGAAGCCGCTCAGCGATCGAGGTCGTGTCTTCTTGTCTGAAGTCATCGAAGCCATTCTCAAAGAGTGCAACGTTGTTCACCGGAAAACTACTGCTTACCACCCGCAGACGAATGGCCACACCGAACGCTTTAACCACACGCTCGGCGACATGCTCTCAATGTACGTCGCCGCTGATCACACAAATTGGGATGCTATTCTGCCTTTCGTCACCTACGCCTATAATGTCGCCCCTCAGAGCACTACTGGTTTCTCGCCCTTTTTCTTATTGTACGGCAGGTACCCGTCCCACACAATCGACACAATCCTTCCATACAAGCCGGATCCCTCTGAGTGTGCGCCTATTTCTGACACAGCCAGATTTGCTGAGGAGTGTCGGGAGCTTGCCAAGACATTTACTACGCATGAACAAGAGCGGCAGAAGAGCATTCGCGGTGACACCACCGCTTCTGCGCCCACGTTCCTCCCTAGAGCACTCGCATGGCTCTCGGTCCCTACCACTGCAACTGGCCTCTCTTCCAAACTACTGCCCAAATACGAAGGCCCCTACCGTGTCGTCAAACGCAGATCTCCGGTCAACTACCTGATCAAACCCATTGAGCCATCGTTGGACATGCACCGTCGAGGGCGCGCCATTGTCAACGTGGAGCGCCTGAAGCCTTACCATGACCCGCTCATAGTGACAAGCAGTTAGGTCGCCAGACGGCGCCCTTTTCGTGCCCGGGGTAGGGTGCCTTGATGCGCGTTTTGTTGCGCGTTTTGGGCGCACACATCGAGGCACACTAGCCCGGGGCAATTGTAGCGAAGCGTTGGAAGTCTGTAATGGGTCGTCCTCTCCAGCTCCTTCTAGTGGGTCGTCCTCTTCGGCTCCTCTCTTAGAGCACGCCCCTCGCGCTCAGAGTCCGCGCTCTGTTTTGACTCGCCGTTGTGCTTCGTCGACTAGTTCCGTCAATAAATGCCTTTATAATATAAATATATATATGTATATATATTGTGGGCACTAGCTATGTGCTTCTTTCTCATCTGTGCATTATCATAATCATAATCATCCATTTGTCTCTCTGTCCTCATCGTCACCGTGTGTCATTGTCATCATCATCGGGTGTGTGCGCGCTCGGCCCATGTTCTTCCGAGGCCTTGAGTCTAATAAACGTCGCTTCGTCCAAGACGTCATAATATATATATATATATATATATATATATATATATATATATATATATATATATATATATAGATAGATAGACTATGCAGAGTCTGTCTTCGGTTGCCGTAAAATAAATAGTAAAAAGGTATACCCTTCTAAAAACTTTATTTGTCGACGTTTCGATTTAAGAAGATGAGCATCGGTTTAATAAGAATCATGTGCGAGGTGCGCTTGTCCATTGCCGTGTTACTTCTCCGTCCACGTTCTTGTGTTGCACGAACGATTATCTAATCTTCAAAAAAGAATCGCAGCTTAATAGTTGAAAAGCCGGATCACACGCGGTCATTTTTCTAGCCACGATTGCACGTTGTTGAAGGTTATTCCTAGTAGTCCCGTGACATCGGCGGTAGACGTGGCCCCCCTTCACCTATGTGGCAGCAGAGCCAGAGCACAATACAGCTGTTTTTCTCAAACCTTCTGCGCCTCTAGCGATTGGCATGTTGGCAGTCAAGACTGTGGTGTTCGGAGAGCGAGTTGTGGCATTGCGGCGCTGTGATGTCCGTTAGCTCCTTGATTTAAGTGGTTTCTACTGGTGATTTGAAAATCACCAAAGTGGCTTGAATAATGTTCTTGTAAATGATACATTGACCGTAGGCTTCTTCACTTGTTGACGTTGACTGCGTCGGTCAATGAACGTGCGTGAGTAAGGTGTCGTTAGAGAACACAGATTCATGCTTAAAACATATACATGTTCTCTATTAAGAACAACATCTACCGCCATGTATTTTGGTATCCTTTTTTCGGGGAGACAATTAACAGAAACAACCGTGGTGAACTAAGGCGTCGTCGCGACGATTTAATTATGTCTATTTGTGGCGAGTACAGCTTCAGTTCTCATACTTATTTAATGCATGTCCACTTCAACTAACATGAATAACAGAGACGATCATCGAGAAAACGGCATGTGCTATATATTTTCGATCGCATATCGGATGGCTTAGTTGTGAACTGTGTGGCAGAACAAGCGACATAATAATGTGTTTCCTGTACTTGTATGGCCGTTTCGCGATCCCTGAATTCCACTCGTACGAAATGACGCACTCCATCGCTTACGTCGAATAACAGGCGACCATTTCCGCTCGCAACTACGTTATCTAACAACAAAAAATTCGCATTAATACAAATGAGACTGCGCGAGAGCAGGCATATGGCGGTATCGGCGTCAAGCGGAAAAGCAGCTGCGTATGACAACCTGCTTTACTTTGCTATGAAGCGTAGCGGACAAATTTCGGCTCATCAGAGCGCATATCGATTTGATTGATTTGCGGGACAAAACATCTGGGCCTTAGTGGCACTCATGTCGCTCATAGTATGCTTGGTTGTCTGACACAGCGAAACTTTTGCAGCTTTCTTTCTGAGACTGATTTGTGACGTCTGCATTAGAGAGTGAGCTTTTAGACTTTTTACGGTGCTCGCTTCAACTTCTCCTTCACCAAATGAGCGCTCATTTGCTCTCAATACTTCTCGCCCTATTCTAACTGCGCACATTCACCGTGACGTCTGTCTCCTCGCTTCATTCCTCCTTACGCTCTGGACGGCCGGCCCGTGTACCTGATTTCCAGGTGCAGTGGAAGAGTTTGCGGGTACAGATGTCTCTGATTATCGTCTGCATGACCACACCTTAAGTTGAAGTGACATAAAGTTGGTGAGGTAAGGTTAAGAACCTTACCAAACCTAACAAAAATTATGTTGGCGGGGCGTTGTGTTTTGTTTTAGGCTATGACAATGTGGCAGTGTATAGGCATGTATCGTTGTAATAATAGCACGTATCCAGTTTAAATAACCTGTATGACGCTTAGACTTGGCCTTTAGGCGTGCGACGTGATATCGTTATTAGTCCCCGTTATCAGGCCTTCTCCTTCTTTGCCATGCTTCGTGTCGCAGTGGAGACCTCAACCGTGCTGTGGGGGAAGGAGGGAGCGTCTGTGCACGTGTCCTGGGCCGCTCTCAGAGCTCCCCCGCTTCAGTTGCAGTTGCGAAGTACCCACTACGCGTCCGCAAGATAATATGCGCACCTACGTAGCTACATGCTTTGTTGATGATGTGTGGCTGCTTATTATTATTATTATTACTATTATTATTATTATTATTATTATTATTATTATTATTATTACTATTATAATTATTATTAATATTAGTAGTAGTAGTAGTAGTAGTAGTAGTAGTAGTAGTAGTAGTAGTAGTAGTAGTAGTAGTAGTCGTGGTAGCAGTAGGTAGAATTATAGCTCAGCTTTCCGTAACCAACGGTGCCATTGGCGGCTAATTAGCACCAAAATTGCTGCTTCACGACCCCGCCTGGGGACGAAAATTTCAGGCTCGCTTCATGGCTATTTTTCGGATACTTGCGAAGTTCTGTTTTGGCGCATTAAGCAGCCATTTTCATTATTACTTGCAGATGAAACACAATGTTTCAATGTTTTTCTGTCGTGTGAGGCCATTCGTGCGCGATCCCGTGAGCAGGTTGGTGCGCATCGTGGCACCCCAACGCAATGTGCCCAAGATGAGGGCATGTTGCGTGTATACCTGTGAGCTTGACAAAAAGAGAGATCCGCAACAAAATGACTGGTCTGTCAATATTCAACGAGATTTCACTGTCGGAACCTGGGTAGTATTATGCAAACTCTACCAACCAAATTCCGTCTATGGCGTCAAGGAAAAACTACTTCAACGTTCGACGTTCTTACTGGATCGTTGGCTGGAATGTTCCAAAACACCTGCGTACCTGGCAAAAGCACTGTATATTCAACATAAGCAATGAGCAGGTAACTGAATTTATTTATTTTCAACTCTTCTGTAGCTTGAAGACAAAGCAAGAAGGAAGAAATCGGGCACTTATTTGGATGATCTTGCCTGCATTCAAAAGGGTATTATTTATTGTTCAATATAAAAAAACTCTTCTCATGACACACCTTCTGTTACATTTGGCTCCAAATTCGGCAAAAAACTAATTGGAATGACTACATTGGCAAGTTTTAGGTTCATTTGTGGCTCCTTTTTAAATCGGCCCGACAGCGACCCCGTTCGTAATTGGCTTTCAAGCAACCACTCATAACGAAATTCCCATAGCCTAGTGGGATTAAACGTCACGCCATATTACATATGGTAACGCGACTTCATGCCCGACATGAACTAACAAAATTCGTTGCTGGGCTAGTTGGTAATCTTAAATATCGGATAGCGCGGGCTCAACACACGACAGTGAAACAACACTGGTGCACAGGAGAAGCGCTACTCGCAAGTAATGTTTATGATGTAACGCTTCCCTCTGTATTGTAGGGTTTTGTGGCTGCACCTAGCCCTGAACCCTTTAGAGATGAGGCCAAGACCCAAAGAGATACATATTTACTGGTCCAAGCCTTGGCCGCAACTGCCCACTGCCAGCAGCTGACGCACGACACGAGCGCACACGCGATCGTCGTGTGCGCTCGTGTGCGCTCACAGCCGCCGAGCGCCCCCATACTGCCCCCTCCCCTCGGAAAGAAGTGAGCGAAAAGTACGCGAACTTTACAAAGGTAGCCCGTGCAAGTGTCCTGGCTGTCCTTGGCCACGGCGGACTGCGCGTGGCACACACGACCACATGCTGGCGCTGTCCGCCCACAACTCTCTGTGGGACCCCATGGGCTGCCGGACGCGGGAACTGCTGACGCACGCAGCGGAGGCAACTCTGCCGCCGCCCGAAGACGGGGGCGTCAACATGACCACGGTCGAGAGCATGACGGAATGCCAATGCTCCTGGTGCAGCACCGGTCCTAGCCAGTCATAAGCCGTTGTCGTCGTATGTTGTTGCCGTTGTTGCCCACCAGACCATTCACGTGCGGGTGGCGGCCACTCCTCTAGGTAGGAGTCATTGAACGCAGGTGACCTCGACAGCCACGCAAGCCTGACGTCACCAACGAAGCTCCGACTGCATATGCCTCCGGCGCTCACGTCTCCCTCGAAGATGTTGCGCTGCAGGTGAGACACACTGGTGCAGTTGCTCACGTGGGCGGCAGGTTCCTCCTCGAATGGGTCCACCTGTCCTGCCCCCCTCTCCAGGGATTCCTGCAGCTGCGTCACCTCTTCCAGCCTGGATTGTTTATCCGCTTGCTGCTGTCTCGCCTTAAGCTCCTCCATCAGCCGCTTGTTCTCGATCTCAGCCGAGGCTAGCACCTGGTTCAGCTGTGCAAGCTCTTCCTGCATGGTCTCTAGCTCAGCCTCACTCCTCTTCAGACCGTGCTTGAGGATTGTATCAGAGTCCGACGCCAGATTGAGCTGCTTCTCTCGCTCGGAGACCTGTGCCAACAAAGTCATCTGGCCCTCCTCGAGCCCCTGGATCTGCTCCTGGTTCTTCTTGCACTCTGCCTCCTTCCGGTTCAGTTTCAAAATTAATGTCTTTGCTTGACTGGCCTCTCGGTCGCGGTCCTGTTGGGCCTGGGCGGGCTGTGCACGGAGAACAGCCGCTTGCATCCGTAGCTCGGCCAGCTGGGAGTCCTGGAGTGCGCGTTGCCCTTCAGCTCTTCTTCATGGCTGCACCGCATGTTTGCCAGTTGAGTGTCCCGCTCCAGCAACTGCTCCTCGAACTTGGCACACTGGTGCTGCTGATTCTTGAGGCACTGCTGAGCATCTGCAAGCAGCCTCTCCATGCGACTGTACTCCAGCGAGTCCTCGGCCACCTTCCGCTCCATGTTGAAGATCTGAGCTTCAAGGGTCTGGATTTTGTCACTCTAGGAAGTCTTGGCCTCGAAGAAATGTTGCCGCGACTCGTCCAGCTGCTGTTCGAGCTGTTTCTCCAGAGTACGGACCTTGTCCTTCAGGCGAGAAATGTGGCTGTCCTTTTCATTAATCATGGTGGTGACCTTGGCTTTGTAGACGTCGTGCTCCTGCTTGAGACCATCATGTGCATCTGTCATGTTTGCCAACTCACATTCCAGCTGGCTGATGTGGGTAGCATGCTGCGATGTGTCCTGCTTGAGACGATCTACCTCAGCTTCAAGGGCAGCCTTGTCCCTCTCAAGGTCACGAGTGCGGACCACCTCGGTGCCGGACTCCGATTCGTCTGGTGTTAGCCTCGTGTCCCTGTGCTTCCGGTTCCTCCTCTTATTTCTCGTCTTCTTCCTTTTCTTTACCGCCGCCGCATTATCATCATCCCGGGACTTCCTGATCTCTGCTTCAATGTCGTCGCAGTCACCGGCCGTGTCCCAGGAAATCGCGTCGTCCAACGCCGTGTTCGCCTCACCGTTCCTGGACGCTGCACCCTCGCTGGCGGACGATGCATCGCCACCGCGTCGCTGGTCGTCCCGCGGTGCCGGCCCGCCGCACGAGCCCGCACGAGCCTCGACGCCGACCTCGTCAGCGCACGCATCGTCGCCGCCTTCGTCGTCGGCCCCAGGTGCGGCCTCGCCGCACGAGCGCGCCACAGCCTCCATGGCCAGCGCGGGCAGCGGGACGCCGAGGTAAGCACCGAGGTGCTCCAGGGCTATGATGGCACGCCGCTCCTCGTCAGGGGTCATTCTGCCGGAAAGGCAGAGGCGCATCAGGGTCTCCACCGGCTGAAGTAGGAGGACCAGGTCGTAGACCCCGTAGGCGGCCATATCCATGAACGCCCGCTTCAGCGCCCATAGCTCCTCGAAGGCGATATCGCCGTGCAGGGGGCCGATATCAGGGGCTGGTGGGATCTGGCGTACGTTGATCGGGCAGAACATGTCGTGTCGTGAACATGTCGGCAGAACATGTCGCCAGATATAGGGTTTCGCGGCTGCATCTAGCTCTGAACCCTTTAGAGATGAAGCCAAGACCCAAGGAGATACATCTTTACTGGTTCATACGACAAATAATAAACTCTCCAGCCACTTTGCTAAAGTTAAACTTTAAAAGCTATAGAACTGACCCGACGTTTCGGGACCGATTCGGTCCCTTCCTCAGGGGTGACTGTTCGGCCGGCTCCGAAGCTAGCGAGTTTCTTTGGTGGTGTCCCCCTCTCCCTCGTCCTTCTTCCCGCCGTTCTTCTTGCCGCGGTGTTTCTTCAACTGGTTCCATAGACCGTGCACGTACACATTCGGCAAGGTTCCAGTTGAGCGGTTGACATTTCCCGGTGTTGTTTGTATATGCCAGGATTCCAACAACTGCCTTTTTGTGTGGTTGCCTTCCGTGTCGATGACCCGGGCGTCGTCAAAATTGATGCGGTGGTCCATCTTTTCGCTGTGTTCAGCGAGGGCGTTTCGCGTGACGTTGAAGCTACGCACGTCGTTTCGATGTTGCCGTATCCTTTCGGGGAAGTTTTTTGTCTCACCGATGTAAGTGGCGTTACAGTCCGTGCATGGAACCGCGTAGACCAAACCGGGGCATCTTTCTTATGGCAATCGGTCTTTTGGCCGTGGCAGGAGACGCCCGATTGTTGACACGGGCTTGTGCGCTACCTGGATGCCTTCTCTTCCCAGCAGCCTGGACAGTTGCTCGCTGATTCCCGGAACGTATGGGACCGAGATGCGGTAGGAACGTTTGGGGGAAGCCTCATTGTTAGTGTCACCCATTGCAGAAGAATGCGGATGGGGGACGCTTTCCCGGCGTCGCTGGCGCACTCGGCGAATAAAGCTCTTCGGGTATCCATTGTCCAGGAGGTCGGCGGTGATCGCTTTTTCTTCTTTTCTCCGTATTTCCTTGGAGCTGCAGACGGCCTCTGCGCGATTCAGGAGTGTGTTGACCACTGATGTTTTGTGGACGGTCGGGTGGTTAGAGCTGAACTGCAGGTATCGTCCGGTGTGTGTAGGTTTTCGGTACACCGAGAAGCTCAAACGTCCTTTCAGCCCCGTTTTTTGCCGTTTCACTAGCACATCCAGAAAAGGAAGCACGTTGTTCTTTTCATGTTCCACGGTGAATTGAATCGCCGGTTCCATCGAATTTAGGTGTGCCAGGAAACCGTCGATGTTAGACTCCTTGATCACGCAAAAGACGTCATCCACATACCTCAAAAATATTTCTGGTGGTTCGGCGAACGTGTCCAAAGCTCGTGTTTCGATGTGTTCCATCGTCAGGTTTGCCGCTGTGGCTGAAATGGCGGCTCCCATGGCGGTTCCCCTTGTTTGTTGGTAGAATTCACCTCCGACAGAAAAATATGTTGCGTTGAGGCAGAACCCCATCAGACGGCACAGTTCGTCCGTGCTGAGGTTCGTCCTTTCGCTGAGGTTCTCATCCTTCTCCAGGGCGGCTCGGGCAGCTGAGACCGCGAGGGGTACGGGCACGCTCGTGAACAGCGAAACTACATCGAAAGACACGAGGCTTTCGTCACTGCCGATTGTCACCTCCGACATGCGCTGAACAAAATGGGTGGCGTTCTTTACATGCCTGGCTGTCTTCCCCACTAGTGGTGACAGGATCCTGTGTAGATGTTCGGACAGCATGCGAAGTGGGGATGTTCTAAAGTCAACTATCGGACGTAGCGGTATCCCCGGTTTGTGTATCTTTGGAAGGCCGTAGAATCCCGGCGCGGAACCGTTTCTGCATATGAGGCGCAAGTACAGCGTTCTTGATTCTGGGTGGTCTTTGAAAATGTCAGCCAATAGCTTGTTTAGCTCTCGTTGAATCCTGGGTGTGGGGTCTTTCGTGAGTTTCACGTATTCAGGGTTGTTCAGCAGGTTTTTTTATCTTGTCCTCATAGGATTTCCGATCAAGTATAACTGTCGAGTTACCTTTGTCTGCTGGTAGGATGGTTATGGTTGAGTCTTTTCGGAGTTCTTGAAGTGCTTCTTTTTCAGGTTTTGTAAGGTTCCCTCGCGGTCGAGCTGGTAGCTTCGAGAGGATTCCAATGGCTTTGAGTCTTACGTTGTCTCTTGAATCGCTGTCTATGTGTTGTATGCCATCTTCAACAGCTGCGATGATCTGTGGCAGAGGTGGCGGAGTAGTTGTATTGAAATTGTGTCCTTTAGACAGAACGCTTGCCTCATGCTCGGGTAGTTGTCTTGATGACAGATTGACGACGCTTTTGGTGGTCTTGCTGTCGTTCCGGGGCTCCTTGCTGTTCTTCAGTGCTGCGAGTTTACTCTTTAGGGCTGTTTGTTTGATTTGGTCTGTGGTTGCCGATTGCCAAAAGAAAGATGCCCCGGTTTGGTCTACGCGGTTCCATGCACGGACTGTAACGCCACTTACATCGGTGAGACAAAAAACTTCCCCGAAAGGATACGGCAACATCGAAACGACGTGCGTAGCTTCAACGTCGCGCGAAACGCCCTCGCTGAACACAGCGAAAAGATGGACCACCGCATCAATTTTGACGACGCCCGGGTCATCGACACGGAAGGCAACCACACAAAAAGGCAGTTGTTGGAATCCTGGCATATACAAACAACACCGGGAAATGTCAACCGCTCAACTGGAACCTTGCCGAATGTGTACGTGCACGGTCTATGGAACCAGTGGAAGAAACACCGCGGCAAGAAGAACGGCGGGAAGAAGGACGAGGGAGAGGGGGACACCACCAAAGAAACTCGCTAGCTTCGGAGCCGGCCGAACAGTCACCCCTGAGGAAGGGACCGAATCGGTCCCGAAACGTCGGGTCAGTTCTATAGCTTTTAAAGTTTAACTTTAGCAAAGTGGCTGGAGAGTTTATTATTTGTCGTATGAATTTTTCACCCAGCCAGACAGATCTCTGTCAAATATGTTCACATTTAAATCTTTACTGGTCCAAGCCTTGGCCGCAACTGCCAGCTGCCAGCAGCTGACGCGTGACACGAGCGCACACGCGATCTTCGTCGTCTTCCACGCGCTCACTAGCGCTCACTAAGGTCCCTAGATAAAAAAGTTTTCAAGGTAGCGACACTCATTGCTCATTGCGCCTTCCTCCTCACTCTCGCGCCTACCCCTCCTTTTCTCCATCATTTGCGTCTGTGATTGGTGAATTCGTTGCACGTGATGCTGTTAGTGGATGGTGGTGATATTTATTATAAAGCAAAAGGTTCAAAACGAGTGCGCATGTGCGTATGGTTCCAGTCGGATTCTTGCCGCGACGAAAGACGAAATCGTATCCAAGACAAGCTGCAGAAGAGGAGCGTTCCAGTTGACGCCAAGTCGGCCGAACATGCTTCGCCGTGAATTTTGAATATGTCAAGTACTGTGCTGTCGGCTGCAGCAAGAAAACAGAAGGCGGTTTTTCCCTCTACAACATACCTCGTGGTATCCGGAATAGGGCACGCCGTGAAGTGTGGCTACAAAACATTTGACGCGAGGACTTCCGTGCAACGCCGTAGACGCGGCTTTGCGAGGCGAGTTGATTTGTCGCCTTTTGTTGAAACGCTACAGAACGCGCGTCTAACGCGCGTCTAGTACGTGAAATTCGTTACAAATATTTGTGCGTATGCACGTACAGTTGAATACAGCTGAAGTGGCTGCACTTTCAGGGACATTTCATGCCAGACCAGTTCGAGTCACTTGCTCTTGAACGCGGCGTAAACAGGCTCAAACGCGACGCTGTGCCAACGCTTTTTAAGTCTGTTTCTGGTACTTGCCGCTGATGGTAGGGCGACGACATGGTCGCAATGTTCATCACTTCGGGACACCAAACTGGTAGAACCCCACTTGTCGTTAAGTTGCGTGCACCCGCATTGCGGTGCCGCGGTCTCTTCCGTAGTCACCCAGATAATAAAACATGCACCACGATTGCCTGGCATCATGATTGCGAAAATGGATGTATTTTTCCAGAAAAAACTGTCATCGCAATGCTGCTAGTCAAGCGTTCGTTCTAGTCTGGCCACGGTTTTTGCCTGTGTGCGCACAAGCGGCTATGATCACTCGTCACAACGTCACAACAAGGTGCTGCCCTGTGGTCAGTCAGGATCACAGGATCCAGCAAGAAGCACGTTAACTGTGCCACATCATATTCACGAGCAAAACACATTCGGAGAAGTGGAGGAACCGGGACGAACTACGACGTACGATGCGAGACGCCATAGATAATGGTGTGAAATATAAAACTATAACAACGTTGCCAGTTGGGTAACACACATCACGCTTCTTCTTATGTTGTACCGCTTATATTCAATTAAGTAACCTTTTATCCTACGTCTCATTTACTTTTCATTTGCTATAAATATTTCTATCCGCCGTAATAACTGAACACAAACATTCCCTTTTTTATGCACGCTTTGACCCTTCTTGGGGGCGCTCCAGGCATATAAGCGAGGAGGAAAAGGAAGGGTGTCGCTACCTTGAAAACTTGTTTTATCTAGGGACCTTAGCGCTCACAGCCACCGAGCGCCCCCATAGGATATATTGTAGTCAAGAGACACTTTGTGCAGACGGCACAACTAGCCGTCTGCACAACTAGCATACAAAAGTGTATACAATGTGCATTATTTCTTTCAGTATGTGTATGCTAGTTGTGCAGACGGCCCTGGCCGTCTGCGGCACATTGTGCCAACGATACCATAAGTTGCTCTCGGGCGTCCATACTTCCCACTGGGCCCGCCAAGCACGCTCACTTTGTAACGCGAATTCACTACTCGTCGCCCTGACATCAACGTTACAAGACTTTCGAGCGCTCACGAGCCGCTGACGTACATTTCGCATCTTGCCGCCGCCTGTGACGAGTGTCAGCTGCAAGGGCGACAACGTGCTTTGCGGCGAAGTGGCAACAAAAAGAAATGCATGGCGCGTTCGGAGTGCCAATTTCAAAAATGATTTTCTTCCTGAAAACAAAAAAAAAGTTAATTGAGTAGACTTCCATCATTACTTAACGATGAAGTCTTCTATCAAACACCGCATGACGAGGATTTTCACTAGGACCGCTTCAGTACAAAAAATGCGGTCGAACATGCGAGATATCGCATATTTTCTCTAATTTCACAATTTTTTTCGAGAAGATTTGAAGTGTATTTTACCCCTAAACATCTTTTTTGTACTAAAATACACTTTCCTGAAAATCATGCTACTATTAATACTGGTTAGGGAGAGTTCGAGATAACCCAAGAAAAAATCACGATCTTTATAAATTTTTGTAGTTTTCGAAAATACGTAGCTGCGAAACATAAAAATACCGGAATTAATTAACAAGTACGCAAGCGTTCCGCCGACACCTCCGGGACCCCATCCGCCGAACTAGAGGAAGAGCCGATGCCCACAGAGGAGAGGGCGCCAGAGTCCTCCACAACGTCGGAAAGCGCAGAAGCCCTGCCCCCGCTGCGGCGTTCTCCTCGTACGAAACCGGTAGAGCGCTACGGTTATTAAGGGGAAAGGAATGCTATCACTGTTACGTCATTTGAATCGCATACGGCAGCCGCCATGCGTCGTGTACTCTTTGTTCTGGTCCTCCTCCCCCTTTCCTGTATATTTCCGAGTCGGGAATAAAACTACGGACTATGCCTGGAGACGCTGTCTGATTTACTTCCGGCTGCCCGGGCGCTGCGCTCGGCTCGGCTACAGGCTATGAGCGTCAGCCATGTTTCACTGACCTTTCAGTGTTGAAAGTGAAAACCCTACCAACAACGCTTCAATTCGACGTTGACCGTTTTTTCAACGATAAAAGAATGTTGATTTGCTTAATGGTCGTTCAATTGAAAGTCGTGGGCCAATTTTCAATACTGGTCAACAGCTTGCTCAACGGCTTTTCTAATGATTCACAACGTATTTTCAATTTACGTTTCTTTTTCTCTCAACAATAAATCAATGTTGATTTGCCTAATGGTCGTTCAGTTGAAAGTCGTGGGCCAATTTTCAAAACTGGTCAATGGCTTGCTCAACGGCTTTTCTAATGATTCACAACGTATTTTCAATTTACGTTTCTTTTTCTCTTAACAATAAATCAATGTTGATTTGCCTAATGGTCGTTCAGTTGAAAGTCGTGGGCCAATTTTCAAAACTGGTCAATAGCTTGCTCAACGGCTTTTCTAATGATTCACAACGTATTTTCAATTTACGTTTCTTTTTCTCTCAACAATAAATCAATGTTGATTTGCCTAATGGTCGTTCAGTTGAAAGTCGTGGGCCAATTTTCAAAACTGGTCAATAGCTTGCTCAACGGCTTTTCTAATGATTCACAACGTATTTTCAATTTACGTTTCTTTTTCTCTTAACAATAAATCAATGTTGATTTGCCTAATGGTCGTTCAGTTGAAAGTCGTGGGCCAATTTTCAAAACTGGTCAATGGCTTGCTCAACGGCTTTTCTAATGATTCACAACGTATTTTCAATTTACGTTTCTTTTTCTCTTAACAATAAATCAATGTTGATTTGCCTAATGGTCGTTCAGTTGAAAGTCGTGGGCCAATTTTCAAAATTGGTCAATAGCTTGCTCAACGGCTTTTCTAATGATTCACAACGTATTTTCAATTTACGTTTCTTTTTCTCTCAACAATAAATCAATGTTGATTTGCCTAATGGTCGTTCAGTTGAAAGTCGTGGGCCAATTTTCAAAACTGGTCGATAGCTTGCTCAACGGCTTTTCTAATGATTCACAACGTATTTTCAATTTACGTTTCTTTTTCTCTCAACAATAAATCAATGTTGATTTGCCTAATGGTCGTTCAGTTGAAAGTCGTGGGCCAATTTTCAAAACTGGTCGATAGCTTGCTCAACGGCTTTTCTAATGATTCACAACGTATTTTCAATTTACGTTTCTTTTTCTCTTAACAATAAATCAATGTTGATTTGCCTAATGGTCGTTCAGTTGAAAGTCGTGGGCCAATTTTCAAAACTGGTCAATAGCTTGCTCAACGGCTTTTCTAATGATTCACAACGTATTTTCAATTTACGTTTCTTTTTCTCTTAACAATAAATCAATGTTGATTTGCCTAATGGTCGTTCAGTTGAAAGTCGTGGGCCAATTTTCAAAACTGGTCAATGGCTTGCTCAACGGCTTTTCTAATGATTCACAACGTATTTTCAATTTACGTTTCTTTTTCTCTCAACAATAAATCAATGTTGATTTGCCTAATGGTCGTTCAGTTGAAAGTCGTAGGCCAATTTTCAAAACTGGTCAATAGCTTGCTCAACGGCTTTTCTAATGATTCACAACGTATTTTCAATTTACGTTTCTTTTTCTCTCAACAATAAATCAATGTTGATTTGCCTAATGGTCGTTCAGTTGAAAGTCGTGGGCCAATTTTCAAAACTGGTCAATAGCTTGCTCAACGGCTTTTCTAATGATTCACAACGTATTTTCAATTTACGTTTCTTTTTCTCTTAACAATAAATCAATGTTGATTTGCCTAATGGTCGTTCAGTTGAAAGTCGTGGGCCAATTTTCAAAACTGGTCAATGGCTTGCTCAACGGCTTTTCTAATGATTCACAACGTATTTTCAATTTACGTTTCTTTTTCTCTCAACAATAAATCAATGTTGATTTGCCTAATGGTCGTTCAGTTGAAAGTCGTGGGCCAATTTTTAAAACTGGTCAATGGCTTGCTCAACGGCTTTTCTAATGATTCACAACGTATTTTCAATTTACGTTTCTTTTTCTCTTAACAATAAATCAATGTTGATTTGCCTAATGGTCGTTCAGTTGAAAGTCGTGGGCCAATTTTCAAAACTGGTCAATAGCTTGCTCAACGGCTTTTCTAATGATTCACAACGTATTTTCAATTTACGTTTCTTTTTCTCTCAACAATAAATCAATGTTGATTTGCTTAATGGTCGTTCAATTGAAAGTCGTGGGCCAATTTTCAATACTGGTCAACAGCTTGCTCAACGGCTTTTCTAATGATTCACAACGTATTTTCAATTTACGTTTCTTTTTCTCTCAACAATAAATCAATGTTGATTTGCCTAATGGTCGTTCAGTTGAAAGTCGTGGGCCAATTTTCAAAACTGGTCAATGGCTTGCTCAACGGCTTTTCTAATGATTCACAACGTATTTTCAATTTACGTTTCTTTTTCTCTTAACAATAAATCAATGTTGATTTGCCTAATGGTCGTTCAGTTGAAAGTCGTGGGCCAATTTTCAAAACTGGTCAATAGCTTGCTCAACGGCTTTTCTAATGATTCACAACGTATTTTCAATTTACGTTTCTTTTTCTCTCAACAATAAATCAATGTTGATTTGCCTAATGGTCGTTCAGTTGAAAGTCGTGGGCCAATTTTCAAAACTGGTCAATAGCTTGCTCAACGGCTTTTCTAATGATTCACAACGTATTTTCAATTTACGTTTCTTTTTCTCTTAACAATAAATCAATGTTGATTTGCCTAATGGTCGTTCAGTTGAAAGTCGTGGGCCAATTTTCAAAATTGGTCAATAGCTTGCTCAACGGCTTTTCTAATGATTCACAACGTATTTTCAATTTACGTTTCTTTTTCTCTCAACAATAAATCAATGTTGATTTGCCTAATGGTCGTTCAGTTGAAAGTCGTGGGCCAATTTTCAAAACTGGTCGATAGCTTGCTCAACGGCTTTTCTAATGATTCACAACGTATTTTCAATTTACGTTTCTTTTTCTCTTAACAATAAATCAATGTTGATTTGCCTAATGGTCGTTCAGTTGAAAGTCGTGGGCCAATTTTCAAAACTGGTCAATAGCTTGCTCAACGGCTTTTCTAATGATTCACAACGTATTTTCAATTTACGTTTCTTTTTCTCTTAACAATAAATCAATGTTGATTTGCCTAATGGTCGTTCAGTTGAAAGTCGTGGGCCAATTTTCAAAACTGGTCAATAGCTTGCTCAACGGCTTTTCTAATGATTCACAACGTATTTTCAATTTACGTTTCTTTTTCTCTCAACAATAAATCAATGTTGATTTGCCTAATGGTCGTTCAGTTGAAAGTCGTAGGCCAATTTTCAAAACTGGTCAATAGCTTGCTCAACGGCTTTTCTAATGATTCACAACGTATTTTCAATTTACGTTTCTTTTTCTCTTAACAATAAATCAATGTTGATTTGCCTAATGGTCGTTCAGTTGAAAGTCGTGGGCCAATTTTCAATACTGGTCAACAGTTTTCTCAGTGGTTTTTCTATTGATCCACAATGTATTTTCAATGCCATCTGTTGACATTGCTCAATAACTTCTGTATGTTTTTTTCAATAAATATTTTTGTAAGAGCTGTCATCCGCGCCGCTGAAGACAGGAGGGTCGCGGATGCCGGAAACACCGGGGCATGCTGTCGGTACAGGGAGAGGCGTTTGCTGGGCGGCGTTTTCAGGCATCGTAAGTGGCACGGTATGGGATCGAAGCGCCAGGGGCATCGAACGGGAACCGAAGCTGGTTTCTGCATGGAGCACTCTCCACCAAATTGTAAAGGCGTTCACTGACGGCCCTAGACGACGATGCACAACGGAGATAGTCAAGACGGAGCGCAGACTCTCAGCACGAGGGGCGTGTTCTCAGAGAAGAGCGAAAGGGGACGGCCCACTAAAAGGTGCTCGAGAGTACGACCCATTAGAGTTCCAACGCTTCGCTACAAGGGTAACAAATGAATGCCGAATCGAATTGCACTGAGCAGGTATGCAATGCAGAGCTTTACTGTTATTTGGTTATGAGATCACATTTCTATCTTGTTTCGTTGATTTCCTGTGACCTGTCAGAATTGCACCATGACTTTACGGCCACGATATATATACGTGTACGTAGTTTCCTAGCTAATAAAAATAAAGTGATGTTTATTCAATCAGTAAACCGACCAGAGAATAAGAAAAAATGATACTTTATAGCTGGTAAATACACAAAAAAACATATATGCGGGATAAACACTACTCAGATGAAACCACATGCCTCGCGGCAATACGCAATTACTGCTAAGTGCAGCAAAAGGGAGAGTTAGTTGGGTAAGTTGACTTGAGTTCATGTTTTAGACAGCGGCAAAGCAAAAACTCACAGAAGAGGACGGAACAATACGAGCGCTGGCAAACAACTGAATGCTTTATTCAAACAGAAAAAAAAGAGCGAAGAAGAAAGTACAGAACATGCGCGCGCAACCTACGCACTATGAAAAAGATTACAGGCTTGCAGCATCATTAAGCATTTTGCAAGTAATTCAATTCACAATCAATCAACGCAATGGACAAGGTGCTAACACACGTGCCACCTCTTTTGCAGATAGCGAATGATTAGGCTATCTCCCTTTTGCGGGAATCATTGTGCGCAAAAACGGTGGTCGTGTGGCAGAACGAGTTGCAACCGTAAGGGGAGCAGAGTAATGCTTAATGTTTAGACCTTCTCTTCTAAACAATAAATCCAGTGTTCTTGATTAGGTTGAAGGTTTTCTGTGTTCACAATTTGTTTTTGTAAATGAGTGCATTTCGAGCCCTCCTCCTGTAGCATTCGGTGTTTTCCAGGGGCCGGAATAAGGGTCTCCATTGTTCCTAATATACATTAGTGAATGGTAAATTTTTATGCGCAAGTTGTACACAAGAACACAGTACGAAAGAAGAAAAAAAAAGAAACATGGCCAAGCGCGAACTTTCAACTGAGTGAAAACATTGCGCTTGTCTGTGTTTTTTCTTGCTGTGTTTGTGTGCATTCGCGCACACCAACTTACCTTTCAAACATGAGCCAACAAAACATGACACAACGAGGGGGCGCCGTGGGCAAACATTGTTAAGGATGCAAAGGTAAAGGCGAGGAAAGAAAAATATTCCTTGCAAGTAGACCTTAGAAAACATGGTGTTTTTAGTTGATATCGAGTGACCACACCGAAACGGATGACGAAAATTGTGCGCTGCGCGGACAGGAAGACGAAGAAGAAGAGCAGTGCAACGTGTGCTTGAGGCTTTTGGACTGTTCTATATTAACACATACCATCCCACTGTGGCACATACACGTTTGCGTGTGAAGAAGAAGAGAACGTTTTTGCTGCTCTGGTTCTGGGGCAGACGTCGGCTCCTGGTTCTCTGTCTTGTTTCGCCCGCGACAATATGTTCGCCATGTTGGGGTGGTATTGCGCTGAGCGCCCATAAAGGCTGCAGAAAGATTTTCCCGCGTCGTTTCGGTGCCGAAACCCGGGAAGCCGGCCTTCATCCCCACGAGCTGTTGCTTCCAATTTAGGCGTGTTTCTGCAACCAAACCGTCATGGAGCGCGCCAAGAACAAGCGGGCGTCTCGTCCATCTCAGAGTATGAGGTTTGTGAACGAGGTGAACGAGCTGATGAAAAGTTTGAGCTCTCGACGCTTCATATCCTCTACAGCCGGTTAAAGGCGGTTTAGGCTGAGTTAGCTGTGCTGAACATCGACCTGAAAACCTTTATGACGGACGAGCAGATGGCAGACTACGATTCTGTGATGTAATGTGAAGACACCCCTACAAGCGATTTGGCCCTGCTCGAGCACCACATGGACATGTTCTTGGTTTCCTCGCCGACTTCGACAGCGCAGACGCCTACTACCATTGGTGGAGACCCACCAGTGACCTCAACGTCAGTTTGGTGCAAGATTACAGAAGCTAGAGCTTTTACATTTTGACGGCAGTTTTATTCGATGGCAGCCGTTTTGAGACATGTTGCGACAATCCGTACACGAGAAACCGAACTTATCTGACGCGGATCAGTTCCACTACCTCATTTCCCTTCTTGACAGAGAGCTGCATAGGTAGTCGGCGGGATTCAAGCCACCCCCTGCGTCTTCTGCATTGCCTCTTGCCACAATACCGAGGATGCGCTAGCCACATGAGCATAGCAGAGGAACGCAGTTTGCTCGCCGCGGATGGTCACTACTTCAAGTGTACAGCAAAAGGACATGTAATGAGAGATTGCCGCCGCAGAGTGCAGCACAAAACATGTAAACGCCAGCATGCGTCGGCAATGTGTACTTCAAGAGCTAATGAAGGGACAGGTACAACAACCGAAGGTACGTCGGGTGCTGCCATGCATGTAGTTACGGACGGCACGACTACTGGACTGGCCACTGAAGTTCTTCTTCAGAATTTTTGTGCTTAGCTGATGACACCAACATATTGCTGCTGTGTACGTGGGGTTCTAGACAACAACGGCAGTCAAGAAAGTTTCCACGAAGAGACGTTTGTATGAAGCTCAAGCTGACTCCGAATCGGGAGATGGATTGGGTCATCAGCGCGCTTGGACCAGGGCGATCTCCACTTGGTCGTCGCACGACACAATGGTTGTCAACATTACGCTTCGGAGCCAACACAACGCTTCTGTACAGATAGAAGATGTCGTTCTTTTCATCTGCGATGGCAGAACTGTAGCTTCAAAAACGAACAAATTTTTGAAATCATCTTCGGAGAAGGCAGCCCACTGGCAGATGCAGATAGCTTTCCAAGCGTCACCTGCGAACCCGGAGTCAGTCTTCTGATCGGATCTCAGCAGTTGTGGAAATTCATGCCCAATCACAGCGAAGTCCATTTCGAGGGTGGTAACTGAGCTTGAATCACTGGGAATACTAAAATGGGATGGACTCTTCAATGACCATCATCTGTCGAGGGGCAAGTTAGCCATCATATGACCAGTCACATCTGCGCCTTACGAACAGACGTGCACGAAGTACCCGTTGCAACTGGTTTGGGTGCCTGAGAACAGTGGTATTGTAGGAAAGACATTCCCGAACCAAGAAGACAGCGACGTAAGAATGCTAAACGAAACCAGCATATTCCGAAATGGTCGCGATGAGGTTGCGCTGCCAAGGAAATCAGCAGCTTGGTTGACAACAGCTTGGTTGACGATCACAAAGTCGCCATTTCGCAGAAGATAGAAACAATTGAACCTTACGACAAAACTATTAGGCAAGATAAAGACGGACATGCTGAGAAGATCACCGCTGATAAAATCCCAGAAGTAATCAGTGAAACATCTTCGGCAACAACAATCCCAGTTGTGTTTGAGGCCTCTTCGTACGGAGCAGGAGAGTTTCCATTTAGCGACGAACTCGAAAAGGGAGCACAGGACCGAGACGCTGTTTGCGTCAAACCTCCCCCCGCCGTCGCAATGACCTTGGACGACGTGAAAGGCAGCGCATTGCTACACCTAGACCAGCACTGCGCACACCTCATTGTGAACAATGTGCGTCTGCTCATTCTTCATGTTGGTGTCAGTGATACTCTCGCTGAGCTACGTGAGACGTTATACCAAGTAGAGGACGGCAAAATGTTGTGAAAGTTCTATGATGCTCATCCTAACCTACGTGATGCTCTCGCTCAGCTGCGTGAGACGTTCTACCGACATAGAGGCCACTAAAGTGGTATGAAAGTGTTCTGATACTCTCGTTGAGCTACGTGAGACGTTCTACCGACGTAGAGAACGCCAAGGTGTCATGAAAGTGCTCTCATACTTCTGCTGAGCTACGTGAGACGTTATACGAACATAGAGGGCGCTATAGTGTTATGAAAGACGTTCTACCAACATAGAGAACGCCAAATTGTCATGAAAGTGTTCTGATACTCTCGCTGAGCTACGTGAGACGTTCTACCGACGTACAGAACGCCAAGGTGCCATGAAAGTGCTCTCCTACTTTCGCTGAGCTACGTGAGATGTTATACCAACATAGAGGGCGCTAAATTGTTATGAAAATGTTTTGATACTCTCGCTGAACTACGTGAGACGTTCTAGCGACAGAATCACAGAATTTTGTTTGCGGTGTTAAAACATGTTAACGCTGGTTCTGTTATCTGCGAGGGAAGTGGCCCTGGCGTACCGAAACTGCACGACGAGGTTGATCGTATGTAACAGTTTCGGGGCCCCTATTAGTGTGCAACGTTCCGTTCGTCAGGGTTGCCCCCTCAGCCCCTTGTTATTTTGTATATATATTGAAACATTGTGCTTGGAAGTCATCAACAACAACAGAATCAATGGTTTCCGGTTACATGAAGCTGAGGTCAAGCTGCTTGCATATGCAAACGATGTGGCCGTTTTCCCAAAGGATCAACACAGTATAGAACAGGCTGTGAAAACTGTGCGTGATTTCAGCAAATCTACAGGGAGCGGTGTTAACCGGTCTAAGTGCCTAGGGCTCTGGCACGGATCGTGGCCAACGAAACCAGACCACTTCGCTAACGTGCCCTAGGTGACGACACCGGGCAAGTACTTGGGCGTCCCGCTGGAGTGTTATGGCGAGGGCGATCACTATTGGAAAGGTCAGGCTAAGGACACACGGGAGAAAGCAGAGAAGTGGAAATCAGGTGCCCTATCGATCTTTGCCAGAGCCACTATTTGCAACCTGTTTTTCATAAGCAAGCTCTGGTACGTCATGCAGGTGCTGCATTGCTCGTGGACTAACGTGCAAATGTTCCATAGGATATTTGCCACTTTTGTCTGGGCTTCTGGGTGGGAACGGTGCAGCCGTATTAACTTGTTCCGACGGGTAAAAGACGGGGGGCTCGGACTGGGTCACCTCTTCTTACGTCAGCTGGTTAACTGGTTTTTGTTTTTTAGAGATGTCACCGATCCTTTCCTGCGCACCATATGCCAATTGCGACTAGGTAGACTGCTGCCTGAGTATGTTGTCTCAACTGAAGAATGTGTAGGAGGGATTGGTGGCTTTTATAAAGAAAGAGCGTCGAGTGTGAGATTCCTTACCGTACGGTTTTCAAGAGAATACCTTGCCAATGTGAAACGAACGGAACTTTACTTTGCCCTTTGTGGTGTTGTCTTGCCTGTGCCGTTGTATAGGTCATTGTACAGTGAAGGACCAGGTAGTGATGTGTTTAAGAGAGTAAAAAAAATGCGCGTGCAGCCAGGAACAAAAATATTCTTCTTTAAGGTTCATTCAGTAACGTTACCAGTCAAAACTTTTTTGGAGCGAAAGGGATGCTTTTTGCCGTAGGGTGCCCACTGTTTAATTTGCAAGCTACCAGAAACAAAACGTCATGTTTTTTTGCATTGTTTGGAAAGGGTTTATTTTTGGGATGTGTTACGACGAGCTATCAAGAAAGACTTTCCTCTGGACCCGTACAGCATTAGGTTCTTGAATGTCGATAATTAAGACGCGGTTCCTCTTGACACCGTCATGCTCTTGGGCCTCCACTCTTTGTGGCGATCGAGAATGGCAGGTTATCACTTCGATAAAGATGCGCGGCCTGCACTAGCCTACCTTAGAGAACGTATTCATTGGTTTGTAGAAGTTCATAAGGCAGCACCGGAACCACCAGAGTGGCTGTCAACAGTAGAGCCGCTGGTGACATTACGCGAATTTTATTATGACGACACCAGCGTGACGCTGGTTGACAGCTCAGTCACCGTATGTACTGTGTACATTGGGTGGTTTTACAAATGTTGATTGTAATTTATGTTGTGTACCTAAGACAGGTAATAAAGAGAAAAAAAGTGCTTATGGACATCGGCGGCGGCGGCGGACAACTACGGCGCCAAAAACGGCCCTTGTTGTGATCTCACAACAGCTTTCGTTGTAAAAGTACGCGTTGTATTATAATACATTATTTGCGTTGCTCAAATTTAGGGAATGTACAGCCATGTTTGGAGCACACATGATCTGAAATTCCGTGGGTTGTAATTATTGTGCTTTTCTTTCTATCTTTTTGTTTGTTTTAGCACTCAAACAATACTCGGAGATGAACAGCATGACTACCTGCTCAGTTTTACAGTCGCAATCACGACGCGCGTTTAAGAAGTGCAATGTCCCGCAGGCAGACGACGCAAATATTCTATGTATTGCTGTTTTTTTGCGCGAAGGTAACAAAGCGCTTGTTTCTCTCTTAATTCTTGGTACACGTAGCTACAACAGTTTCAGGCGCCACGTTAGTTCGTTCCAGGTGCAGTCAGTTTGGCAGCAGCCGCTGTAAACGCTCTGTCACTTCCGGCCGTAAAAAAACGTCGTTGCACAGACGCAGATGTAAGTTGAGGTCGTTGACGCCGCTGTTGTTTGCCACAATACGCGCGTCAGAGATAGTTATAAACGCATCTTCTAATAAGGTTATCATTACGCAGAACGAACGCAGAAACATTACGCAGAAGCGAAGTGTGCGACTTCGTCAATTGACGATCAATGTTGTAGAAGCAGGCGAACGGACCGACAGAGCAAAAACAGACTACAGCGAACCTCATTATCACGAAGCATTGGTTATTCGCAGACAAAGTCACACGTTACCACGACAGCTAGAGTGGCATAATAAATGGTGAAAAACGACACCCATCGACCCGTCATAAGAGCTCATCGCCATGGTGCAGACTCGCAGCTCATCCTAAGTATCATTATTGTTTTAAATGCGAAGCATTTCTTGGCGCGCCCAACGCACTTTGAGCCTATCTATCTATCTATCTATCTATCTATCTATCTATCTATCTATCTATCTATCTATCTATCTATCTATCTATCTATCTATCTATCTATCTATCTATCTATCTATCTATCTATCTAGTCGCCTGCGTCTGGACGCTCTCGTGATCGCCTCCTTAGCTTGGTGTAGACCAAAAATGGCACGGGTGGGCAAGATTGTTTCGCGAATATTGCTATCTGGTCATGACATGAATAACGAGAAAATCTCATCGCGTACGTCGTCAAACCCTTTCCTCCGGACATGTGGGGCACATACCCGTATACCACGGGCCGCGGTATACGGGTATGCGCCACAGGTGATTGATAGTTTATATATACACAGGAACGGCGAGACCAGATATTGGTAATTTAAATGCGAGAGCGTTATTAAAAACCGACATGGGCAGCGTTCGCCCGATGAACACAACTAATAAAAATTAAGATCACAGCAGGAATCGGACCCACGCATTATGCGTGGCAGTTAGATTTATAGCACAGAGCCACGCCAGGTCTAGAAGCAGCTTTTGAAAAATACACCATCTCCCGCTAAAGGGGACCATGAGGCGATGCGAAGCCGGAGCACTTGCACGATTGCGTTCCGTTGGCGTTCGTTGGGCATGCTACCGACCTCGCGTCGTGGAACGCGAAGAGGGACGCTACGCGCGTCGTATCTTTCATCTATCCTGGCCGTTAATTCTCACAGGGCGAGCGGGGAAGGCGGTCGACAGGCGGTCGACAGGCGGGCGAGAGGGGGGCAGCGTGGGAGAGGAGAGAGAAGCGGAGGGGACGCGCATGCGCTCGATCTCATCGCGGTGTTGCGCAGGAGAGAATTTCGGCATGTCTAGCCAACGCCACCTAGACAAACTAGGTGGCGTAGGTCTAGCCCGCGTTTCAGAGGAAGAGAGGAAAGGGGGAGGGGAGAGGGGAAGTGGAGAGGGAAAGTGGAGAGGGGAGGGGAGAGGATGAGTGGAGGGGAGGTATGTGGAGAGGGTATGCGCATGCGCAGTAAGGGTGGTCACGCCGCACACCACCACCACCACCACGACCGGATTGAGCTCCGCCTTAAGATACTTCGCATCTAAAACACCCTATGCAGACGTAATGTCGGCGTAACGTCAGTTGTGGTTCTAGTTCTGGCGATCTAGGTTTATAACATAGCAATAAACACTACATATTGTCGCGGTGCACGGTAAACGGACAACCAAGACGTTTAGCAGAAGAGCAAGCAGCCCGTTTTATGCAGCAGCATAGACAGGGACATAGACACAAAAACACGCTTCTTTTTCGGTCAGAGTCCCATTCCGCGAGACTGTCCGAGGGCACATCATCTTCTTCGTTGTCTGCATTAAGCCCCAACCACATGCACGCGATTTTCAGGCGACAGCGACGAGCGACAGCGACGAGCGACATGATTTGCTGTCGCGGAGGGCCATCCATCGCCGTCGCTTGTCGCGTCGCAGCTTTCTGGAAAACTAGAAAAAATCGCTTGTCGCCCGGAAGTGAGCGTGACGATTTCCGGCAACATGGCAGCATCACCGATCCTCGCTTCGGTTGCAATTTGCTCTTGATGCTTCCAATCGGCGCGTACTTCAATGAATGCAAGTTATAGCCTACCTTCTTTGCAACCCCATCTCACGTGGAGAGCGAGGCAGCGGCCGTATTTTGTCGTTAATTTTGATCGACGGCTCGTTTTAATGTTTCGTTGGTAGCTTGCTGCAATGATGGTAGCTTGCTGCAATGTCATGCGTCGTAGCCAAGGAGGTTTAAATATTTTAACCTCCTTGGTCGTAGCGTCGTAGACGTCGTAGATGCGTAGTAGATAGATAGCGTGCGCCCACTCGAGGTCACAGCAGATACTACTGTCGCAGTTAAACAAAACATTGCAAAAAAAAAGGAAATCCCGTAATTCTGCTGTGACTTCCTTATCCCACACAAGTCAATAATAAATTTGACATGCTGCCATTCATCTACTCTGTAATTCTTTTTTGCAATTTACCTGCGTGCACGCAATAGTTTTAAATCTAGCAACCATGACACTTTGTCGCGAACATGTGGGTGCTCCCGTCGCGACGCGACATCGCGACGGAGCCCGTTTGTCGCTGTCGCTCGTCGCCGTCGCTCGAAAATCGCGTGCATGCGGTTGGGGCTTTAGAGCGGGCGCGGCATTTGCCTCCCTCTAAAAGAGCATCGCCCCGATGCTATAGTCGGGTCAGTTGTACATAAAGTTGTACCACTCGCTTACGTACGGCTTTATGCGCACTACGTGCACAAGTTCAGGTCGGTGCTGGCGACGCCTTGTACAGTGGGGGCTATCCGGGACGACCTCATAGGTGACGTCACTTACTCGTCGCAGCACTCGATAAGGCCCGAAGTATCTTCTAAGCAGCTTTTCGGATAGTCCCCGTCTTCGTACAGGTGTCCACACCCATACCCTGTCGCCGGTTTCGTAGGTTACAGGTCTGTGATGCAGATTATAGCGACCTGCGTCGTACTCTTGCTGTTGGTATATTCGCACACGTGCGAGCTGCCTGGCTTCCTCCGCGCGTTGAGTAAATACGTCGGCACTAGTTTCAACGTCGTCGCATTCGTGTGGCAGCATCGCGTCCAACATTGTCCTTACTTCTCGTCCATGAACAGGACGGAATGGGGTCATCCGTGTCGTTTCTTGCTTAGCGGTGTTGTAAGCAAATGTTAGATAAGGTAGAATCTCTTCCCAATTTTTGTGCTCGATGTCCACATACATTGAAAGCATGTCTTCCAGGGTTTTGTTCAGCCGCTCGGTCAGTCCGTTGGTTTGTGGATGGTAGGCTGTCGACTTACGATGAATCGTACCACTGAGCACCAACACATGATCTAAAAGCGCTGCTGTGAATGCTGTTCCGCGATCTGTTATAACGATCGATGGTGCGCCGTGTCTCAACACAATATTCTCTATGAAAAAGCGGACCACCTCCTCTGCTGTGCCTCTCTGGATGGCTTTTGTCTCGGCGTAGAGAGTAAAGTAGTCGGTCGCCACAATAACCCAGCGGTTACTAGCACTAGAAGTAGGAATTGGACCCAAAAGATCCATTCCGATCTGGCCAAACGGCGTTGGCGGGACCTGGACTGGTTGTAACAAACCGGCTGGTTTCGTCGGAGACTCGGAGGTGACTTGCGCCGCTGGCAATCGAGGCAGGTCCTAACGTGATGTCTCACGGCAGCGGCGAGTCCTGGCCAGTTGTACCTCTCCCGCACTCTGCTTAGTGTGCGCTTGTAGCCTAAATGCCCAGAGGTGACCTCGTTGTGGCACGCTTGCAATACATCACACCGAAGGGCGGTAGGGACAACCAGCAGGTATGTGAATCCGTCTGACGAGAAGTTCATTTTGTACAGGACTTGGTTTCGTAAACAAAATGACGATAAGCCTCTTGCAAAGACTTTGGGCCTTTCTGAATTCGTCCTTCTAAATAATTAATCAGACCAAGCAGGTCAGGATCGTCACGTTGTTGGTCTGCAATAGCCGACGTGTCGAGAATCCCGAGGAATGCTGTGTCTTCGTCGAGAGTAGCAGCTGACTCTATCGGTGACCGAGACAGGCAGTCAGCATCTGTGTGTCTTTTCCCCGACTTGTGCACAATCGTCATATCGAACTCTTGTAGTCTAAGGCTCCAGCGTGCCAATCGCCCGGAAGGATCTTTAAGGTTTGTCAGCCAACACAGAGAATGGAGGTCACTGATCACCTTGAAAGAGCGGCCGTACAAATATGAGCGAAATTTCATAACCGCCCATACCACGGCGAGGCATTCTTTTTCAGTGGTTGAGTAGTTTGCCTCTGTGCGTGAAAGAGTTCTGCTTGCGTAGGCGATCACTCTTTCCGTGTCTTCCTGGCACTGCACAAGCACGGCTCCAAGGCCAACATTGCTAGCGGCAGCATGCAGCATTGTAGGGGCTGTCTCGTCGAAGTGGGCAAGCACTGGAGGCGTGTGCAGACGTTGCCGCAAGTCATTGAAAGCAGTTTCTGTACGATACCGGTAGCTGACAGACGCTAGGCGCGTCTACACAAGTGACTCCGAGCCATGATGACCGAACGAATGCCCATTGCTTTATTCCCCTCAACCATATATAGAAAGCATGGCGCGTAGCGCCCTCTACATCTCTCCCCCGAGATATGCACACAACAAAAACACGACACATCACAAGTCAAGTCTTTTCGGAGTCTTAACTCGGCGACCAAATCTGGTGACTCGCGCTCCGCATTTATTGGAGACTTGTGGCGTCGCTGTTGCCGTGGCGTCTGTAACGGTGGCTTGGTCTTCGTGCCCCTCGCTGTTTTCCCTCGATGCTGGCTCGTTGAGTTGGCTCGTGGTTGGGTCCGAATAGGGCACTAGATGCACCCTATTACGCACAAGCACCGCGGTTGGTGTTTCCACGACGTACGAGCGGGGCTTCGAGGCTGGGCTGAGAACGCACGCCGTTTCCTTGATATCTCGAACCCACACCGTGTCCCCCGGCTCCAGCGGAGGAAGGGCGGTCGCAGCGCGACGGCGATCGAAATCTTTCTTCTGCCGCCTTCTTACCTCCTCGTCTTGGCACTTGACAACGTCAGGCGCAGGCCACTTCGGTTCCAGGCAATCCGCTGGCTTGAGAAGCCTGGTTCGCAGGCTGCGGCCCATCAGTAGCTGCGCTGGGCTAAACCCTGTGACGCCTGCAGTGTCTCTGTAAGACAGAAGTGCCAGAAAAGGATCATCTGCTTTCTCAAACATTTCTTTGACCGTGCGCACCATCCTTTCTACTTCCTCGTTAGACTGCGGGTAGTTTGGACTCGAGGTGATGTGTTGGAAGCCATAGTGCTTCGCAAAAGCTGCAAATGCGTGTGAAGCGAACTGCGGTCCATTGTCGCTTCGTACAACTTCGGGGATGCCGAAACGAGCGAAAATACTTTTGACAGCATTGATAACCGCCACAGAGTTCGTGCTTCGCATGTAGATGACTTCAGGGTAGCGAGAACGATAATCAACTACTAGTAGGTAGTTGTGTCCTCTGTGACTAAATAAGTCCATTCCTACTTCTTGCCATGGTTGCGCTGGAGTTTTCGTTACAACCAATGGCTCACTTCGTTGCGCTCGTGTGGCTGCGCACTGCCTGCAGCGACTGACTCTGTCCCGTATTTGCTGCGAAAGTCCGTACCACCACACGGAATCCTGTGCTCTCAGCCGGCATCGGTTAATTCCCTGGTGGCCTTCATGGATAAGTTCGAGCGTATCCTTTTGCAGCGAAGTCGGGATGACAAAGCGATTGCCTTTTAGCAGGACGCCGTTGCACAAAGAGAGATCACCTCGATGGTTCCAGTATTTCTTCATGTGCTCCGGAAGCCTGTCTCGACGAGGCCAGCCCTGGGTGCAGTACTTGACGAGCTGGTTGCATTCACCATCCTGTTCTTGGTGCCTGCGGACATCATCTGCAGTAACCAGCTTCGTGTCAGTGATCGCTGCAACTTGGAATTCCACGAACTCTTCTACCACATCCACTAGGCTGATCGACGGCTTCTCGTCTGGAGCCCTTGAAAGAGTATCCGCAGTGGCTAGCTGTTTGCCCGGAACGTAGACCACGTTGAATTGGTATCGCATAAGTTTGATACGGAACCGTTGAATACGTGGAGGCATCGTGTCCAAGTCAGCGTTTCCAAGCAGTGTCACCAGTGGCTGGTGGTCGGTTTCCACCGTGAAGTGTAGGCCTCGCACGTACTGGTCAAAGCGGTGCACTGCCCATGCTACCGCCAACGCTCCCTTTTCTGTTTGGCTTAGCGTTGTTCTGCATCGGTTAACGACCGTGATGCAAACGCTACCGCGCGTCGCTCCCCCGATGGCTGTTCTTCCAGGAGAACAGTTCCCAATCCAAATGAGCTCGCGTCGCATGAGACAATGGTATTACGACCGGGATGATACTTCGCGACGCAGAGGTCCGAGGTGAGCATCTCCTTGACCCGATTAAAAGCGGTCTCTTGAAGCGGTCCCCATTGCCATGCATTTTGCTCGCCCAGCAAGGCGCGAATAGGGGCGGTTGCCTGCGAAAGGTTGGGCAGGAAGCGACCAATATGATTAACCATGCCGAGGAAGCGTCTAACACCAGCAACGTCCTTGGGTGGCTCCAAGTTGCGTAGGGCTTCGAGTTTGCTGGGACTCGGCGAGATACCGTTGGCATCGATGATTACACCCAGAAACTCTACCTTGTCTTGACCGAAGCAGCACTTCGACTTGTTGAGTTTAATTCCGGCTCTCCTCAGACGTTCAAGAACCTCCACAAGTCGCTTGTCGTGCTCTTCTCGGTCTTTTCCAAAAACAAGGATGTCGTCGATCATGTTGACGACGTTCGGTTGTCCTTCCAGAATGCGAGCCATTTCTCGCTGAAAGTACTCCGGTGCCGAGGTCAGGCCGAAAGGTAGACGACAGTAGCAGTAGCGTCCGAATGGCGTGATGAATGTGGTGTACTCTTGGCATTCTTGGGACAATCGCACTTGGTGAAATCCTGCTGTCGCGTCGAGTTTAGAGAACACCTTTGCGTCGCCCAGTTGCCCGAGAACCCATTCGACCGTTGGAAGCACGTGCCTTTCACGGAGAACTTCCTTGTTGAGCTTTGTCAAGTCCACACATATTCGGATGCCGCCTGATGCCTTCGGTACTGCGACCAGACCTGCACACCACAGCGTCGGCTTCGTAATGCGCCTGATGACGCCTTGTTTTTCCATCTGGTCCAGCTCTTGCTTCACCTGGTGGTACAGAGGAATGGGAATTCTGCGAGGTACACTGAGCGCAAATGGCTTGGCATTTGGCTTGAGCCTAATAGTGTACTCCTCCCCTACGGTACCAAGTCCCTCGAAGATATCATGGCTAAGGGTGGCGTCGCTTGAAGAGCTGGCTGGCTTTTCAAGTCGCTGTGCGGCGTCGACGAATTTCACAACTCCCAATGCGAGTATAGCAGGGTAGCCTAGCAGAGGCGTAGACTGCGAAGGCATGACATACACTGGCTGTACGCAGGTGCGGCTCTTCCACTCCAACGTAGCTCTGAATTGGCCAGACACATTTAAAGGATAATTTCCAGGACCTGTTAGATGACCCTCCGGTTTTTCGAGTTGAGACGGTACTCCCGGAAAAGTGCTTGGAACGACGGTAACTTCCGCTCCTGAGTCGACTTTGAACTTGAGCGGGACGCCGTTCACGTGAACCCAAACGAACTTGGCGGTTGCTTCACGACTGGTCTTGACAGCATGCATCTCGATGGCATGTGACTGTCGGCTGTGCGAACGCTGCTTGGCTAAGCAAACTGCTTCAAAGTGCCCTTTCTTTTTGCAAAAATTGCAAATGGCTTTCTTGGCAGGACAAAATTCCCGCTGATGCACTTCACGTCCACACAAGTGACACGATCCGTGCGTCGCATCAGAAAAAGGGGTTTCTCTTGATGCTGACGTTCGCTTATGGGATTGCCTTTCCGCTGGCTTGTGCTTCGCTGCATCAACGGCGACTGGTCCAGATAATTGGTTTGCGCGTTCATGTTTTTCTCTTTCGGCATCTTCGTGCAGCCGTGCATGCAGGAACGCTTTGTCCAGCGTCAAGTCAGAGGTGCGGCAGAGTTGTTCAGATAATCTGCTGTCCAACAAGCCGACGATAAATCGGTCTCGAACGAGCCTATCCTCGACGGACGCTGAGCCATAGTTGCACCTTTTGACCATGTTTCGCAACGCAGAATAAAAAGCATCGACGCTTTCGTCTGTTTGTTGCGTCCGCTTGTGAAAACGATAACTCTCATGAACTTCATTTAGCGGGTGAACAAAATAAGAGGTGAACTTGCTTTTCACAACGCTGTACGACAGAGCTTCTTCGGCCGTCAAATTGAAAGACGCTAGTACGCGTCGAGCTTGAACACCCATGCAGTAAAGAAGCGTTCGTACCCGAACCTCGTCGGTGGCTCGGTGCATTCCTGTAGCATAGGCATAGTCCTCGAACTGCTCAATCCAGGTGGACCACGCACTTGGATCGTTGAAATCGAAGCTCGGTGGCTGTTGGAGTCCAGGTACCCCGGCAAACGCAGCGTCGGGCTTGTCCGCCATTACAGAGAGCGAATGGTGGCCACTTCTGACACCATGTACGATACCGGTAGCTGACAGACGCTAGGCACGTCTACACAAGTGACTCCGAGCCATGATGACCGAACGAATGCCCATTGCTTTATTCCCCTCAACCATATATAGAAAGCATGGCGCGTAGCGCCCTCTACAGTTTCCTGTTCGTCTCCCCAAACGGAGACAACGTCATCCCTCGTGGGGCGAGTTAACGGCGACGCAAGGCGTGCAAAATCTGGTATAAACCGCCGATAATATGCGCAGAGGCCCAGAAAATGCCTGACAGCCTTTTTGTCTGATGGTATAGGGAACTGGCCGACGGCGGCAACTTTCTCAGGATCCGGACGAACTCCTGCGTAACTGACAACATAGCCAAGAAACTGTAGTTCTTCAAAGCAAAACTGGCACTGCTCCGGCTTCAGCGTCAGGCCGGTGGACCGTATGGCCTGCAGAACCACCTGCAGCCGTTGAAGGTGTTCGTCAAGCGTTGCAGAAAACACAATGACATCGTCAAGATAGACTAGGCAGGTCTTCCACTTCAGCCCTGAGAGCACGGTATCCATGAGGCGCTGAAAAGTAGCAGGCGCGGAGCTTAAGCCGAATGGTAAGACCTTAAATTCGTACAGCCCGTCTGGCGTCACAAACGCTGTTTTCTCACGATCTCTGGGGTCTACTTCAATTTGCCAATATCCACTTTTTAAGTCCATCGAAGAGAAGTAACGCGCGTTTCGAAGCCTGTCGAGCGAATCATCTATACGGGGAAGCGGATATACGTCTTTCTTTGTCACCTTATTTAGCTTTCGATAGTCCACACAGAAACGCAGGCTGCCGTCCTTCTTCTTGACTAGAACAACAGGTGACGCCCAGGTACTCTTTGACGGTTGAATCACATCGTCTTCAAGCATTTTTGCTACCTGTTGTTTAATCGCTTCTCGTTCTTTTGAAGCCACACGATACGGATTTTGATGGATTCGTCTCGCTGTGTCCTCTGTGATGATTCGATACTTGGTCAGGGGTGTCCGGCCGACTTTTGAGGTCGACGCAAAGCAGTCGTGGAACTCGGCTATCTCCTTCTAGGAAGGCGAGCACGCCTTCCTAGAAGGCGTGCTCGCTCCTGCTGAGGTAAAATAGGACTGACGTCAAGGATAGGTGCTAGGTCTTGGAGATGTGGTGCAGTCGTTGCTCCGAGTGCTGAAAAGCAGTCGCGAACATCTGCTACCTCATCGAAATAGGCCAAAGCTGTGCCCTTTGGAAGGTGCCGGCGCTCTGTGCTGAAATTCGTCAACAGCAAGTCCGTGCACCCGTCGTTGACATGGACTATTCCTCGTGAGACTGAAATGCCGTGAGTGAAAAGCAGCGAGGTTATTCGGCCTGCTACTCCTTCACCGTCAAACGGTACGTCACAAACCACTGAAACAAGGATACACGATCGAGGTGGGACAGCTATGTCGTCGTCATTGAGGCGAAAGGAGATGTGTTGCGGCAATAAAGAATCAGTCAGACCAGGACTCTTGCAGAACGAAACCAGGCGGTCCGGGAAGTTGATTACAGCGCCGTGCTCCCTGAGAAAGTCCATTCCTATAATTAAATCTTTGCAGCACGCTGGGAGAACGATGAAAGTCGCGACGAAATAAGTACCTCCTATGCTGATTCTTGCTGTGCATCTTTCAGTAGGCTGCAGTAATTCACCGTCCGCAGTTCTTATATGCTGTCCCGTCCACGGTGTTTTCACTTTCCTGAGACGAGCGGCGAGGTCTTGACTTATTATGGAAAAGTCGGTACCTGTATCGACTGAGGCCGTCACTTGCTGTCCATCAACAAACACATCGAGGTCGGCGCTCAGAATTTCGTCGCTGTTAACGTTCGTCGGCGTCACGTCGTGCTGTAGCGGCAGTACTGGGGGCTTTTTATCCTCTTGCTGTCCGGCTGCGACCTTACACCGTGAGGTCGCCGCCTAAGGCCCGTATTCACAAACCAACCTTATCTTAACGCTATAAGGCGGCCTTTTGTAAGGAAGGGAAAAGTGTAAGGATAAGTAAAGGTGACAGCGCGTTTCATAAGCTCGCCTTATTCGGTTTTAAGGCAGCCTTACGGAAGTCGGCCTTGTCGTCATAAGGAACGAGCATGGGACCGAGGCTATGAACTTTTACTTGCTCATTGTTGGTTTATTAGCAAGGAAAAAGAGCTGTATCCTCCTCATAACAAGAGGAAAAATGTAGGAAGGCATACCCGTGCAACTTTCGGTAAGAACGCGCCTCGTCTGGCCGCGGCGTTTGCTCCTTTTCATTGTTAACGTTTGACCGTTGTCATAGCAACCGGCGGCTCGCGTAGACGCGCCGGCACCTGCGGAGACAGACGCGCAGATCCACGAAACGCTGGTTTCGACGAGGGCACCGACAGGCGTGTGGAGTTGCGAGCGGTTTTTGTCCGTCTGCCTGCGTGTGTGCGTGTGTGGCTGTTTGCGTGGATCATACAAACGCTTGTTATTGAGTGCGACAGAAAGGCGAAAATTGAATTTCACTGAAGGTCCGGCGCTGTTCATCGACTTGAGAGCGTCGCACTGTGATAGCGAAAAACTGTGATAGCACGTGGTGTTAGTGAACGACAACATGAGAAGGTGGGAGAAGCTCAAAGCAGCAAGAGCGACGTGCGGCTGCGCACCGAGCAGTCGCTACGTGAGTGCAAAAATGGGTAAGAATATCCCATCCTGCAGTGAAACACGTCGGCTTCCGCGCCGTACTCTGACTGATTTTTTCACACGTTTAATAATGCGGAGCAGTGTGCAAGTCACCATTGACAATTTCAAAAGTACCTGCGCCGTAGAAACAGAGCGCCAGCAGCAGCTGAAGGAGCGGTGGCACGCGAAAGCCGACGTAGTGGAGGCCGTTTCCAGCGGCAAGCTCGGGGCAGGGGCGTAGGCAGAAATTTTTTTCGGGGGGGGGCACCTCCTTGATCTGTAGTGGGGACGAGCAGGCAGATGTGGTCGAGTGTCATTTTCTGCTCTGTATGCTATGGCAAAAAAAATTTCGGGGGGGGCACGGGCCCGGTGTGCCCTAACGTGGCTACGCCCCTGGCTCGGTGACATGAAGTGCTCGCTTCGAGAAGCGGAATCTGCTCAGCAGCACATCGTCGCTGAACTCTTCCATGGAATTTTGATGGTTGCTGAACACTCGCAGCGTTAATTGCACATATGGACGCCGATCGTTTTATCACATTTTATTTAATGACATCGTAAAGCTTCTTGCGTAATCAGCCATAGCGCGCCGCATAAGTGGCGCCTTAAGGTACCTCCCGGGCTACCTTATCGAACGCCACCTTTTCACGGCGATAAGGTTGAGGAAAGGCTGGATTGCGGCATAAGGTTTGTTTATGAAACGCGTTAAGGTGCGGAAAAGGTAAGGAGGGCAAAAGATAAGGATAAGGTCGGTTTGTGAATAAGGGCCGGCGTGGGCTGGGCGACCTCCTCCCACAAAGGTCAGCAAAGGTACGTCGATTTGGTGATGACGACTGTGCAGGGGATGGAGAGCGTGACCGGTGGCCGAAGTCGGGCTGGTGATCGGGCAGCGACTCGTTATAGAAAGACCACGTCATTGGAGGGCCTTGGAAATTAGCGTCGTCACGGCGAGCCATGTAGTCGGCGTTGGCGCGGCGACCGTCATACCACGGCCGAGGAGGGCGAAACGCTGTGTCACGGTGCCAGCAATAGCGAGCTATATGGCCAGCACCACCGCAGTTGAAGCAGAGGGGGCGGCGATCGACAGTGCGCCAAGCGTCCGTTTTCCGAAATTGCGGGCGTCCCATGGTGTCCTCTTGTGGTGGTGACCGAGGCGCGACAAGTGATGGCTGACGGCATGATGGCATCGGAGTCATGGGCGGACGTCTCAAGGCCTCTTGCTGAGGGCGTGACGAAGGTGCGGCTGTAGGCGGCTGGTAGTACGACGCGATAGCTGTGACGGGTGGTGGACGTCGGACAGCATCGGCGTAAGTCATCTGACACTGGTCGTAACCGGGATCAGCTGCGGAGAAAGCTTGCCTAAGTTCGTCACGAACGACTTCGGCATCTGCCGCCACGGGCGTATCCGTTGTTGGAGTCCAAAGCTTCTGAAGTTCTTCTCAGACAATCTCCCTGATCAGGACACGCAGGGAGCTCTGATTGTCCAGAGTCATGGAGGCGGCGTTGATTGGGGTGCTAGTGCACAGGCGATCGTACTGCCTGGATCTTTGGTGCAGAGCTCGCTCAATCGCAGTGGCTTCCCTTATGAAGTCGACGAGGGTGGCGATGCGGGCTTGTTGGTTGGTCATACTTGAATGAGTTGAGCGCATACGAGGACACGGACAGAAGGAAGAGACGTACACACACTGACACGAGCGCCAGTGTGTGTACGTCTCTTCCTTCTGTCCGTGTCCTCGTATGCGCTCAACTCATTCAAGCTTCCCTTATAAAACCAGCCACAGTACTTGGGGCATTGCTCACAAGTCCGGCGAACAGTTGCTCATTCACGCCGCGCATAACGTAGCGTAACTTCTTATCCTCAGACATGTTGGGATCAGCCCTACGACACAGGCGTGTTATGTCCTCGGCAAACATTGCCACAGTGTCGTTAGGTTTCTGAATTCTTAAATCTAGTAATTGTTGAGCACGCTCTCGACGATCGACGCTAGCAAAGGTGTCGATGAGCTGCTGTCGAAAATCATTCCATCTCAAGATACGGCCTTCCCGATTCTCAAGCCACGTGTGAGCGCTGTCATCGAGAGTGAAATATGCGCGGGCAAGCTTTTGTTGAGCATTCCACTGATTGATGTCGGCAACGCGTTCATGGTGGTTAGGCCAAACTTCAACATCTTCATGTGGGGCACCACTGAAGCGATCAGGTACAAGTGGCTGAAGAAGAGTTACCTGTGGCGGATTGGGAGAAGAGGTGCCATGTTGAACCTGTGGCGGGCTGGTGTTGGCCATTGGCAGAGGTACGAAATGCCTGGTAGTCAATTCCTCGAAGGCGGTCAGCTCAGGAGAGAGGCCTAGCAACCGCCCACTGATGCGGTGCACGGGAGTTGTAACAGGTGACGGCGCGTCAGGACTCGATGAACGGCTCCCAGATGGAGTGTGGAGCATCAGGCAGGGTGGCGGTCCAGAACCTCCACCAGTGTCGCGGTGCACCGTAAACGGACAACCACGACGTTTAGCAGAAGAGCAAGCAGCCCGTTTTATGCAGCAGCATAGACAGGGACATAGACACAAAACACGTCTTCTTCTTCGGTCAGAGTCCCGTTCCGCGAGACTGTCCGAGAGCACATCATCTCCTTCGTTGTCTGCATTAGAGCGGGCGCGGTAATATGTACTCATTCGATGCAGGCGTCATGTCAAGTTCACGTCAATTGTTGTTCTAGTGTTGGCTCCACTTTTATAGCTGTCTAATAAAGATTACACTTGTATTCCTATGATTCAGCAAGCTATATTCAAGCGTTGCTCGACCCTGGAGGTCTACGCTAACGAAATTTACGCATGATATTCATATCACCGAAAAGTGCACTTCGTTTCGATAATACTGATCGAATCCCGGCCGCGGCGGCTGCATTTTCGATGGAGGCGAAAATGTTTGAGGCCCGTGTACTTAGATTTAGGTGCACGTTAAAGAACCCCAGGTGGTCGAAATTTCCGGAGTCCTCCACTACGGCGTCTCTCATAATCATATGGTGGTTTTGGGACGGTAAACCCCAGATATTATTATTATTATTATTATCGTTTCGATAATACTGACGTATATGCTGCAACTTGAGTGCTGGCGTTACGTCAGACCACAAGTTACCCTTTGAAGGGACACTAAAGGCAAACAGATCCCACGTACCGTGGAAATCGATATTATGCGAAGCATGCGCCGGATGGTGACAGGCATAATTTTTCATGTTGAACGAAACGCTTCGGAATGACGCTAGAGAAATATGGAAGTGGTATAAACACACTCATATCCTGAAGAGTACCATATGTATTATATAACCAGTTGTTTACAGTTGCGTAACGATGCCAACAGCAACATGGGTGTTACCAACACCAGACGCGGTAAGCTGATATGTAGTGATTATATTCTTCAATACTGGATAGCGCGAATCCGAACAACACAAAGAAGAACCCCCAAAGCTCAGGACAGGCGTTACTCGCAACTAAGCTTCATTCAGGAAAGTTTCCCTGGATATACACACAGCCGAGTGGGACACGCAGGCGCACTGCACGTACGTTACAGTCACAGTTGCAGTTATTACAGTTGCGTTACAGTTCTTATGCTTATACTTGTCCCTTATGACGGAGAATGCACGCACGTTTCACGAACCCGTGTGTATGTGTTGAAGGGGTTCTTCACAGTTCTTGAACAAGGTCATCGTCGCCGTGATCAGTGAGCAACAGTAGCTGGACCGGAATTGTTAATCGGATCCGTTCGTGATCGCGGCTACGAGGGGTCTAAGTGTAGTGAAGTGCGAGGTATAGCACAGCTGGTGGAAACCTTGGATTTCTCTTACGATGAAATGATCTATGACGCCTCCTGTCCTTCACGTGGCAGCGAGGTCTTTTGATGCCCTGTCCACATTCAAGCCGTCTTTCACGCAGTATAAACACCAGGCGTTGTTGGGTCTTCATAAATCAATGTTGAAGTCACCGGTAATGATGAGGGGCCCGGTTCTCTCGGCAGATATATTGTAGGAAGCATTGACCCCGGTTTTTGCGTAATCGACGCGGTAAACGTTGCGGACCACGAGTACATGGTAGTTGAGCGTCTTCCAGTGGCGTTCTGTCTTCAGTTTCCTCACTTTTCTTGTGTTCGCCACGATGACGTAGCGGTTACGGTGCTCGGCTGCTCACCTGAAGGTCGCCGGCTCGATCCCGGCCGCGGCGGCCGCATTTCGACGGATGCCAAATGCTAGATGCTCGCGTACTGTGCGATCCCTGTGCACGTTAGAGAATACCAGATGGTCAAAATTCCGGAGCCCTTCGCTACGGCGTCTCTCATAATCATATCGTGGTTTAGTGGGCCTTCATCCGACAAGACCACCAGATTATGATTTGTGGCTCTATGGGCCCCACCATAGAGCATTGTTGATGTATATAGCGGAAGCCGGCCTCTACCTGTATATTTAACTATGTATGCCGTTGGGCAAACTCTCGAAATTAAAAAAAAAGAAACTTTCCTTGCGTGTAAATGTGTGTGTTCGCGTTTACTGCGTTGATTGAGACTTTGTATCACATGTGGCACATACCCGCATAACATAAACTATGGTATGCGGGTATGTGCCACACGTGACTGAGAGAAAGGGTTTCATGACGTACGCGACGCGTATTTTGCGTTATTCATGTCATGACCAGTGAATCGTGTTCACCATACACTGATCCCCTGCTATACCAATTTTGGTATATTAGAAGTTTTGAGGACGACCAGGAGAGCGCCCAGACGTAGTCGGCTAGATAGATAGATACGTTGATAGAAACGCCCAAAGTGCCTCAGGTTCGCTAAGAAATGCTTCGCATTTAATAACAATTTATGTCAGAGTGAAAGCTCAATGTATGACAACTTCTAAAACGGCAATATTATCAACAGCAGTGCCCTACTTACCGAGAAATTAAGCTAAATGTATCACATGATGAGCGCCACGAGTGGGACATTTTCGAAGTGATCCCGATGACGTATGAGAGTCTGCCTACAGTAAATCACTAGTAATCAAACTAGCAGCAATAAAAAAAGAACCTTCCGTGCATCAAAAGACGTAATAAAATGCTGTTTGTTCGCTTCTGTTTGATTCATGGAAAAAAGAACCTCTGTGGCGTTGCCATGGGGAACGGCGCGCGTGGTTCACAGGTTTCGTTTTCGCCGAACTGGCTTCGCCCGGCGCCCTGCTTCGCTCACGCGGTCGCGTCTCAGTGGTAGTTTCGGGATCGCGTACTGCCGCGTGTTTTGCGCGCTCGTGAAAGTCGGTCTGACAGAAAGTAAGAGCTTCGATGGCCGTTGTTGCTGCTGTGGGTCCCGCTACTTTCGCTCTGCTGCTACTAGTGTCGGCGGCCGCGCAGTAAAGGCGGGCAACGTTGGGCACGGCAGCAGTGACGTATGAAACTCTGATTTCAGGCGGGTGTTTTGAAGTGGGCTAACGCGATACGGACCACTAAAACGTGATCTTATTTCAAAATAAGCACTTCCTTGGCACAAAAGTAGCACTACGAGGTTTCTGGACCGCTATTTCAACAATCAACGTCGACTTAATATTTGCCTTTAGTGTCCCTTTAAACGCCAGTGTTTTCGAGGTACCTGGTAAGCCCATGATGTGCGCACAACTACTACACTTAAAAAAATGCCCCCACCTCCCCGAAGGAAATCGTGAGGAAATGCGAACGAGAGTACACGGCGTAGTAATTTTTATGGCGTAAAGCTGGACACATCGACGCGCTCAAGTGTCTCCCTTTTCTGCGCCTCTTTCAACGAACGCTTCCTACGTGCGTTCGTAATCACCTCAGGGATGTTGGCACCGCCTTCAATGCAGCACAAACGCGTTTAGAACGCGCTGTGTTCAGGCTGTGCCAAGGCAGCACAAACGCTACAAACGCGTTTCAAACGCACTGCATTGAGGCGGTGGCGCAGGGAGGAGAGAGAGCGAACGGCGAGAGAACGAGTGGCGAAGCACTGCGACTGGTGAGCCGCTACCAACATATTGGGCTACCGCGACATCCGTGGAGGACATTCTCTTCCCTGCGCGGTCACCACTGCCAGCCCTGCGGGCTTTCCTGGAGTTTGCGGGACCCGCTAATCTCCATGATATTTAACCGAGATGCGCTGGCCTCCTTCCCGTGCCAGGGTGGAAGACCTCCTCTCCTAATCCCCTAGCTACTCTCCTTCTCACTATCTCTCTCACTATCTCTCTCTCTCTATCTCTTTCAAGCCCACTCCCCCTCCCCGTAAGGCGCTTAGCCGTGACCCCGATACGGGAGACAGAAAGAAGCGTCTTCTATTCCCTCATTTCTTCTACTTCTAATAAATAGCCACTTATATACCCTCTCCTACACTCTCTCTACACACGCGGGAGCTCCGCCGAGCTCCGGCGATGCGAGCGCCCTCACACGCCAGAGCACGATCCTCCTCTCCACTCACTCTCCGCTACTCCGCCCCCACCACCTGCTCCGGTTGCTAGGGGCGAGGATAAGCGCGCGCGCCCGCAGCTGTTGCTATGGGAGAGGGAGTGAGAGCGGAGAGGCGCGCGGACAACGCCTGACGCCTCACAAAGCCCGACTAAGAAATGCATTCGCATTTAAAACACGTCGATGCACTTCGTGACGATTGGCTCAAAACCAAAAAATGCAGCATAGAACTACTCGATGACTGCTTCGCATGAAACTAATTCCTACAAGGCGTGGGATCTGCCTCATTTTCGCCTCATCTGCCTCATTAGCGTTACTGTGCTTTTTTATACACCAGGGTGTAACCGCAATCCCCACAATGAATGGATTGGCAGCCTTCTTTTGGCATGCTCCTGTATACAGGCATGCTCCTGTATCCGTACATGCAAGCACTAACGTGTTCGCGATATGTATTCTTGGCGACGGGTCAGTGGAAACGTTATGTACGATGAATGAGGCACAGTGCCCAAACAGATTTGTCTGGCTGGCAAGATACCTACGCGAGCAATCTTCGATTAAAGGGGCCCTGCAACACCTTTCTTAGTTATATTGGAATAGTCTCATTATTGACGTATGACTCTTCACGAGTCATATGCCGCAAAAATTTTTCGAATCCGTCAAGTCTAAGTGGTGTTACCAAATTATAGAGATCACGTTCCGCAGCTTTCTCCCTCAACTCAACGCCGCGAGCGCGCGGAAAGCTAGGCAGCGAGTCGAGGGAGGAAGAGCAGAGGAGCGAGGCTCCGCCCAAGAGCGCCGGCGGAATTTTTTTCTTCATTTTTTTTCTCTCGGACGTCTGGGCGCAACAACGTGGTCTGTGCCGCCACTTCCGGTCGGCTTGCGTCGTTCTCGTCGAGCGGAGCCGATCGCACTGTGTATCGCGCGTGCTTGAAAACTGCGCGTCGGTTTGGTAATGTTGGGTGTGCACCTCGAACGCCGTAGTGTTTTCATCGCTCTGCCAACCATGGAAGCAAACCTGCGCGCTCGTTTGGAACGAATGACAGCTGAGATCTGTTTCGGCCCATACTCCGATACACCGCCTCGTAAGACGGCACTGGCAGACGACCCCGAAGCGCCGCCATTACCGGACGCCAGCATTGTTATCGGAGACATGCTGCTCCCCTGCCTCGGTCGGTCGTGAGAACGTGCCGACGATGCAGTTCCCAGCTGACGAGTCAACACTCGAACGGCTGCCACTCTCAACGGCAACCGGCGATGGTCAAAAGCACAGAAATATTCACGTTTTCGGCACTGCGCATGGCGAAGAAAACGGAACCACGCAACTACGAGCAGACCAGCTGTCGGTGAGACCGGAAGTGCAAATATTAATGTTTGTTCGGTGTTTTTAACGCGATAACAGAATATAAACATACACATTATCTACTTATTGAACTCAAAATTAACAACAAAAGTAATAATGAGGGTGTTATCGTGATTATAACATCAGCCAATGGTGGAACTGCCGACAATCGCGTCATATTTTGCGGACTAATACATCATTTGTCGAGAGAAGAGGGAGCGATTTTCAGCTGACTTTGACAATTTATTGTAAATTCCAGGCCATGCGCATCGCTATAATATTTGGCTCGCGTGTTCTCGGGAGCCTCGACTACCGATCGGCAGCGCTTTTTGAGCATGCTCGAAAAGTGTTGCAGGGCCCCTTTAAACGAGTGTCAGCTCACAGCCCGCGAATCTTTCCTGTTTTAGGGGCGAAGCACCTTAGGATCTCGGCTTGCCAGTGCGTCATGTCATCGTCACGGTCCACCATAAACGGGTATGCGCCACAAAAATTGGGGAAATCCGACAACTCGCCGCTGGTCCATACTATGCTTAGTTTAAGTTAAAGGTTCGTCGTTACTACCTAAAACATGTTTGGCTAAGCAGCGTCGTCAGAATCCCCGACGAAATTTACCAAGGCGCTCAAGTTCCTTATCTAAAACCAGACACACAAACATGGATCTCTACGGTAAAGTGATCTATTTGAAACACTACTTCTTGAAACATATCTGCAATGTGATGCTGCTTTACTCGCCACCGGTTCACTAAAAATTAGGAAGGCAACAGTTAGCCCAGCAAATAGGCGAAGGCGTCAGCGGAGCTGGAACGCCCTTCACTACATGCCGTAGGAAACTCAAACCGGGCGTGTAGGGAAGAACAAGAAGAGCCTTAGGGTTAGTTGCAATCTGACGCAGTTTTCTGGCGACGTTAGTGGAGCTTGAACACCATTCCGTATATATTTCATGTTTCATGTTTTCATGGTTTGGTACCATGTTTCATGGTTTCGTTTCATGTTTGGCACCACTAGTGCCTCATAAAAAAAATCTGTGTCAAAACTATGTGGCGTATTACCTCCGTCAGGCCCTTCTTCTCTCTCACATTGTTATTTAGCAGCGATTTTGCTACGAAAAACACTGGCGCACCCCTGCATGCTTCGCTCCTCCCCACACTCTAAGAAAAAAAGCGTATTCGTGGCTTTTTTCGGACGGTTCTGACTTGCCACATATAGGGCTCTCTTTACAGTCACAGTGACTCTCTTGGTGGATCAGTGTCGGCGCACTCTAGGAGAGTTCCCTGACCCTCAAGGAAGAGTTGAAGGACTCTTATCCGAAGGATCACGTTACCGCTTATAGGGAGTCAGAAGACTCCTGCCGGTAACACTCTTACGGGGGTCAAGCGACCCACACCAAAGCGTCAAGCGACTCCACAACTATTTTAAGCTACTCATTTGACCCTTGCTCTACTTTTGCGCGACTACTGTTGAAAATAGTGAAGTATTCATTTTAAGCAAGTCCAATAATACTTGCCGTTCTGCCCAGCGACTGCAAAAAAACAGTCCAATTTTAGCATTATTTCATTAAAACTCGTCAAAGCCACACACCTTTCGCAGCGAAGTAATATAGAAAGCGCGAAAAGATGGTGTGTGATTTCCAAATAAGATGTTTAGGTATTCCTCATTTACATGATAGTATGAGTATAGCCAACTAAAATGTGTGACTGATGTGCATAGTGTCATATGACGTCATAAAACAATGACGTATAAGTTGGAAAAAAGGGTCGTAAGCTTGGAAAGCAAGCTAGCTGATCTTGAAGATAGAAATAGGCGGAACAACTTGATCGTCTTTGGTATACCGGAAACAACTAATGAAAGTTTCGATGAACTCAGCGAGAGTGTGTTGAAGGGTGTGTTTACTGATATCTTGGAAATACAAGTATTGTCTCCGGAAAGAATTCACAGAATTGGGCGCAAACAACTACGTAAGCCTCGCCCCATAATTCTGAAGCTTATTGATTACCGTGAGAAGGTTGCTAGGCTTAAAAATTGCTTCAAACTAAAGGGTACAGGTTTCTCGATTTCTGAGGACTTCTCGGAAGCTACACGACGTAAAAGAAGAAAACTTTGGGAAAGCACGGCGGAAAATCGAAGGGCAGGCGAAAAGGTGAAATTAATCTACGACAAAATCCGAGTTGATGGTGTTCTGTTCGTTTGCGATGCAGACCGTAACGAACGAGTGCCACTTCAAGGGAATGTCGTTAAGGAATCTCAGCAGTGAACCGAAGCACAATCAGGCAATTCACTTCGCTGCATTCAGTTTAACGCCCGCAGCATCATCAATAAACTGGATAACCTGGAAAGTATCACAATAGCGCATGCACCCCATCTTATTGTAATAATAGAAACCTGGCTACATTCAGACAATAAGGACGACGAAATAACGCCCCCAGGATATGGCATTATAGGAGACAGACCTTCTCGTGGTGGTGGTGTGGCCGTCCTGTTTAAAAACTACCTCAATGTGACTAGGCTTCCCGATAGAGACGGTATTGAATGTGTCATTATTAAAATACACCTTGAGGAAGTTAACCTGGTTGTGGGTGCATTTTACCGCCCTCCGAATGCCGAGAAGGCGTTTTTGATGATGTTAATGATTTTATTTGTTCTTTCAACACAAGCACTTGTAATATATTGTTAGCTGGCGATTTTAATATTCTTCAAGTTAATTGGGACACAGACTTCCCGGAACCACTTTCTAGTGCTGCTGAGCCCTTGGTCGACATTGCTCTTTTCCATGACCTAACACAATTAGTAAAACAACCCACCCGTGTTCAAAGCAACGCACAATCTATTTTGGATCTTTTTCTTGTGAGGGACAGAATCCTTCGTCGAAATCCTGCTTTGTGCGTCTATGATGGTGTATCTGACCATCGATTGTTATCTTTAAGCATTCCACTGCGCGTAAGGAAAGAAGTGAAGGAAAAACGCGTAGTGCCAAATTTCAATCGTGCTGATGACGTCACCGTTCTTGACCTGTTAGATATATCGTTTTCTGATTTCAGTGATATGTATAAGTCAAGTAGTTGCTCTGTCAAAGATTTGTGGGGTTGCTTCAAGAATCTTGTTATGAAATGCGTCTCGAGTCATGTCCCTTCAAAGATTATCAGAACGCAATCTGCTCGCCCTTGGATGACGAGGGAAGTAGTGCGAGTGGGACGCAAACTAAAGAAGAGGCGCAAACAACTGCGCCAGAACCCGTCATCGCCTCATGTATCAAGATTTTCTAATATGCGTTTGCAGTTAAATGAAACCATAAAGAAGGCAAAAGACTACTATTTCAACATATCTTTGAAAAACTTTTTGCTTTCTGCTCCTGCGATGTTCTGGCGACACTTGTCACCTAGGAGGCAACAGGCATATAAAATCCTCATTGATGGAGAATTGGTCACTGGTGAATCACTCCTTGCGTCATCGTTTAACAAATTATTCTGTTCAGTCTACACAAATGACGAGGAAAACAACCAAATTTTGCGATTTCTCAGGATGTACCTAAAATTTCGGACTTAAATGATAACTGAAGAGGGTGTTTTATCAATGCTGCTTAAAATCGATATAAAGAAATCACCAGGAATTGATTGCATATCGAACGCATTTCTAGTAAGGTATGCAGAATGGTGCTCAAAGTATTTATCTCTTATATTCAAAAAAACATTGTCCACTGCAGAACTCCCGAGAGATTGTAAGCGCTCGAAAGTTGTTCCGATCCCTAAGGCGGAAAATGCTTCACTAATTTCGTCATACAGACCAATATCTTTACTTTGTACCTGCTCAAAAATGCTAGAACATATTATTTTTACGCACTTCTCAAACTTTCTGCAACAAAATAAATTGATTGATTGCCGACAACATGGCTTCCTTAAGGGAATGTCGACGGTTACCCAACTCCTTGAGACGATACACGAGTTTGCCTCAGCCTTAGATAAACAGAGTCACATCGATATAATTTTTTTCGACTTCCAGAAGGCATTTGATCGCGTCTCGCACCATAAACTTTTGTTAAAGTTAAAACCCATATTACAAAATAACTCACTTTTGTCATGGATAGAGTCATACTTATCGTCTAGGAGTCAATGCGTATCAGTTGGCGGCTCGTGTTCAGGCCCGGCACCCGTGCGATCAGGCATTCCCCAAGGGTCGGTTCTCGAGCCACTATTCTTTTAACACGAAATTGTTTTATGCCGGGGTCCACCAAGTACAACCGTTACGGATATGACGTTGATAAAATGGACGTCAACGGGTGAGAACGAAAAAACCACGAAAAAAATCCCCCGCAGGGAATCGAACCCAGGACCGTGCGGTCGCGACGGCAAGCGCCCGACGCCCTATCCACTAAGCTAACTCGGCAGTTGATCGACACGGCGCATACGCGCCTTATATCTCTCACATATTCTCTTTCGCACGGTGCTCTCTGTTGGCGGTGTATGTAGGCGGGGCGGAGCAGGGCGGTGCCGCCGTCTGTGAGAGGTGGAAAAAAGTAATGCTTCACGATCGGCACTTACTAGCGCTTACTCCGAGATTGCGCGCGATATCGGAGGTCACGGTTAAAGCGTCTCGATACCACTGAGGTACACTGGCCGCGCTGGTGTCGCCGAGGCACCCTTGACGTAGTTACGTTCTTTGCCGCTTCGTGTTACCGTGCGTCGGCTCATTGGAGTAGTGAAGCTCTCACGTGCACCAACGAGATTTCTCCGCCGCCGACTGCTTCGATTGCGAGAGCACCGACTAAGAAAACTGCTGCAATACGCGTTGCAGAAAGGACGCGATTTCGACGGGCGAATGTCGCGCCTTGGTGGAGCGACACCACCGCCTGCGAGACAGAGGTCAGCGGGATGCACCCGTTTGCGGCTCAGGCTACGAACATCTACGTTGCTGAAGTGCAGTGTGTGGTAGTGTATGCATGAGCGCAGGCGTCGGTCACCCATTGCTAGAAAGCACACACCGTGCCGTTTCTCTCCTTAATTGACGACGCTTTGAAGAAGCGCATACCGGGTACCAACGTTGAGTATGAGCTTGTTGATATCATTCTTTCGCGGGATTCACGATTTCCTTTGTCCAAATATATGTTCACAACGTCAGCTACCACAACGGTTTAATCATGATCATGGGCGTTAGTCGTCGCGATAGAGACATGCCGTCAACATGGGTGCATCCACGTCAACGGGGCTGTAACTGCCAAACAAGAATAGACATTGTACAAGCTCTCATATATCACAACACAATAAGCACTACTTCTGTGAAGACACGTTTCACTTTCGTGTTATACCGATTCCTATGAGGAAGGAATCAGCCATGTTTTTTTTTAGTTTTTATAAATTATATCGTAAATGATATACCTGTCAAAATCAAATTGTGCGCGGACGATTGCATCCTTTATCAGGAAGTAAACACACCTGATGACGAGGCATTATTAAGTAATGCCCTGGACAAACTACATATTTGGTGTGAAAGATGGCAGATGAGCATCAATACTACAAAAAACCGTTTCAATGACAATTTCAAGAAAGAAGGCACCCCTTACCTTCCAGTATTCAATAAATGGTCGCTGTCTTAGCGACGTAAATCGTTATAAATACTTAGGCTTAATAATCGCTTCAGACCTCCGGTGCAATGAACATATCACATTTATAGAAAAGAAAGCTATGAAAAAGCTTGGATATCTTAGGAGATTGTTACGATAGTCAACGCAAGAAATAAAACTATTAGCATATAAAACCTACATTCGTCCCCTTTTGGAATATGCCTGCGTGGTCTGGGACCCATACACAAAGAAAAATAACACAACGGGTATGAGCCGAGCGAGGAGAAGAAGAGGAGGACGTGAACTGGGTGAGCCTATCGACGCCATCATTACATGACCATCAACCTCGCCCTGTAAATAAACATAATTCAACCGTACCCGTAACAGTGTTGTGGTGGAAGTGCGGGGTACTTCGATCAAGACGACGGAGCCGCTATCGATACGCTCAACCAGTTCACGTCCTCCTCTTCTTCTCCTCGTTCGGCTCATACCCGTTGCAATATTGATAAACTAGAAAACCTACAAAGAAAATCTGCTCGATTTATCTTTCGCTCACACAATCGCCTTACCTCAGTCAGTGCTTTGCTTCAGACAGCGAACTTTTACATCTGCGGCGATATCGTGAAAGATTAAAATATATGTACCTGCTCTATCACGATAAGCTTGGCATTGATTCAAGTGCGTATATAGAAAAAGTCGTGCGACGACCCACGCGGGCGGATCATTCAAAAAATTACACAAATTTACTTGTAGAACCAACTCGTACATGGGCTCTTTTTCCCACGAACTGTACGCGAGTGGAATCGCCTCCCTGGTGGGGTTGTGGAGGCGGCGACAGTGGCGTCATTCTTAGCGGAGCTAAATAACTTATAGCATGTCTTCCTGCCATATTTGTACTCTTTGTTTTGTGACGTTGGCACGATTTTTTTTCTTTGCTTGCTTTCATGCGTTGTTAGTACACATGTGATGTTAGTGCGCATTTATATAGGTATTATGCTATATGCAATTGCATTGTATATGCACTGTATATTTTTCTGTTTTTTTACCGCGTTCGAAACTGTGTGTTCGCGGCATTTTCTGTGCGTAATATATTGTGAAAATGTTCAGTGTGCTATATTTATATATTACCCACTCCTGGTTATGGCTTCAGTTTCAAGCCAGCAGAAACCCTGTATATAAATAAATAAATAAATATCGTGCAAAATAAACTGCAGAAATCGGCATCATGTTTCAATCTTTATTCCTCATGATCAAGAATAAATCAAAGTGGTGACGGCTGGAGGCATCACACTTGTGACTTGCCAGGCCGTCGCTCCTGTTCAGCGGGAGCACCATAAAAACGGTATCTAAAAGCAGGTGATATTATGATGAGAAAATGATATTGCACTAAAAGTTCGCAAAATCTACAAAATAAGTAGTTCACACGGACATAATGAAGACTCACAACAAAACAACAAATGCAAACAGGCATGGTAAGGAACCAAGTTTTTTGCCGTTATCGTGTAGAACACAACTTGCAAATAGTAGCTTTTGTAACACGTCACTTGGCGACAAACTTGCAGCACAAGATCACGTGAGCCTCTTTTAAACAACAAACAAAATTGGTTTAAGCTCCTTTGCGTGGGCGCCACCCACCTCTTTTCCTATGTTGTCTTGTCCAACCAAAGGAAATGTAGGACCGACTGCCTAGTTCGGTTGACAGGGCGAACGCCGCTGTTGATTTTTTCCATTACGAGCGTGATGCGCCAGACCAAGTGACACCTTCGTTTCCCCGAGGGCGGCTGTCAACTGGAGTGAAGAGGCGGGAGAAGTGATCCGGGATTCTGGGAATAACCACAACATACACACTGCTTATTTGTATTTAAAACCACCCTTTGTTCAACAAACCGTTACTGTACACACATCTGACACGAGTGTTTCGTTCGAAATAATTACCCAACGAAAACAAATTTTCACGTAAAAGGCAGCGGGAACATCGTTTCGCAATAGGCATTGGCTATGCACGAATGAAAGCATTTCTTTTCTGAGAAATCGCTTCAAAATTTGGTTTCGGAATAAGCACGGCTTTGCGCCAGCATATTCCGACACCCAAGCACATCCTCCGACAGTCAGGGGCACGCCTTGAGCGGTTACTGACCGCATGTTTTACAAACGTAACCAATCCTTAAATACTCAGCAAACACCTCCGAGTACGAGCTCCCGAACGACACCCAGCGAGCGGACGCCGTCTACGTCGAGATCAGACATGTCATATGCTAGAATTAGCGCACATAACTCCCACAATCACGCACACTCACTTGATTCTGTCATAGCGTCATCGCAGATGTTGGCAAACCACGAAAACAGCAAAAAGAAACGAAGAAAAAAGTGCACGGCGGCGACCGCAACAACGCGCGCCGTCGAAAGTCTCTAGTTTTTAGTGACGTGAACAGCGCGTGTGATGCACAAGGACGAAGAACCGACGAGTTCCTAAGTTCATCGGGTCAGATAACCTAGACCAGTGCCTCCTCTATTTTTCAGTGCCTGGGCGAACGCTCTCCTCGGGCCGTCGAGCGCGCGCTCCGCGTCTGCTCACCGCTGCCGCGTGGTGGCGCTGTGCAAGTAGACTACGAGAAGCTGGCGCTGAACGGCCGCGCGTATCACGAAGCTCACGAATTCGTGTTTGCATCCGAGTTTAATTTTATTTGTGCTTCTTGCAGGCTTTCACAGGTACAGGGGGATGGAAAGAAACGCCAACATAGCGGCGCGCTGTTTTCACCACGCTTTAACCGTGGTGTCAATAAGAAGATGCTAGATGATCTTTTATTGTTTCATGGATGACGTCGTGTTCTCATCCGTCATCGAGGCTATAACCACTTGAAAATAGATGCGAAACAGCAAAGAATGCAGATGCCGTATGTTCGCCTGTCTTTCCATCCCCGCTGTAAGTATTCCGCAGGCAGACTGTCAGGCCGTGCTGCCGGTTCGATACTTGCACTCGAGTTTGGTAGTATTCGCGTTTTATTTTCTATTTCAGGCTATTCCAACCGCACCAATGCCTTAGTATGTCATACTGTTGTGTTCCACTCTGCAAATGGAACCGAAAGAAATCACGATTGTCTTTTTTACATTTCCCTTTATTAATAAGGAAAAACAATCTCACAGGGTTCCTTATGCAATCATCTAAGACGACTGAAAGGCGAAAGCCATCTTCTTCTTTTTCTTCTAGTCAATGTATTGAATATTCCCTGCCTCCCTCCGAGATATTTCTAACGTGGTTTTCGTACAGCCTCAAGGATCGGAGGCAGTGCAAGCTTTCTGCACATCAGCGGAGGCATGCACTGCCTCCGTGATCAGCCCATTTTGACCAAGCGAAGATGTAATGTGACGACGTCACGTTATGTGACGTCACGACGATGTCACAAAATTTTATGATCTGTGACGTCATATTATGACGTCATCACGTAATTATTTTTTGCATCACTCGTGCTGACGCCGCCGACGGTCAATTTTCGCGTTTGATGAGGCATCTAAGGCTTTCGCCTTAATACACTGTTCGGCTGTCGTTCCATGAAATTCCAGCTGCCGCTGGTGTTCGGTAGAGGTGGCTTGCAGTAATTCGGCGGGATAATTGGTCTCCTAATACATCTTCAAACTACACTAGAGTATGCAGCCGTCGTTTACGACGCGAAGATTTCATAGAATATAAGAAGCGGCGGCTTAGGAAGGATGCAATAGCGTCACTCATTACAGAGTACCCTTCACGTTTGCAGCCCAAGGTAACAACTGAACCAAGCATGGCAAGTATCCGTAAACGTGACCGTGTTGCGTCCGAACAGTCAACGAATGCATGTAGTACCAGTAGCAACGCTGCCTCGCGATCGCCGCCATGTGCATGCAGCGCTGACATTAGGTCCCGAAGCTGAAGAATCGGAGCCATGGACAATACATGCGCTACCGGCGAAACAACCGACAATCATTATGTACATTGTCACTGGAAGCAGCTTAGTGACATTTCATGCTATTTAGAGCATCAACTCATGGCTTGCGTATAATATGCTACACCAGTAGACGGTAGCACGCATCGGGGAATTTTAAGCGCCCAAGCTTTCAGTATCAGCTCTCGGCAAATGCTGCTTTCGAAAATCGATTTCAGACAGTCAATAACCAACACTCAATCAAGCGAACGTAACGGTGACAAAACAATTTTCCGCGCATCACTGGCATGCGCTCTCTGGAATCGGGCTAGCAGACGACGCGCGAGCATCTCGATCAAATAGCCGCAAAAGACACATGCCTTCGAAATGGGCTGGTTGCCCAGAACAAGTGCTTCATGATTCCAGTTTACAAGTTTTCATTATACTTTAAACAACGCGAATACAGCCGAAAACTGAACCATATAGCTGCTTCGAATGCGGCCACGGCATTCGTTTCCGCGAGCGACGACGCGACGGCTAGTCTACTACGGTGGCGGCGCCCGGCGGCTAAAAGCCGCACTAACGCCGACGGTCGGTTCCCATTGCGTTCCGCTCCTTCGCCCAGGCACAGAAAAATAGAGGAGGCGCTGCCTAGACATACTTCGGTTGCTTCTCCTGACGTCTTTTCGCGGTTTTGTGGTTTTTGCTTATTAATTCTTTTTGTTTCTTAGTTCCCTCTGCATGTCCGCCGTCATGCGCAATTCAAATTAGCGGTGATCACGTGTGCCTACTTGTTCTCGTTTTTCCATGTTTGTGTTAATAAATTTCAATTGGAAGTCAGCGATAGTCCTCGTCGGTTCTTCGTCCTTGTGTATCACACGCGCTGTTAACGTCACTATGGAATACCAACTAGCCCGGTCACACACCTTGCTAGCTTTTACGCCTTACCGGCGAGGCGTGTCCAACTTAGGGGACTAACGCGTACGTGCTGGAAGCATCCTACTATATGTGCTCCTAAAACTACCGTCTTTAAGCCAAGAAAAACCATAATATATAGTGCGTCTAAGCGTTCTGTAGACGGCTTTTTTTTCCACATTCCCATGCGCGGAAACACGCTGCACACTCAAGGTTGATGGAAATGTTGTTATGAAGTAGACTAAAGGGCAGGGTTCTGTTTCGTGTCGCAGAGGTCTGGGAACTTGGGGCAGTGCGTCCCAGTGACACGGGCACACCGAGGACGCTGACACGGACGCGTTCAAGATCGCCGGTAGTTTTTCCCTGCTGCTCAGTGAAGGCCCTGTGCGCCCTTCGGGCGCGCAAAACTAATCGTGGCTTCGCCCTCGCTTCACGAGTGCGGCCATCTCGCTGACGCTCAATGGCCGGTTGGCAGGGTCTCCGGCACGCGCGACTGGCCGCTGTCGCGGCCACGCGCTGTTTGGCAAGCGCGCCTGCCCCGAAGGGGCAGGCGCGCTTGCAGGCGTCCACTGGCAGGCGTCCACTGGCACGGACGCGCCTGCCCCGAAGGGGCAGGCGCGTCCGTGCCAGCGTCAGTGGTGTGCCTGTGCCACTGGGCGCACGTAACCCAGGAGCCGCTTCGCGCTTCTCAGTATTTTGCCAGCGTCCGTGGTGTGCCCCAAGTTGCCAGACTTCGGCGACACCAAACAGAACCCTGCCGACTAAAGCGCATCTAAAAACGACATCTTGCCCTTTCAGCAGTGCAGACACAATGTGCGATCAGCAAAAAATGACCCTTGATAATTGTTTGCATCGCTCATTTTATGGAAGCTTGTACAGCAACGCGCATAACGGTGTCAACCCGTTAACTGACAGCTTCAGTTGGGCATCCGCAACAGCCCTGCGGACGCAGGCTGCAGTTGGAAATGGCGGGCAGATAACTTCCGCAGAGCCCCTGCAGACGCCCAGCTAAAGCTGTATAAGTAGTACCTACGAAAGCAGTACGCTCACCGTTAACGAGCGCACGTTCTCCGTTTCCGCAGCTCCATGAATATTCCACCCTCCAAGCGTGACTTCGAGCACGGAGCCTGGCGTCAACGCCACCGAAGATGCGCATTTTTGGTCGAACAGAAAACTGCACGACAGGCAACTGACGCAACCCGCGCAACCGACGCAACGTATTCAAAAGACCGAGCAGCCTGAGAGAGCAGGCAGGCGCGGCGCCAGCCCGGCCGGTTCCGTCGGCGAGGGAGGAGAGCCACCGCGTCAGAACGGCGCCAAACGGCATCGCGGAAGCCAATCGAAACACGCTTCAGGAGAGTCCCGCGACTCCAGCCCAAATGCTAACTCTCTTTTTCTTCATATACCTTCCAAAACTGGTCAAATGTACAGCCTCCAGCATTTTAAATAATATCGCGCGAGCGTCGACCGCACGCAGTATCAGCGCCTTACAACGGCGATAATCTGCGAGACCGGCAACAGTACGCGCAGGCGCACAAAGCAGCGCTAGCGCAAGCGTCGTCTGCCAGGCTGTTCCTTTCAGGACGATGCACGCCTTACCACAATGACTGTATTAGTCTCCTTAGATAAACAAAGGAAAACAAAAGCGGTTGAACGCAAACCTGGAAATAATAAAAAAGCAAAACGTTCGTGACGTTTCTATCTGCGATTGTACGTACTCCGGGCGCCTTTAACAAAGAAAGGGAGTATTTCATCCTGAACGGAACAGACTGGCAGACGACGCTTGCGCTAGCGCTGCTTCCTGCGCCTTTGCGTACTGCTGCCAGTCTCGCAGATTATCGCCGTTGTAAGGCGCTGATACTGCGTGCGGTCGACGCTCGCGCGATATTATTCAAAATGCTGGAGGCTGTACACCCGAAGAGAGTCACGCGGCCGTGGCCCTCTTTTGATTCTTTTTTTTCTTAGAGTGCAGGCTTCACGCTAGTGTGGCATGAACGCCCTTCCCTATATGCTTCGCCCCTCCCCTGTTTTGTAATGTGTCGTGATCAGGAAGAGTACTATACTCCGAACGGCGAGTTTTGTCCGTAATCAACATGCAGATAGCACGCATTCGTCAAACGTGTTTTAGCCCTGTACATTCGTCTGAATATTTATCATCAGAACTGCGTGCAATCGCGCTATCTTCCTTTTCACTCACCCCCCCCCCCCCTCCCCTCCTCCTGCCTTTTCATAAGCTATACGTTGACGGTTGGCGCAAGCACAATAAAAGCTCTGTTGGCAGTCAGCGCCCGTCCTCGTGTGTTGTTCCCTTGTCCGAGTGTAAAGTAGCGTTGTTGTTTTTTTACATGCAAACACGTATCAGCCTTTCTCATCCACAGCTAAGTGCTGCTGTGCTGTCTTAGGCCTTGTCAATAAGCAAGGCAGACAGAGTTTTCGGCAATGTTTTGTAGCTAGGTGGGCTAACGCGGTCAGTAGTTGCCAGTGGACACTGTTTAATTACTGACTGCCCAGAGAAACGCGGCGACACTGCAGCATTTTGCAGCGATTTATTCTACCGGTTACTTCGTCGCATCCTTGTGTATGTTCAAATCTCTGAAGGATGAGCGGTGATGGTACACTGAGCGAAAAAACAATCATGTCTAGAACGGCGGAGCGTCGCTCTCGGAACGGCACAAGCGACATTTGCAGTCAGAAATAAGCCACATGTGAGCATGCGCGGCGCCACTGACGCACCGCCCTTACATTTTTTATCCTTGTTTATCACCGCGGATGCAGCAACCGCTTCGGCCGGGGAAAGCGCTCTCAACAATTTAGCGCTAAAACAAAAGAAAACGAGCAAAAATAGAAAAAAACCAAGCGAACCGTTCTTGGCGCGCTGTGCTACACGCTTATTCTTCATTCGCGGTCTCATTTTGGCAATGGCAGATTTGCCCCTACTTATGAGCTGAATAAAGTTTTCTGTCGTTTCGGGGCTATACAGTTAAGAATTCGGAATTCAGAAAAAAATCTATTTTATATTGTACATGCTGATAACAAGCACTTATCGGACCCGTAGCCAATGGCTAGTTGTAGGTCCGATAAAAAAGATAGGAAGTCCTAACACAGCAAGGAACTGAAGGAAAAAAAAAACAGCAGTTGTAACATTTGCAATGAACAAAAAAAGTCATTGTTGATTTCTCAAATGAATAGTAAGTAACTAAATGAACCAATAACTAACATATGTCGAAGTCCCAAAGAACAAGGTAGGGACTACGTACAGATACGTTGAAAAGGTCTAGTTACATGTACAAGGAAATAAGAAGTATGAATATCTATCAAACATTTATCAGCCAAGATATGTCCATTGAACAGCAAAATGCGTACATAATGTGCAAAACAACAAGACGGGAAAAAATACGACTTTTTTGCTACATAGTAATACAACATTATCGTGTGACAGTAATTGCACAGAATCAGCAGTAAAATATATAATTCGTATACAACTAGCAAGGTATTTATAAGTTACTCTATCTTTAACAAAGAAAGAAAATATTGTTTCAGGGCGCTAGGCACAGAGTTAATGATTACCGCTGGGAGCCTGCTCCAGGTCTTAATTCCTGTGAACTGAAGCATGCGTTCTCCATACACATTATTAACACATTATCCATACACATTTTATTTATTATTTTTATTCGTAAAATACTGCAGACCACAATTTGGACCTTGCAGGAAGGGCACTCATTTTACATCCAAACAGGAAGCACATTACAAAAATATAAGTACAGTTAGTTCAAACAATATATAAAACCTCAAACATAACGCAGAAAGGACCCTAATATGCGTACAATAAAGGCAACGTAATGCCAAAACATGAATACGGTGATACAAAGAATATACACATTTTCAAACACAACAAAAGACATGGGTAACCAGCTGATTTAGGAAGGTTTATTCGTGGAGTTCCACTCCGACACTGTTCTAGGGAAGAAGGAATAATTGTAAGTATCTGCCTTAGCGAAATGAGGGGTTAATGCATGTGTGTGATCATGACGTGTACGCCTCGCGGACAGGGGGGACACGTATAACTCGGGTTCTATGGATAATTCATGACAAATTAATGATTGTAAAAAGTTGATGCGAAGCATCTGCCGGCGTGTTTCGAGGAGCGGAATGTCATTTTCTATCATGAGCTGTGTGGGGGAATCGGTGCGCTTAAACTTAGAGTAAATAAAGCGAACAGCTTTTCTCTGGATTCTTTCCATTATTTTAACGTTGTGTTTAGTGTATGGATCCCATGTAACACAAGCATACTCTAATTTGGGTGTAATGAATGTCATGTAACTAAGTAATTTAATTCTGGCAGGCGAATTTCTGAGTTTGTGTTTTAGGAAGCATAGTTTACGGAAAGCGGAGGAACAAATATTGCTAATATGTGTGTTGCATGATAAATTGTTGGGGAATGTTACACCTAGATATTTGTAATTTTCAACTTCCCTTAGGAGTGAAGCGGCCAGTGTGTAGGTATATTTTAATGGGCTTTTCTTGCATGTTATGCGAAGACTTACTGTTTTGTCCTTGTTTAAAGCCATGCCTGACCGTGATTGTATGTTCTGTAAACTTAGTTCCGGATCTGTCTGGTCATGCATTGTATATATTTCCCGGAATAAAACACAATCGTCCGCAAAGAATCTTATCTGTGTACCTGGTGTAACAACGGTGACAATGTCATTTATATAAAATAAAAACAACAATGGACCTAGGACGCCGCCCTGGGGCACACCGGATGTCACTGGAAGACAGCTCGAGTTGTTATCTTCAATAGCGACAAACTGTACACGATCCGAAAGATAGGCCGCTATCCAAGGAACTCTAACGTTCGGAAGATTGTAATCTCTAAGCTTCTGAATACGTTTATAATGAACTACTCTGTCGAATGCCTTACTGAAATCTAAAAAAAGAGCGTCAACTTGACCATTATTATCTAAAGTTTTCTATTATTATTCTAAAGTATTTATTATTATCTAAACATGGCGCGAGATTAAAGTGACCTGCAGTTACATTTCTAGTACAGTGCGAGGACGAATAAAACATGGATGAGCTGAATGGATGGTTGAATCTAATGATCTTATAAACGCACAGTGAAATGCTCAGCTATCGCATGTATTCAAAGGTAATATGTGATATTGGCAGAATAATGGGGCCGTGTGATCGTAACGCACAGAATGAGACAGAATTCTTATTGCACGTTTTTGTAGTTTAATAATTGGGTTTAATAAGGTTTTATACGCCCAACGCCACGAGTCAATACAATACCTCAAGTGACTATCAATAAAAGCAAAATACTTGAGTCGCAAAACTGGGATGTCAAAGTACTCACGAGCTAGTGTTAAGCCGTAGCAACCAGGCGCTAATCTGGAGGAGACACTGTTTATGTCTTCTTACCATTGTAGGTGTTTGTCAAAAACCACTCCAATGTATTGTAAGAACTTGTCTTTTCTAGCGAAATGCTACTCATCTGTATGTTTAAAGCTGTGGTATCTACTACTTTGACTCGACACTGAAAAACAACATATTTAGTTTTCTTTGTTCTAATAGTTAATTTATTACCTAAGAACCACTCCTAGATACTATTTAACTCGAGATTTAACTTATGCCGAAGTTCAGCAATACTATCCGCAGTTACTATAATGCATGTGTGATCTGCGTACATCAATATTTCTGCACAGCCGATTATTTGTTGCAGGTCATTTATATTACCGAAAAAAGAAGAGGACCTAATACTGAGCCTTGTAGAACCCGGTAACGATGTTTGTCTTGAAGAAGTTATGTTTTTGATCGTCACGAGCTGAAATCGATCTTCCATCTAACTTGATAAGAAGTCGAGCGCTTTATCGCGAAATGCACAAGGTTGACAGCGCTTCTGAAGTCCAGAGCAGTTGTCGCGGCCGCGGCGATAAACAAGGACGGAAAGTGCAAGGCAGGCACGCCAGCGGCGCCGCGCATGCTCAGGTGTGGCCCGTTTTGAACTGCAGCTGTCGCTCGTGCGGTTCCGAGCGCGACGCTCCGTCGTTGTAGACATGAGTGTTGACCACTGTACAAGAGGCGGAGATAAACAATCACTACTAACTGCTGAAAAAATGATGGCAGGAAACTTGTTCACAATTTCTTGCAATGCTCAGAGCCTTTTTTTCTCTCTGCCGAAATACTTATTGAAGTTTCATAATCAACAGGGTGTCCTCGGTATCAGATTGCGTTGCAGCATGTAGAGCAGCAATTAGCACACGATGACTGGTAGCTTACAGCAACCTCTGGTAAGTAGACAATCTCTGCAATTTCCAGCTTCCATTACGGATACTTCGAGGTTATCAAAGAAGTTTCACGGTAACTTGAGAATTGTGCAGTTAGCGCAGGACGAAAATAATTAGCCTTAATATTGAGGTAGGAAAGAGACCCACATAGATTAGAAAGTAAATGGGCTTGAATGAATGAATAAACTTCATTTCGAACTGGCCCGGCAGTTTCCTTCGGGCGAGTCGGGGGGAAGAGGGGATTAATCCCTGTCCCCTCCCACCCTCCATCGATTATGACGGCGGTGCCTCAGGTGACGGCTCAAGTTCTTGGACCCGGTCGGCCCAAAGCTGGTCGGCCAGCTCGCCGCTGGTGAGTGTCACCTCCCAGCGGCAGCGACGACGACGGCGGCGATCCGCGGCAGCGACCAGCCAGTATTTTAGTTGGGCCTAAAGTAAGGGTGAATAGGCCTTGTAATCCTACGGACATTCATCATAAGGCAAAAACAGTGCAAACTTTATGAAGACAGACAGCAGGAACACGAATGCACAGGGGTTGGCCTTTCGTCTGTCTTCGTAGGGTGTGCGATGTTTTTGCCTCATGATCAACAACCGACTAGCTCGAAATGTGTTTTTTAGGACACTCAACCAATCCCATATTAGAGCGACAAGGTGAGTGCCAAAGAAAAAAAAAGGACGTGAGTGGACGATGCGAAATTGGGTTGTATGATGAAACCAAAAATATTTAAAATACGTTGTCATTGGACATCGTTAGATAGCGCAGCACAGAGATCGCTGAAAGAGGCCTGCGTTCTGCACTGGATAAAATATAGTGTAGAATGGGTGACAGCGTTTGTTAAATAAATCAGAGAGCTCAATATTAAATAAATAATCCATATTGCACGCACAATAATATGAAACATTATTGAATCAAGTTACTGTCGCACTTATCTTCTTAGAAATCATTTGCTAAACCATCAAACGCGCAATAACAATGTTACCTTGCGGGTACATGATGTGTAAAATATAGAAGATAAAAAATTCAACCCATTAAGCACCGGTACTAGAAGCACCCATAAGAAAACGAAATATGTCGATGCGTTTTCATCAGTGAGGTGCGCTACACAAGAAAAACACGTTTTGTTTGGTTCGTTGAACTCTTGCTTGAAATACAGTACGTTCTGAAAAAAGAAAAATGGCGTAATGTGTTTAGGCGGCGTTTGTATTTCTCCTGAAAGCAGTGGAAAGCTATTGCCATCAATTGTGGCAGCGGCACTTGGCACGTCACTCTGCCGGCAGTGGCTTTGTTTGCCTAATGGCGCACATGGTGAGTACCCCTCCATCGCAGCAGAACGAGAGGGCTCAGAGGACTCCGATCAGGTCTACTCGCTCGCGAGGACTCATACGCTTGGTCAACAGGCCTTCTAAAACTTTGCCTCATAAATTGCAGTCGCTCAAATTTTGGTTCTCTTCCCAGACATCTATGTACAGTAAGGAGTAACCTGACGACGACAGACTACAGAGCTTATAGCCAAAGCTTATTGGTTTTACATTTATGAACGTTTTGCAGCCGTGCCGACCAAAATATGATACAATTTACTTATTAACAATAGGATTACTTGAAAACGTTCCCATCTGTTGGAGCGAAGCTCTCACTAACCGCGAAAGGCTTCGAGATTTTGTCTCCTTTTTCTAGCATGCGTGTTACTAATATATCAGCGACATGAATGTACATTTTGATTGCGCGAATTTGGCGTTACTCATTGTGCCCGATACGCCGACACCTTCAATAGTTCACCCACTAATGTCAGTACGAGAAAACCTGCTGCCACTGAAAAATATATTTGCGGTTCGGTCCTTCAATTATGAAATCAATAATTCCCTTGTTGAACAAGAGCTAAAATGGGTGTTCAGCAATGAGCCACCCGCAAGAGTTACTCCTACCCATGCGGCTCCTCTACTCGGTGATGCACTCACACTTAAAGGGACATTAAAGGCGAATAACGATTTATGTCAGAGTGAAAGATCAATATGTGAGAACGTCTAAAACGTCAATAGTATGAACAGCAGTGCTATAGTAATTGAGAAATTAAGGTAAATGTAGGATACGATGTGCGCCAAGAGTGGGACATTTTGGAAATGATCCCGATGACATCAGAGAGTCCCGAGTACAATTAACCACTACTAATCAAACTAGTTGCAATATAAAAGAACCTTCCGTGCATCACAAGACGTAAACAAATGCTGCCTGTTCGTTTCTGTTTGATTCATGGAAAAAAGAACCTCTTGGCGCTACTATGGGGAACGGTGCGAGTTGTTCAAAAGTTCCGTTGTCGCCGAGCTGCGCGTCTCAGTGGTAGTTTCGGTATCATGTACTGCTTCGTATGCTTGGCTCTCGCTATTTTCGCCCTGTCGATACTCTACTTCTGCTGCTGCTGGCCAAGCTAAGCTCCGTTACAGGGAACTATACAGTTTTCGGAGTGGCCCGTGGTTGCGTCTTGGCAAGGTTGATGTCCGCTGTTGCGCAAGAAACCGTAGCTTCGGCGGCCGGGCGCTAAAGGTGGCCAACGTTGGGCACGGCAACTGCTACGTCAGAACGTCCGTTCAGGCGGATGATTTAAAGTGCGCTAACGCCGGGCGGACCACTAAAAAAGTCAGTTTCGCCGCAAGGGCGAAGCAATGAATGCGATAGCACGAATGTAATGTTATACGAAGTGAGGATCGAGAATGGATACTCTCAGTTTGAACAGCGCTCCTGTTGCAAAGGCGGCCGAAGCAGCGAAGGAAACTAGCGTGCTTCAAGTGTCGAGCTGTGACACTTGATAGTTCGCGCTCATCTTCTGTTTGTTCGTTTAGCGGCGTCCCTTGAGCTCGAGTGACTTTCGTACGCTCCGTAACATGAGCGCGGACATCACGGTGAAAGCTCGAAACATCCCTCTTCCCCTCACCACGAGAAAACCGCGCGAGCAGACAGTGGAAGGGCAAGGTTCTCCCTGCGCAAATCTAACAAGAAGCGAGCGAGCTCGCCGACGACTTTTAAATGCGCCCGTCTAGGGTGCCTTGATGCGCGTTGTGTCCGCTTTAGGGTGAGGACATCTGCGGCGTCTGCTGCGGTGCGGCTGCCATATTTGAGCCTACGGCGTCTTACCCGCGTCTCACCGCTCTACGGCGGCTGCGCTGAGTGGCGCGAGACGCGGGGCAAAAAATGGCGTCGCGGCGGCATCGGCCTCTTCAAAGAATGGCAACACACTAAGGGGGGCGCACATATCGAGGCACACTACGCCCGTCGCGCTCCTCGCGCCATCTCGCTGGTAATGAAGAAACGCTTATAAGCGCCTGCGGTCTCTGAGTCCTGCCAGCGGTAAAGGGTGTGTATAAAACGCTCGCCGTTAGCTACCTGAAGCATCTGCGCTTTCTGGCGTAGAGGTTAGCGCCACGCGCTGCGGAACGAGAGGTTGCTGGTTCGATTCCGCGCTTCGGAGGCATTTTCTGAATTACTTTTCTTTGGGACTTCGATATATATATATATATATATATATATACATACTTATACATATACGGTGCGTGACGGCGGCGACGGCAAAATCCAGCCGAGACTGTCCATATAATTGCTATCGCAATAAAAGTACTTTTCTTTCAAAATAAGCATTTTCTTGGCACGAAACAAGCACTACGACGTTTCTGCAACGCTACTGCAACAATCAACGTCGACTTAATATTTGCCTTTAGTCTCCCTTTAGGAATTGCTTCAGCTCGCATTTACGCCTTTCAGTGACGTATTCCATCGTCGTCCTCTTCATTCTTATCTGCATAACTGAGGTTTGCATTTATCCTTCACCTACAACTTCATTTGGCAGTGCATCCACCTGTGAAATTTCGGCAACTCCCTCCTAATCGTCTGTCAGTACTTCACCGGCGTTTGGTGGAGTCAAAAGTATTATGTTGACTTTTCCCAAAGAATCTTCGCTTAGAACCGCTTCCACAGCTTCCTAAAAGGTCAAAAACCTGCGGCGAGGCACTTGTTGGGCGAAAACGGCCATTCATCGAATCAGTACCCGATTACAGCGTTAAGGATGGGCATGCTGCAGTGTTGCGCTATTGTTCCCGTTTGGGAACATTCATACCAGCGTACTATGAAAAAATCCGTAAACAGGGGGTGGGTGCTCGAGCCGATGTTTCGACAAATGGACGTGTCTTCTTCAAGGCTGGAACTGAAATCAGTTCCAGCCTTGAAGAAGACAAGTCCACCTGTCGAAACATCGGCTCCAGCACCCACCCCCTGTTTACGGATTTTTTCATCGCAAGCTTCCATCTTCCACTTCCTGCCATTTTTTTTATACTAGCGTACTGAAATTTACGCTACAACTTTTCAAAAATAAAATCACACACAGTGTCATAGTCTCCATCACATTTGCACTAAAGTTGCACTAAACCTTTGAAAATAGCTGCAGGCAACTATTTTGCAAATAGTGGCAGGACACCGAGAACCTACGGACATGTTTAAAGATGCTAAATTTTCATTTCTGTGCATGTATGAAATATTTGCCCTCGTATCGTGTTCTGATATGAAGTTGTGATTTGTTCGCAAATGGAAAGAATGGCGCGACAGAGCAGGATATCCTTGCCCCTTTGCGTTTTTATCAACAGTGACCCTTGTCTAAACGTCGCACGCTTATGGATGTTAAATTCAATATTTTTGGTTTAAGCGGAGTACTTTTGGTCACCCTTTTCATACCAAACGCAGAAGTGCCTTCTTCTCGCAGTATAGTACTTCGTAAATTTTTATGAACATCTGCTTCATACCCTACTTTCGCATCAGTTATTTTAAGAGCTTTATCCAAAAGAGCGGCATCCTGATACATCTTATATTAAACCGAGAGGCTGACGAAAAGGAAGTCAAGCCCCGCGCAGGGCGGTTTGATCAGTGACCGCTTTATATGAGATGCGAAGGATTTCTTTGCGGAACAAATGCTTTTTGATCGTTTCTATCTATCTATCTATCTATCTATCTATCTATCTATCTATCTATCTATCTATCTATCTATCTATCTATCTATCTATCTATCTATCTATCTATCTATCTATCTATCTATCTATCTATCTATCTATCTATTTAGCCGCCTGTGTATGGACGCTCTCGTGGTCGTCTGCTTGACTGGACGCGTACTGAAACTGGCTTAGAAGGACATGAATGAATGCCAGACCCGATTAACAGGTCGTGAAATCAAGAGTTCTCAAATGAAAAGTTCTGAGCTCCATGTGACGTGTACTAAAGGTGTAGGCCAAATGCAATGTTTACTTTTGTGATCAGTTACACTTGATGCTTAGCTCACATAGCTGCGCAAACGGCACCGTCGCGATAAAATTGATGCGCCGTCGGTACATATGGGAGATACTTTTTGTCGTGACTCGCTGAGAGCCTGAAAGCGCAACTCATGAATCAAGCACGACCTCGCGAATCCTTCCTTCTGTTCGCAGCCGTATGACACGATGATAGATATGGTGCGCGAAAAGTTTAGCGCATGGCATCGAGGAAAATCGATCGACGTGCATGCAGTACGGAAGGCATAGAAAATAACTCGCCACGACAATTTTCAAACTACTAAATTCGACTCACTGCAAAGTTGCCACAGAGTGCATTCCATAAGTGGGCATCGTGAGACATCGTACAAGACGCGCTACTGCTGCCGCTGGTAATCCCCATTTCAATTTTGTCTCCCGCATGTTGCATGTTCTCAGCTTTACGGAAGTCCGTTGATGCGCCTGACTAACTTTACGTGACCTTAAAGATTGTGAAGCACACCAACGTGTTTTGATGGCTAAATAGTGGGCCGAAATATTTGCCCTGATTTTTCGCCACAGAGTGCTCATTTGTTTACGTATTTATTTATTTATTTATTTATTTATTTATTTATTTATTTATTTATTTATTTATTTATTCACTTATTCGTTTATTTATTTATTTATTTATTTTAGATTCCTTATACATAAAAGGTCCAAACACGAGATGAGGGGCAGGCAAGCTGGAAAAATGGCGCGTCAGGTTTGATTTCGTTTCTTGAAAGATGACCTTCGATCACAGCTTCGGAACGAGTAACGTCAATTACTAGGGCGACATCGTGAGGAAAGGCATCCCATTTTCAGGCGGTGTCCAGCAAAAATAAACGTTCATAGGTTGTTGATAGGGCACATGGCAAATACGCCGTATTTTGGCGCATGTGTCGTGAGGAACAGTGCACTAGAACGAGGATTTGGCTTCCTGGAGGCAGTGAATGAAAGCACCTCAAAAATAAAATTAGGCGAACAGTCTTGCGGCGACAAGCGAGTAAGGAAAGACGCAACCGAGATTTCATAGCAGAAACAATAAAATTATAGGAGTAGTCAGAAAGAATGAATCTGGCAGCATTGTTCTGGACCGATTCAAGGGAATTATTTACGTTAACGTGATTGTTGTCATAAATAGTATAGCCATGTTCTAGTAAAGATTGGGATAAGGTTTTATATGCAAGTAGTTTGACTGCAGGAGATGCTGAGGACGAGCTTCGGCGTAGATAGCCTAGTTTGTGGTTGAAGGAATTAGTTAACTAATTAATACGCTCTACTCCGGACAAACCGCTAGATATATGCACTCCTAGGTATGTAAATGCCTTGCACTGAGGTAACACTTTGTGCGACAGCAGGACACATACGTCTAAATGCCGGATAATTTCCTCTTTTTCTCGTTTATCAGAGAGGCGATTTTAGCTTCCAGTCATCCCGTGTTATTGTAAACTTGCACAATAATTTGACCTATGAATGCATCGAAACACAATCCCCTGCGAAATTGCCACGCTCATCCGTCAGCGTAATTACACATATTGGTGCGTGGAAATATTTTTCTTAATATCATATACCTCTTGAAAAGTAGGCGCATATTCAGGGACAACAGCCGTACTCGAAAATTGCGACAAGCACAGCAAGGACAGGCAAATGGACAAAAAAATGGTTGGTGCATGCGGTGGAGTAAGTCTTACAGGAACGGACCACGGCGCTATGAAGGGTCACAAGAGGCGCAGGTGCAGGTGGCGTTCTACTGCTGGAAATGATGTCCACACAACTTTCCTCAGCACAATGATGGCAAGCAAGTGGCACAGTGATGCTCTGGGCCACTTGCTTCAATCCCAAATACCACTTGATGAAATCGCGAGATGGTGCCATCATGAGACAGTGGGACAATGTTTTCCCACTTTTTGAAAACACTCTCATGAGCCAGTGGGACATATATGTCGCACTTGTTTCAGTAAACTACTGACTTGATTTTCATGAAGTTTGTTGTATACTGTTTCTTTGTAGTTTATATCAATATACCACAGCCGGTTTTTATATCACTGTGTCAAAAATATCGGCAAACCTACAAAAGATTAAAGTGCAGTTGTTCAGGTCCGAGGGTGTGTTCAGATAAGAACGTCGGTGCATGCCCGTCGACCCCCGGTAATTTCACGGAAAAAAGATATATTTGATTGTCCGGGTCCCCAAGACCACAAAACGACATTTAGTATCGCGAAAAAAAAAATTCGCCTTCTTTGAAAATATTTAGAAGTCTCCACTGAGCCGCTACCCCCTATTTCGATTTTCGCGGAAATGGGATTTCGATGAGATGCTACAAAAAAAACTATTGTAGCTGTAGGTCTGACAAATGTTCTCCACATACTACGGACAGTTTCAGTTGACAAAACATTATTACTTTGCAGTTTTGATGATGTTCTTTTAGCAAAAAAAAATCGCGAAATCGGCATAAAGTTCAATAACGTTCTAATTCAAGATTCTTTTTCTCCACGCGTATAAATGTCAGACTTCCCAAAAGGTTTGCGAACATTCCCATATGTTAGGTTAACAACTGTATTGAACGAAATCGCTGAGAGTGACTTGAAACGTTAACCTGAAATGTTCAACTGAGGACAAGTCTCTAAAAATGCAATATTTCGAAGATCATTAAAAAAACACCATCTTCGATTTTCATCTTCATAATTAAAGCCAAGCACGTGTTCTAGCTTAATCTGTAAAAACATGTTGCATTATTTTTGTGAGGTAGAAGTTATGAAGCACAAAAAGTAGCCAAATTGACGTAAACTGAGTAACCACAACGTTGAGCGAGCATGGAGCAATAATTTCCATTATCATTATTTTTAGATCGTGAATGTGTTCGGCTGTGCTCGAGGGACTAGAGATTGACAGAAAAAGCAAATGAGTTGCCTTGAAGTGCAAATTTGTTCATGTGCATGCGTGCACACGTTGTAGTTTTCGTTTCTAGAAATGTAGTGGAGTCGTGCTCTCGGAAGGAACAGTTTATTTGCCCCTAATCTATACACAGGGCGTCAGAGTCACGAGTCATAGTCAGACAAGATAGACAGTCACAAACGTGACTGAAGCAGTTGTGTTTTTTTTTTTTTTGCTCTTCGTGAAGCAACAGGGGGGCGCCTTGCGCTAGGTGTTAGTGGCACCCAGGGTGAGCGTCGTGGAAAGCCGCGGTCGTGCGAGTACCACCCACAAGAGTTCATAACACTTTTTACTCTTAGCAGCTGCATTATTGTTGGTGACCTTCAGTGTCATGTTTTCTTTGTTACGCCTGTATCACTCCGTTCTTCGGAACGATGATTCCTGCTTCTTCCCACGAGGCGTGTTTGTCACTCAATAAAATTAACCTGATTTCGCAATTAACGTTTTTCATTTTGTAGAGGATCATTTTTAGCTGAAGAAGCACCGCTGTGGAGTTATTTTTGCTTCATGCGCTGCACCTTTTGTAGATGTATATTGTTGAAAAGCGGCGTCTATTCCGGCACTTTCTTCTTTGATGATTCGGCTATTCTTCCGACAAGCAATTCGTTGCGCTCTTGGCTGACGCCCGTCCACTGCCACATGTGCCACGACTGAATGCCATGCACTGGACGGATGAACTGCCACTTCTTTGTTCTCATTTCCCTGAAGGCTTTAAAGTCAGCACTTGGAAGGTGAATCAGCGTCACATTCTGTAGCTTTGTGTTGAGAACATCTACCATGTCTTTCTCGCACTTAATAACTAATGTGGCGGAGCTGCGGAGGTTCTGTAAAGTTGCGTGATGCTTGACGACGCCCCCAATTCCATCGCAAGCATTTTTGCCGTGCCCCGCTGCGGAAAATAGCCACTGAACCGAGGCGTATTTGGTCGCTGTACGTTCCTGAAGCTGGTACGTGTTCTTGAAATGGCTCGGAGCACCATCACTAACGTATGTAAAATGTAAAGGAGCAACACCCTCTAGCCACTCGTGCACCTTTGCGAGAGCGTAGCATACGTGGGCGGAGTCGTGGCTAGTGCCATCGCTTATAAGAGCGCAGCTGCTGGTTCCTTTTCTAGTCGTGACGACGCATGTGAAGATGGAGACTTGGGTTTTTTGCCAGTGATATGACTGAACTTCTCCCGCCAGAACTACGGTCAAGTTTTCTCCGAAGTCAAAATGCAAGAGGACGCAGCCTTTCTCTAGGGATTGTATTGATTCGCGAATGGCTCTGCCCTGAACGCGCCGAATGTACTCGTGCGGCACCCATTTTTTAAAGCACTGCTGAAGGTGTGGCACGAAAGCGTCCGGACTTACTTCATTTTTGACCAAATCTCCTTTCTCCCAGGTTGCGAACCCAACTTTTTCTTCTTCTGGGATCTGTAGATAAGGCGTTGTAATAACTTGAGGTGTGGGGCACGAGTCACACAAAGATAGAAAACACCGTCTGGACGGCGGTTTACAAAGGGTCAAATCACGAAGGTCTTCGACGCTTTTAGATACGAAGCAGCTTTTGCGCTGGGATTTGTCCGTAGTTCCATTGGCGACCGTCCGCTTTCTAAAACCTACCATGGCCATCTGTAACATACTGTGCGCGCGCTCGCGCCAAGGAGAAGTCATCTTCGTCTTGTTCTTCGACCGCCTTGATGATGATAGGTGCAGAGCACTTTAGGTGCCCGGGCTGCCGTATGCTGTCCTAGCTTGGCGTAACGCATACAAAACCACGTGTGTTGGCACGCGATAGCGCGTTCGGCCTGTGTAAGGGGCTGGATGAGATGCTGTGACCTCTCCTCCTTACACTCTCTCAGCAGTCATGTGATGGCGTATGCGAACAAGATTCTGCAGACGCATGATGAACCAACGCGCTGTATCCTAGTGAGAACGCGCTGGCACGCGCTTGTGCGTTCGGGCCTGTGTAAGGGGCTGGGTAAGACACTGTGGCCTCTCCCACATACACTCTCTCAGCAATCACGTGATGGCGTCGGGGAACGAGATTCTGCAGACGCGCGATGAACCCGCGTGGCGTGCTCCAACAAGAGTTCGGGACGAGTAACAGCAACAGCAACTACAGTGAATTCATTTTGTGCTCCACATGCAAAGACGCGTTAACATCAGGCAAGGTGCCCGTGATGAGCGGAACATTAAGTCGACCCATGCGCTCCTTCTCATCCCCACATGGTTCCCTTTAGTGGGAGATGGTGAATTTTTTTTTCTGACCAGTGGCTATCTTTAAGGCCCGTGCAGTTAGCTTAGCGTTTGCACAGTATGTGCAGACGCAAACTTCGTGAGGCACAGTGCACACAACCTATTTCGGCCTCAAGGAGGTCGAAATGGGGGAGGTCTGAACGAGAACTTCGTGAGCCCGATACCTGTGTCAAGGAGAGCCGCTTTAAATAGACGAAGTGTTTCCCGAATGGACCTCATCATCAGCCGTTTTGAAATATACTCTTTTTGTCCTTTAGATGTAATTGCAATGTCATCTTTTTTGTTTGGGCTTTGTTGCGTGCAGTTTAGCTCATCTCCAGTATAGTATTTCATTGCTGCCTGTATGTCTTCTGGGTTCCGCTTCGATCTTGTGTAGAGGTGCGGACTTGACCACACCCATGGGTGTCGCTGTATTTTCTGGATTTGAGAATGAGGTGCCGAGTTGCGGGTGGAATCACTTCTCGAATCTACTGATGAGAAACGTTCACAGGGAGCAATGTCGGGGGGGGGGGGGGGGGGAGTGGTTTTTAAGTAAGAAAGAACTGAAGAGAAAAATGCACCCCGCAACTGTCTCCATCAAAGTGGGACACCTCAGCAGTAGTGCACAGGGGGAGGGGTATGGGGAGGTAAAAGAAGAGAGTGGAGGTACGAAAGGGAGAGGACGGAACGAGAGTAGAGAAAAAAGAAGTGGGGTGGGGCTTCACTAGGCTGTCTACCGGTAAGAAAAAACACAACGAGAACTAATTAGAGGCGCTCACGCAGTCCGCTGCCGTCAACAAAGTCCAGCAGGGCAGAGAGAGCACGCTTGACGTGCTCGCGGCGGCACGCCGGAAAGAGAAGGTGCTGTGCTGTTGCCCGAGGAAGTCCAAGCTGGCTGTACACGGCGAGCATCACTTGCCTGCTCGAGTCACCAGCAGGGCATTCGAGCAGCATGTGGTCGAGTGTCTCCAAGTCGCCACAGTCGATGCAGTATGGACTGCCACGCCCGGAGTGCCGATGCTTGCGCTCGGCGGTGTAGTTGTCCCCAGTGCGGAGACGGAGAAGGAACCCGCGGTCCCTTCGCGAGAGTCCCTTGAGAGGGAGCCGCCGTGGCGGCGTGCCGGCTGCCACGCGAAGATCTGGATGTCGCTCGCGCACGTAGCAGGCTATTAGGAGACGACCGACGTCCGAGAAGCTCACGCAGTCGGTGACCGCGGTGCTGGGGTCGTGCGCGTCCTTTGCAGCTCGGTCGGCTGCCTCGTTCCCTGGTATACCCGCATGTGAAGGGACCCAGTGCAGCGAGAGGTCGCATCCGCATTGCTTCACGGCGTGCAGTTGCCTGGCCACCCTCTGCGCCAGAAGACTACCGTCCTCCTCGCGAGAGATGGCAGCCAAGGCCGCGCGGGAGTCACAGATAATGGCTGCCGCACTGATCGATGACTGCTCCAGCAGGAAATCGGCTGCCAGGTTGATGGCGGCGAGCTCCGCCGCCGTGGAGGAGGCCAGGCAGGGCAGGCGGCACTTGCGAACCGCGCCAACCGATGGCGCAACACAGGCAGCGGCGGCGGAGCCGTCGGGGAGCACCGAGCCGTCGACGTAAACAAGCAGCCGCCCGGCCAGCTGATCGTGCAAGAGGGCGGAACACTCCTGCTGCATTGCTGCTAGGGGGGTGCGCGCCTTTGCCTTGATGCCCGCGAGGGTCTTGTGTATGACCAGGGGGGTGTGACGGTACGAAGGGATGGCCGGCCAGCTGCGGTAAGGCGTGTCCGGTACGATCGACATGTACTCCCTCACCCGCTGCCCCAGAGATGAGTGAGGGAGAGAGTGGAGCCGGTCGACCAGGCGACCCCCTTGCGCCGTGTTGTTCAGGCGCCACACGTGGTTGAGAGCTGTTTTGGTGATCCGCAGAGAGATGGGCGTTTCCCCTGCCTCAACGAGGGTAGGGCCCACTTGGGAGTTGTGAGGGAGTGCGTAGTACTCCCGTACGGCGTTCCGATGATCGGTGTCCAAGGCAGCCAGCTGGCAGGCACTCAGCGAAGCCACCGGTGCGCGGTATAGAACCCGGGCTGAAGTGACGGCGTTGTAGACGCGTAGGGCAAGAGCCGGGGTGCAGCCGCGGCCGCGCGCAAGGAGACTACGAGCTGCGATGAGTACCTTGCGGTTTCCCTTCCTCAGGTCGTCGACAGCGGGCCGCCAGCTAAGACGGTTGTCGATTGTCACTCCGAGGTAGCGCACCGTCTTGCTCCATTCGATAGGAAGTCCCCGGAGCGAGAGCCGTGGTGTGCTGAAGCGTGTCGACGCTCGCGGGTGTACGAGCAGAGCCTCCGTTTTGGAGGCGGCGAGCGTCAGTCCAATTCCACTGAGAAATGCGTCGACCGCGTCGATGGCGACCTGGAGTGACCTGAGCAGAGCAGAACGATGGTAGCCGGGGCCGCAGGCAAACAGCGCAATGTAATCAGCGTAAATCGCCGAACGCACTTCACAGGGCGTGTCGCACGGGATAAAATCCGGCAGCTTGGCCAGCACCAGGTTAAACAGGAAGGGACTGAGTATGCTTCCCTGAGGGACGCCAGCAGTGACGGGACGAGGGCCGCTAAATACGGAACCCACAAGAACACGAAGGGAACGGTCGCCCAAAAATCCCTCAACGTAGGATAGCTTCCGCCCACCCACACCGAGGTCGCGAAGAGCGTCCAAAATCGATGCGTGGGGCAGGCTGTCGAAAGCGCTCTTCACATCGAGGAGCACTGGAATGCCGTACTCCCCGCGGAATTTTGCCTCCTCAAGGGTGGAAACCACGTCGGCGAGCGAGTCAAAAGTGCAGCGACTTGGGCGGAATCCACTCTGCTCGGGTGGAAAGGCGTTGGTCGCGGTGGTTATCCAACGAAGGCGCCGTAGTGCTATGGCCTCCATGGCGTTTCCTGCAGCCGAAGTGAGTGAAACCGGTCGGTAGGAAGAGAGTTCCGTCGCCGGCTTCCGCGGCTTCTGGATCGGCACCACGAGTGCTTCTTTCCAACCAGGAGGGAGCTGTCCAGTGCGCCATACCACGTTGTAGGCGTCCAGCAGTCGGGGCAACATGGAATGATCAATATTCCGCAGCGCCTGGTAAGTGATGCCGTCCGCTCCCGGGGCAGATCGCTTCCTGCGGCTGTTGAGCACCACCGTCAGCTCGCTAAGTGTGAAATCTTCAGTGCACAGTGCACGGATCTCGAGGAGGATGCCCTCGGTGGGGAAAAACCGCTCAGGATTAAACAGCGCCGGCCTGTTGTTTGCGGTGAGAGGGGGCAGCCCTTGGGGTGGAACTGGGCAGGCCGGAGGGGCGAAATTGTCCGCCAGCAATTCAGCCAGCTCCGGTGTGGTGATTTTCATGGCAACCGCAACGCAGAGGACCAGGCAGCGTGGCTCTCTGATGCGGACTACGGCTGCAAAGATTCGCCATGCGCGAGCGTGGTTCCGTGGGTAGTCCAGAGAAGAGCAGAGGCTCCCCCAGCTCTGGTTGCGGCGACGTCTGGCGTGCCTACGACATACCGCGTCAATGCAGTTGTGCACCCGCCAATGTTCCTCACTTTGCGATCGCACCGCCACAATCTGCGCCCTGCGTCGCGCAGCACGAAGGTTGAGGAGGCAAATGTCCGGTGCGGGGGTGCCCGCAGGCACGGTGCAGCGGGTGGTAGCTGCGTTGTGGCACTCGGCCAGCGCGGTGAAGAAGTCTGCAGAGACTGGCACTGTAGCACACAGTTCTCTGAAGCGCGGCCACTTCACAACACTGTAGGTCCGAGTGCACCTGATGTTAGCTGTGGGGGGTCTGACCACGATGGGGTAGTGGTCGGAGCCCTGAGAGTCCGGTGCACGTTGCCACTCATATTTACACGTACCACCCACGAGAGTCAGGTCGATGGCACTGTCGGACACACCACGGCGCGCGAGAGTATAACTACCCGTGTTTATAACGAGCAGTCCGGCCCGTTGCACGGCACTGAAGAGGTCGCGCCCACGATGGTTCGTCACGCCACTGCCCCACGAGGTGTGGTGAGAGTTAAAGTCGCCACCGATGACCGCGTCGCGGTTTAGGCTGTCTGCGAGGCGGCACACGAAATTGGTGTCCCAGCGTGCCGAGTAGTTCGATGTGCGCACGTACACGCTCGCGACACTGGTGTCCGTGCTCCTGATGCGCACAGTCAGGGCGACGGCTTCGAGGGTGTCACAGAGAATGTACTCGATGTCCACCACAGCGTGAGGAAGGTCGGCGCGCACATACACCGAAGCCCGCGACGTGCCGGGAGGATGCGAGGCAGTGCTGCACCGAACGGCGCGACACTCTTCAAGTTCGCACTGCGTGGTGCTGTGATAGCCGACAAAGCCGGGCAGGTTGAGTGTTCCGACGCGGGCATAGGTTTCCTGCAGCAGCAAGACGTCGTACTCGCGTCGGAGGAGTTGCGTAGACAGCTCGGCGTGACGGCAGCGGAGAGAACGAACGTTCCATTGAAGAATCCGCGGCCGAAACACCTTGCTGCTAGCCATGTTGGTTGAGGGCAGCGTGTGCGGCCAGGGCCGCGTTGCACAGCTCGAACCCAGGGCTGGATTGCGGTATTGTTCCGATGAGGGCCTGCACGGCAGCGACCAGGGCACCAATCACCATGTCCTTTTGCACCTCGCTGTCGGGGGACGAGGGTTCGGCGGCAGGGGGCGAAAGAACCGCACTGTACGATCGGCCCGGTTGCACCGCCGAGGAAATGCCAATGTACGGTGCTCGAGCAGGCGCGGCTTTTCCGTCGCTCTTAAGGTTCCTCTCGGCCTCACGACGAGAGAGGGGCGGGTCCGCAGAGGCCATGATTTCTAGCACCTTCCTCTCGTGTTGCCAGCGAGGGCATCGGGGCTCGGTAGCGGGATGGGGGCCGCCGCAGTGTAGGCACTTGGGGCCGGTTGCAGCGCAGTCGGCGCGGGCGTGGTCGTCGCCACAGCGCGAACAGCGTGGGGAGCTGGTGCACGTCGCATGAGTGTGTCCGAAAGCGCCACAGCCAACGCACTGGAGAGGGCGGCGACGACGAGCACGCACAGGTCGGGTCTGCTTAAATAACGCCACCCCAGATGGCGGTGCGTTACCCGCGAATCGGAGGAGGACATAGTGTCCGGTACGGGCACAAGAGAGGATGGGAGCGGAGCTCTCAATGTTCTTTTTGAGGACCTCCTCGTCAAAAGCAGCGTCAACACCATGAAGGACGCCGGTACATGTCCCTTTGTTGGCGGTCTTGGCGTTGACAGCCACTTCCCCGATGCTTTCCACTGCCAGGAGACTGGAGGTGTCAGCTCCGGGTGTGGTGTCAACCGCAACAACATTGCCACGGAAGTTTACGCGCACACGGTTCGTGCCGGGCACCTTCGCGAGCTGTGCTGCAATTGCGTCTCGGCTGAGGGAGAGGAAGTTGTTCTTCCTGCCCTTGGGGCGGTAGAGGATCGTGGCAGAGGTGCCACGGGGCACATTCGCGACCAGCTGTCCAATAAGATCGAGTTGGTGCTGGCGGCGACCTGGTTTCTGGCGTGGCCCTTTTCCCTTGCTTGGGGGAGCTGCGCTGGCGGGTTGCCTGCTGAAAGGGGCATTTGTAGCTGTTGATGCCGGGCACGGAAATCCGTTTTTCTGCCGATGCTTGCGTCGGGCCTCCTCGTAATCTGCTTCGGTAAAGGCATGCACCGTCAGTGGGCGCATGGGTCCGAAAGCGGAAGGAGGGGGTGGCGCGGTGCTGGCGGCAGAGTTCGGAGGAGCTCCGGCCGTAGCAGACGACGCGCCCGTGCGCTCCTTTGAGTGGGAGAGTGGAGGGGGCTGCTGTGGTTGTGGCAAGGAGGTGGGAGGTAAACAAACCACCCCATCTGACAGCAGAGAGGCCACTCTATCTGGAGCACGGGTTGCGTCCCCGGAAGAAAGTGGAGAAGGCTCGAGGAGGGTGGGGTTACCCGTAACAGACTGGGAGACTCCCGCTTGCGCAAGAGAGTCCAAAGTTGCCTTTCCAGTAGAGGTCACGCGCTTCTCCTCGCCTGGCGAAAAGGGGGAGACAGCACCACATGCGCACCCCTCTCCAAACACGTCTTCCTGACGCCCGGCGCGGCAGGCCTGTAGAGCCAGCAGGCGAGGGCAAGAACTGGTTGCCGGCGGGGCGGAGTGAGTGCGCGCTCGCCTGGGGGATGCTGCAAACAACGCCTGTTGTGTTGCTGGTTGGCGGCCCGGTCTGTCAGCGCAGATTCCGGTTCTGAAACAGGCCAGAGCTCTTGGGGAGGGTGACAGGGATGGGGAGGAGGTCAGAGGCGTGTTGTGCTCCCAAGAGGAAGACGATGTGGGCGAGGAGGAGTCGGTACTGGTCTGGTCCTCGCTGCCTGCCGGTGTTGATGCGACCGGTTTTTGGTCGTCCTGCAGCTCAGCCTTGCTTCCCTCTTTTTGTGTGGGTACAAGATGGAGTTGGGGAGGCCGTGGTGCCAAGGGAATGGTCGCGGCGGCCTCCTCGGCTGCGGCTGCGGCCGTTTGCATCGCGTTTTTCGCGGTGGCGGCCTTGACTTTTGGTGCCTGACGCCGGCGCGGGGTCAAGAGTTTCCCGATCCCTCGTACACGGGGCCGAGAAGTTGGGGTGCTGGAAGATGAGCCTTTTTGAAGACGATTCGCAGCAGCCTTCAGTTTTCGTGCCCGGGTCAGCATCGGGGCCGCAGGCGATTTTCTGGGTGCGCTGGGGCGGCTCGTTGCGGTTGCGTGCGGGCTCGTGCGGACGGTGATCTCGTCAGGGGCATCCTCAGAAGGGGTGTCCGCCATTATGGTAGAGGCGATGGGCCGAACGGGGCGATGTCATTAAAAATAAAAAAAACAAAAAAACCTAAAAACCTAAAGGGAGATGAGGGGGCTCTACATTTCCTCAATCTTGCTAACCCTGAAAAGGGCTGGAGACCAAATGTGGCTCAAGAGGACAAGGAAGAAAAAAAAGATCGCACGGGTGTGCGCAAAAAGCTATCACAATAAAAACTGGGGGGAAAAAAAGAAAAAAAAGAAGGACGGAAGCGCCCGCAATGCACGGCGCCTCAACAGACGCTCGCGTGGTCCTCCGCGAAAACCTGTCGGAGACCGGCTGAAAAACACGTCCGCTCTCTTCGGCGGTCGAGACGAGACTCCGCAATGTCGGGAGGCAGCAGCGTTCGTGGTATGATTCGCTGGTATCGAACGCGTCCTTTAGGTTGCGCAGCCACTCGCGACACGTGTTGCAGGTTTCCGCTGAAGGACCACGTTCCCCTGTGGTGCCGTACGCTGCTGTAAGGCCAGCAGAAATTGTCCTCGAGACAGCACCCTCGATCTCAGCTTTCTTACGCTTGGCGTAGGACACTCGGCAATGTGCCTTCACTTTTGCCGAAATTTTCAGGGGTGTCATGTCGGTTGTTTTAACGAATACGTTTAGCTCTTCGAAAGCACTTTGTTCAGGAACAAGATTTTTTCGTCAGAATGAGATGCATCCGGAGACACTAAGAGGATCTGTTTGAAGCGGTTGAAACAATTTTGGCACAAAATGTCGGTTTCTCTGATGGATGAGGCTTCTTCTGGCATGCGCTCCCTTAGTAAGGCGCCATTCAAATCTTTCACACATCGAAAGTTCTGCTTGTAGGCAATCGTATTCTTATGCCTCCTTAGATAGTCAGCGCAAAACGCTCGATCTGAGCTGCACAACGTGGCCATCAATATTAGGGGAGTGCGATACGCGCACGTGTACTCACGTTCGTTGACCAGCAGAGGACTGCCGAGTTGTCGACGACGAGCGTAAGTGAAAGCCGACGTTCTCTTATTACTTCGACCTTTGTTAAGCGAGTTCAGCTGTTTCTTGTTTATGTTCTTTGATTTTTTTTTGTTAGGGAGGGGGCGAGCGTGGTTGGGCTGCAGAAGCGCCGCTTGTGCCGCCACGCACCGTCTACGTTATCACATTACCGACGTGCCATGGGAAGCGATAAATATTCAGCAGTGGATCCTCTCCAGCCACCTCCTTTGTGAGCCTTACGCAGGCTCGCATGCGCGAAAGATTTTGAAAGCGATTCCTGCGAAGCACATGACTCAACATCGCGGCATGCTCAGTGGCTGAAACCCATGTAGAAGGTTTCGTGATTTGCGTAAAATGTAGCAATAATTTGCTCTTCAGAACCAACTGTTCCTCTTTTTTTTCTGTCAATTCGTCAATCCAGAGAACACATTCACGACCTAAAAATAATGATAACGGAAACTATTTCTCAATGCTCGCTCAATGTTGTGGTTATTCAGTTTACGTCAATTTGGCCACTTTTCGTGCTTCATAACTCCTACGTCACAAAAATAACGCAACATGGTTTTACAGATTAAGTTAGAACACGTGCTTGGCATTTTTATGAAGACTTTAAAGAAAATTGAAGATGGTGTTTTTTTAAATGATCTTCGAAATATTGCATTTTTGGAGACTTGTCCTCAGTTCAACATTTCTGGTTAACGTTTCAAGTCACTCTCAGTGATTTCGTTCACTACAGTGTTAACCTAACATATGGCAATGTTCTAAAATACTTTGGGAAGTCTGATGTTTATACGCGCGGAGAAAAAAAAACTTAAATTAGACCGTTATTGAACTTTGTGCCGATTTTGCGATATTTTTTTTAGAAGAACAACATCAAAACTGCCAAGTTATAATGTATTGTCAACTCAAACTATCCGTAGTATGTGGAGAAAATTTGTCAGACCTACAGCTACAATAGTTTTCTTTTGTAGCATCTCATCGAAATCCCATTTCCGCGAAAATCGAAATAGGCGGTAGCGGCTCAGTGGAGACTTCTAAATTTTTTCAAAGAAGGCGAATTTGTTTTTCGCGAGACTAAACGTGGTTTTGTGGTCTTGGAAGCTCGGACAACAAAATATATTTTTTTCGGCCAAATTACAGGGGGTCGACAGACATGCACCGACGTTCTTATCTGAAGACACCCGGGAGTAAAAAGACGTTACACAGTCTCGACGGTAATGAAAAGACACGTGGGAGCACATAATGTCATTAAGGTACATACACCACTTGCACTATGTCTGGATTTAGAGGTCTTACTGGAGAGCGAAGCATCCTAAAGAATTTGTTATTGGTCGGTACAAAACACAGTCAGCCGCAAAAGGCGTATATGAGATGATACGGTCAATGGTTGGTCATCAATATATGTGATAGCGAATAGAGGTTCACAGACAAAGCCTTGGGGTACACCAGATAAAACAGGGGATATGGACAGAGAAATGGAGTGGACTGGAACAAATTGGAGGCGATTATTTTACTTCGCCAGGTAGCTATGTCGGGTTGAAGGTCGAGGTGCGAAAGTTTATGCACATGAATAGTATGAGATACTTTATCACAAGCTTTTTAGAAGTCCGAAATAGGGATTCTGTATGGTTTTTTTAAATATAGGTGGGGCTCTGGGTTTTCGAAGTTTATTTTTCTTGAAATTCGGAGGATGCTTTTCGGGGCCTTTTTTTTATGAAGTGCGGCATGATCGGAGTTTATTTCTCTTAAATCTCCAATTCTTCGAAATTCGGTGTTTAATTATGCATTACAAGTTGTTGCAATGTCTTCTTCTGAAGTTTATTTCCAATAAAAATGCGTTGCATTGTTGCTGATAATTCTGTTTTTCCATCCTTTCATTTTTTTCTCACTTCCCGTTCATTTATTCTCTTAATAAGGCTGTTGATGTGCACTGCTGTAAAATCACCAAAGTGTGCTTTTGGGGGCAGCAGGAGCTATAGTCAAGCTGCTTCTCAGCTCTTTCTCCCAGCCTTGTTATTGATGAAAAATTAGAAACCTATTATTAGTATTATTTTCTATTTTCCGAAATCTTAGATGAAGCGATATCTGAACACGAAACCATGTGCACACACTAAGCGTATTTTAAATGAAGGTTTGAACGCGCAAACACATATACATACAGGCACAAATACTTGAATACAAAACACCTACGTTTGTTCCTAATACAGCCTTAATGCTTGTTGCAGTAGGCGCAAGCATACTTTACGAGGTTGCTGCCGCTGATGCAGGTGCTCTCCTTTCGACTGATGATTGTGAGCTTTGAAAAATGCCATTTGAACGTTGAAAATGCCCTTTTAAAATCGGAGCTTATCGGATAAATCCGAATGGTCAAAAATTTTACCGCCGAGAGTTTCGCGAGTTTTTTTCGAATCTCTCCGAAAACTCGGAGCCCTTCATATAGGTTAGAATATAACTCAAGTAGAAATAGCGCGAGTTTAATCTCGCAAGAGCTAGCTTTCCGAAATTCATGGTAGTTGGGATGGAAGAAGTTGACAGGTGACGGAACAGTGGCAATGTCAGAATTCAAAACGTGCTCTTCAAGTTTCGAACAAACGCATGGTGAGGGAAATGGGACGGTAGTTGCAAGGATTTGTACGGTAGCATTTTTTAAAATATGGACATCATCTTACATTTGGACGTCGTTCTCTTAGCGTCTGTAAATTCTTTCTCTTTCTTTCCTATCTTTGTCTCACTCTATCTCAATTTCTCGCTTGCTTCCACTGTACTTCCATCTTTTTCTTTTCTTTCTCTCTCTTTCTGCATTTCTCTCTCTGTGTTTCTCGATGTCATTCTTTACATGCTATGCATTACTCGCTCCCTCCACCTTTCCCTACTCCTCACCGTTCCCAACCTTTTCTACCCTCTTGCTATAAGATACTAACCGCGCTAGTCTATGTTTTGTCAGCATGCCTGGATAGCCGAGTGGTTGAGACTCTCGCCTTCGGATCGCGGGTACGCGGGTTCGCCTCCCGCCGCCTCATGAGGATATTGTATTCGCCAAGATATTCGCGTTTTTATGTGTTTTGTTAAGGTGTTTAATAGACAGCACTCAACGACAATGAGTAATGGCGACAGTCACGGCAAGGCACGAACTCCCTGCGCGAGCGGCGTTCTTTCTTCAAGCAACCAAAGAGGATGACCCACTAGAAGGCGCTGGAGAGGGTAACCCATTACCATGTCCCAAGGCTTCTCTACAATTACCCCGGGTACGAAAAGGGAGCCGTCCGGCGACCTAACAGCCCGTCACTATGAGTGGGTCATAGTAGGCCTTGAGGCGCTCCACGTTGACAATGTCGCGCCCTCGACGGCGCATGTCCGAAGCTGGTTCGATGGGTTCGATCAAGTAGTTGACCGGGGATGTGCGCTCGACGACCCGGTATGGGCCTTCGTATTTCGGCAGCAGTTTTGAAGAAAGGCCACTTGCAGTGGTAGGGACCGAGAGCCATACGAGCGCTCCAGGAAGGAACGTGGGTTCAGAAGTGGTGGTGCCATCGCGAATGCTCTTCTGCAGCTCTTGTTCCTGCGTCGTAAATGTCTTGGCAAGCTCGCGACACTCTTCAGCGAGCCTGGCTGTGTCAGAAATAGGCGCACACTCAGATGAATCCGGCTTGTATGGAAGTATCGTGTCGATGGTGTGCGACGGGTGCCTTCCGTACAGTAAGAAGAACGGTGAAAAACCAGTAGTGCTCTGAGGGGCGGTGTTATAGGCGTAGGTGACGAATGGCAGAATGGCATCCCAATTGGTGTGGTCGGCGGCGACGTACATTGACAGCATGTCGCCGAGCGTGCGGTTAAAGCGTTCGGTTAGGCCATTCGTCTGCGGGTGGTAAGCAGTAGTGTTGCGGTGAACAGCATGGCACTCTTTCAGGATGGCTTCCACGACTTCCGATAAGAAGACACGGCCTCGGTCGCTGAGAAGCTCTTGGGGTGGACCATGACGCAGTATGAATCGGTGTAGTAGGAAGGAGGCAACATCGCGCGCTGTAGCCGCTGGGAGGGCGGCGGTTTCGGCGTATCGCGTTAGATGGTCAACAGCGACGATGGCCCAGCGGTTACCAGCCGAACTCAGAGGAAGTGGTCCATACAAATCGATGCCCACGCGCCCGAACGGACGGTTAGGGCAAGGTAATGGTTGTGGACCTGCTGGCGACACGTGCGTTGCAGGTTGTCGGCGTTGGCAATCGAGGCAGGAGCGAACGAACTTCTGCACGTAGCGGTACATCCCACGCCAGAAGTATCGTTGTCGAATGCGAAGGTAAGTTTTGGATACCCCAGAGTGCGCGCATTGCGGGTCGGAGTGGAAAGCCTCGCATATATCAGAACGCAGACTGCTGGGTATCACTAGTAGCCACTGGCGGCCGTCGGCGTTGTAATGGCGTCGGTGCAGGAGGTCGTCACGAACGGCGAAATGGTGGGCTTGACGACGTAACGCGCGAGTGGATGGTGTTGCCGTCGGATCAGTGAGCAAGTCGATCAGCGAGGTGATCCATTTATCCTTGCGCTGTTCGGTAGCGATGGTGTGAACGCTGATTGAAGCAACAGCTATGTGAGATACTGAGCAGGGGGCATTGTCGTCAGGCAAGGGAGAGCGCGAGAGGGCGTCGGCGTCAGCATGCTGGCGTCCGTTGCGGTACAGCACGCGGATGTCGTAGTCCTGCAGGCGAAGTGCCCAGCGGGCGAGACGGCCTGAGGGATCCTTCAATGACGACAGCCAGCATAGTGCATGATGTTCGGTGACGACATCAAATGGGCGACCATACAAATAAGGTCGAAACTTTGTAAGGGCCCATATGATCGCCAGGCACTCTTTTTCCGTGACTGAGTAATTGGTCTCGGCTCTGGTAAGCGTACGGCTTGCGTATGCCACGACATATTCGGGGAACCCTGGTTTGCGTTGCGCAAGGACAGCGCCGAGGCCTACACCGCTGGCGTCGGTGTGTACCTCCGTATGGGCCGTAGGGTCGTAGTGACGTAGTATGGGAGGAGACGTCAACAAACGGCGGAGCTTTGCGAACGCGCCGTCACACTCGGACGACCACGAATTTAGGGGTCCGTTACTTCCAAGGAGCTTCGTCAGCGGCGATATGATGGTGGCAAAGTTTCGTATGAAGCGTCGAAAGTATGAACACAGTCCGACGAAATTGCGCAGTTCTTTGACGGACGTAGGTTTGGGAAATTCGGCCACGGCCCGAAGCTTGGCCGGATCGGGAAGGATTCCGTCTTTGGACACGACGTAGCCGAGGATTGTCAGCTGCCGTGCCGCAAATCGGCACTTCTTCAGATTCAGTTGGAGGCCGGCGTTGCTCAAACGTGTCAAAACATGCCGCAGACGTTGGAGATGCGTGGAGAAGTCCGGAGCGAAGACGACGACGTCGTCCAGGTAACACAGGCACGTGTGCCATTTCAAGTTACGCAGAACGGTGTCCATCATGCGCTCGAAGGTCGCGGGCGCATTACACAGACCGAACGGCGTGACGTTGAACTCGTACGAGCCGTCGGGCGTGACAAAGGCTGTCTTTGGTCGAGCGTCATCAGCCATGGATACTTGCCAGTACCCCGAGCGCAAATCGAGAGATGAAAAGAATTCTGCTCCTTGGAGGCTGTCAATCGCGTCGTCGATTCGCGGCAGTGGATAAACATCCTTGCGGGTGACCTTGTTGAGCCGTCGGTAGTCAACACAGAACCGCACAGAACCGTCCTTCTTCGTAACGAGAACAACAGGAGACGCCCATGGGCTGTCGGAGGGCCGAATTACATCGCGTCGAAGCATATCGTCCACTTGCTCGTTAATTACCCGGCGTTCTGTGGGAGACACGCGATATGGACGTTGCCGCAGTGGTGGTTGGGCGCCAGTGTCGATGCGATGCGTAACAGCGGACGTGCGGCCGAGGGAAGTTTGCCCGACATCGAAAGAATGACGAAATTCATCCAACAAGCACAGAAGCTGCGACCGCTGGACTGACGTAAGGTTGTCAGCAATGGAGGGACCAAATACATCAGTAGGTGACGAATCAGACGTGGAAACAGCACTGATGGTGCGGGAACTGGTACAGTGCGAGTCATCCGGTGCGTCCAGAACTTGTGCGTCTTCAACGGGTTCCACTTTGCCGAGACATTCCCCTCGAACCAACGTAACAATGCACGGGGATGGGTTGGTAACAAAAATAGTGGTGCTGCCCTGAGTGACTCGCACGGTCGCAAAAGGTACCAGCAACGCTTTCCTAGTGCAGACGCGGGCAGATGGCGAAAGGAGTGCAGTGGTGTCGGAGAGACCGGCGCAGTAGACCGACACAGCCGTTGACGAGTTTGGAGGCACTTTCGTATCGTCTTGGACGAGGATCTTGCTCATTGCCGATGGACAGTCTGTCGGCGTCAAATGTGAGAACGGTGAGAGTTCGATTTCGGCTGGTGCGCAACGAATTACGGCGTCGTGGCGGGAGAGGAAATCCCATCCCAAGATGACGTCGTGAGAGCATGTCGCAATTATGATGAACTCGACGTCGTACAGAACGTCCTGAATGACGACGCGAGCAGTGCATACTGCTGTGGGATGAATACTCTGGGAGCTCGCGGTACGAAGGGACATCCCAGAAAGTGGCGTCATCACTTTTCGAAGTAAGCGGCAAAGTTTTGCGTCCATAACGGATACAGCGGCTCCAGTATCGATAAGGGCCGATGCGCGAACACCGTCCACAAGCACGTCGATTACATTCGATGGACTTCGCTGAGGGCTTTCACAGTTCGATAGCGTCGCAGCCCTTGCCTCCTGGACTGCGACGACTAGTTTTCCTGCTCTCGTGCGACCGAACGAGGCCGCATGGGTGACAGTGACCGACGTCGGGGAGACGGAGAGCGGCGAGTAGCTGGAGGTGGGAGTGACGTCGGCGACATAGGTGGAGGTGGGTCGTAGAATGCACGGCTTGACTGGCTGGCGACAGGTGACGCGACTCGAGGCGGCTGCACGCGTTGACAATAACGTGCCACGTGACCGGCGTAACCGGAAGCAAAGCAGATGGGCCGGTTGTCGGGGGTGCGCCATCGGTTCGCCGGGGTAGGTCCCGCCCATGTCGCAGTACGTGATTGCCGAGTCGGCTGCTGAAATGACTGCATAGTGGGCTGCAGTCGGGGCCGAGGGATGGCGTCAGCATATGTAGCCGGCACACCCGCCTCAAAGAACGGAGGTCTAGCGGCGGCTTCGGCGTAACTCATTGGGGCAGCCGCAGGAATTACTTGGGGCGTCCTGGCGACAACTTGAGCGTAACTCTGAGGCGCAGGAGCCGGAGGTTGCGGGTGGTACTCAGGCATGACCTCCGCAATTTTCTGCTCAATCGCTCGGCGGAGAGGAGGAAGAAGAGTGGTCGACGACTGTTGAACGTGCGGCGGGTGGGCAAAGGCAAGGAGGGAGATCTGGCGTGCAATTTCCTCGCACACGAACGACTTGACTTCTGCCAGCAACGCGGCCTGGTCAGATATTGCCGCCAAGCCAGCAAGCTCTGCGTCGCGTGATGGGGAGCGACGGGTCATCGAACGCTGCCGGCGGAGCTCCTCGTAGCTCTGGCACAGCGTTATGACCTCGGCCACTGTGCCAGGGTTTTTGGCGAGCAGCATGGTGAAGGCATCGTCGTCAATGCCTTTAATTACGTTCCGGATCTTGTCAGACTCAGACATGGTTCCGTTGGCCTTCTTACACAAGTCGAGGACGTCTTCGATATAACTTGTGAACGATTCACCGGCCTGCTGAGATCGCTCACGTAAGCGCTGTTCGGCTTGCAGCTTACGAACTGCTGGGCGGCCAAAAACGCTGATGACGGTGGTCTTGAAATCGGCCCAAGTAACAAAATCGGACGCGTGGTTGTTGTACCACAAGCTTGCTACGCCCGCGAGGTAGAACACCAAGTTGCTTAACTTGCCTTCTTCGTCCCATTTGTTGGGGATGCTGACCCGCTCGTAAATTGCGAGCCAGTCCTCCACGTCGGTGCTATCGGCGCCAGTGAAGATAGGTGGGTCGCGTATACGGGGGACACCGGGACATGTGCTCGTTGCGAGAGGAGGCGTTTGCTGGGCGGCGTCTTGAGGCATGGTAGATGGCAAGGTACGGGATCGGAGCTCCAGGGGCATTGAATGGGAGCAGAGCACTCTCCACCAAATTGTTAAGGTGTTTAATAGACAGCACTCAACGACAATGAGTAATGGCGACAGTCACGGCAAGGCACGAACTCCCTGCGCGAGCGGCGTTCTTTCTTCAAGCAACCAAAGAGGATGACCCACTAGAAGGCGCTGGAGAGGGTAACCCATTACCATGTCCCAAGGCTTCTCTACAGTTTCTTTTTTAACATGAAAGTGTTTTATGCCGGGGTCGACCACTGCTCCACTGACGTATTTCCGTCACGGGTATGACGTTGTAAAATATAAAGACTAATAGATGGCAAAGAAAAAATGAATAAAACGTTCCGTCACCGCGAGTCGAACTTACGACTCCTCGCTCCGCAGCACGCGGTGCGAAATGATTAGGCCACAGACGGCAGGTTCTTCGCCCTGCTAAAGGCGAGCTATTTATATACACCACTTGCCGGTAGCGGTACTCAGAGATCGGTGGTACATCAGCGTGTTTTCGTTATCACTAGCGAGGCGGCACGAATGGCTCGAAGAGCGCGCTTTAAAGATGGCCCCCCCACGCGTCGCGATGATTGCGCGCCTCTACAGAACCTGGTCGCTCGTGCGCGCGCTTAACTCGTGATGGCGGTAGTTTGTACGTCTTGTGCTCTCACCGCAAGTTTTCGTTGAGAGCACGAAGGTCACTTCGCTCACTTTTGCTCACTTTTGCTTCGCTCGCTTTTGTGAAAGGAGCCCGCTGCTCACACAAAAACATATTACAACTGTGACAGTTCGCGCATCCTGTGTACGTTCGTTCTGTGCGTCCTTTCGGCTTGAGCAGCGCGTTGCAAGTTTCCAGCTGTTTGCCGTTCTTCGCGTGACGTTACAATTTGTTGCTATAGCATTCATTCCTTCACCCTTGGGGTGAAAGAATGCCCAACAAACGCTCAACTACGTCTGTGAAGACACGTTTCACTTACGTGTTATAGCCGGTTCCTATGACAGAGGGATCAGCCATGTTTTTTAGGGGCGAAGCTCCTTAAGGCGGCACCCGTTCGTCCCTCGTCGTGCTCGTGGTAGTGAGTAACAAGCCTTACCCTTTGACCTCCAAGGTGGTGCCGGTGGGAGATTTCTCCTGTGCGTTGTTGAACAATAAAAAAATCGCAGCGTGCGCGTTAACTAAAAGCCGACTTCTTCTGTCTCTCATTCCCATTAGCAGCCATTGTTTACCTCCAAGGTAGTGCCTGGTGAGATTTCTCCTGTGCGTGATTAAACAATAAAAATTTTGTTCAAAACGCCGTTGATTGATGAAATAAACCAACGAAAGACGCCAGATGTTTTGTAAAAACAAAACGAAAGAACGCCAGATGTTTCTAAAGCAAAACGAAAAAGACGCCAGCTGCTTAACGAAAGACGCAAGGTGTTTTCTAAAGCAATGGTTTTCTAAACAATGAAAATTCACAGCGTACATGTAAAATTAAAGTGAGCTGCAAGTCGTCATAACTCATCGAACCTTTAGTATAAACGCGCCCGATCTCACGTCGGTGATGATGTACTGGGCAGAATTCACGGAAGATTCACGGTTTACCGATGAACCTCCGCAGCTTCGCCCACTCATCATCATTCACTCCGTGGATATGCTGTGATTTTTTTTTCTCTTTCTCTGTTTCTTTCTCTCTTTCTCTGTTTCTTTCTCTCTTTCTACCTTCGCCCTCCCCCTCACCCTCACATCTCCGCTTTGTGCTTCCCCCTTGCTATACGTCGGACAAATTGGAGCACTTGTTCTGGGAGCAAAGCAGAAGAAGAAGAGGACGAAGAAAGCGGGTGCCGGTTCATGATGATGATAGTTTTGGGTCGCGACATTTTACGCCGATCTAGAACAGCTTCGCTGTTAATAATAATATTATTAATAATAATAATGATGTGGCGACCACTGCGCACAGACTTACGCAGCCTCCGTCACGCCGGGCTAATCAATGACGAGACGGAGGCTGCGTAAGTCTGTGCGCAGTGGTCGCCACATCGGTCGGGACAGTATGATGTTCGAAGCCAACCAGCGTGGTCGGGACAGTATGAGGTGGCTCGGTTAGGGTGACACCCGTGGTGTCAGCGAACACCTGACAAGCAGCGTTGGTTCGGGTGTCGCACACAGGATCCGTAGGTGCTGATGCCGTCACGGGTGCCGGGGGCTCGTCTGCTGCGGCGGGTGCCGGGGGCTCGTCTGCTGCGGCGGGTGCCGGGGGCTCGTCTGCTGCGGCGGGTGCCGGGGGCTCGTCTGCAGCGGCGGGTGCCGGGGGCTCGTCTGCAGCGGCGGGTGCCGGGGGCTCGTCTGCAGCGGCGGGTGCCGTGGGCTCGTCTGCAGCGGCGGGTGCCGTGGGCTCGTCTGCAGCGGCGGCTGCCGGGGGCTCGTCTGCTGCGGCGGCTGCCGGGGGCTCGTCTGCTGCGGCGGGTGCCGGGGGCTCGTCTGCTGCGGCGGGTGCCTGGGCGCTCGTCTGCTGCGGCGGGTGCCGGGGGCCTCGGTTGCTGCCGGTGGCGGTGGGGCTAGCACGAACCTCGAAGTTGGTTGTATGCCTGCGGCCCAAGAGGAGGCACAACGCGTCGCAGAGCAGGAGGAAGCATAGCTACCGTGATGGCGTACTTGTCCGTCCTTCACCGACTCCGCATCCCACAATAATATTAAAATATTATTATTAATATTATTATTATTATTATTATTATTATTATTATTATTATTATTATTATTATTATTATTATTTATTATTATTATTATTACAACAATAAAGTTGTCTTTATTTTTTTCATTACAAAAAAGGGGGAAAGGACCAGAGACCAAAAGCTACAAACTGTGGCTTCAGTGCGCCTGAGGCCCAACATAATACATTCATACGACATACATGGGCAGAGATCACACTGTACATACAGTTGTATGGTTACATTTAAAAAAAGCTAGAACTACGCAAGTTGCAACAAAAATTAAATACTCCTTTTTCCTTCCATGAAATACTCCTCGATTATACCAGACATACGCAAGCAAAAACAAGAAGTCTATACACTGCACCATACAAAATATTTTTATGTTTTTATGTGTTAGGGTGAGTACGCGACTATAAGCTGTTTTCGCTTGTGTTTAAGAGCCTTGGCAGGAGGAAATTGCGGAGTTTGGTTTCCGTAGTTGGTCTTGCACGAGGAACAGTCCACTCTAGAGCACTTCTAGTGCAAACAGCTTTGTCTTTGAAGGTTAAATTAGCTAAAGATACCAAAACTCCTTTGCGGCGGAATCTGGGGTTTTACGTGCCAAAACCACGATATGATTATGAGGCACGCCGTAGTGGAGGGCTCCGGCAATTTTGAACACCTGGTGTTCTTTAACGTGTACTCACATCGCACAGTACACGGGCGCCTAGCATTTTGCCTCCATGGAAATTCTACCCCCCCCCCCCCGGTCGAACATTTTTAATCCATTTGGAGAACACACAATGCTTAAAAAAAACATGGTTGATCCCTCCGTCGTAGGAATCGAATAACACGAAGTAAAGCGTGCCCTTAAGAAGTAACTGACTGTTTACTGTACATTGATATAAGAGAGTTTGAACAATGCATATTGATGTCTGGCAGCTATAGCACCGTTTAACGTGGATGCAACTACTTTGATGCTTCGTGTTACATCCCCATGCCGACGACTAACGTCCATATTCAATGATTACACAAACACTTGTGGTAGCTATAGTAGTTAACGGTGAAATGTTAATCAGATAACAGTTGTGATAGCCAGAAGAGCGTCGCATATTGGACGCAGAACTTGGTTGCCACCCTGCGGCATGTCAAAATGTGATTGAACACCACGGCCGCACTAGAGGGAAACGCAAAGCGCGTCGTGCCGCCCCGGTAGCCCGGCCGCAATTTTTCTCGGGGCGAGCGTGTAGGCGGGGAACGCGGTGTTACAGCCACGTGAGGCAGGCGCACGTCGCAGAGCTATTAACGACGATAGTCTTTCTTGGGGAACTTAACGCAGAAATTTTGGTCTGTCTGTCTTTCTCTTTGTCTGCACGTCACTCGATTCAGCCACCCGGCCAAAGTTGAACCACTTGCTTGCCGCCCACCGATCTTGAACTGGTACGGCTGTTCATACTTGTGAACGTTGTCGATCAATAAGTAAATATTACGCATATCTGAGGCACAACATCATTTAGGTAAGTATTAGTTGGTGTGTTCCTTTAATAGCAAATACATAGATACGCAATTTTAAAGACCCTAGTTTCTAAGCTGCGCTGAAAATGCGACTGCGCTGAAACTTGTCTTCCTCCGTGCCCTCTGTCACAAGCTCAGGTTGTGTTTCGGTTTCGGGTCATATTGCATTGTACGAATGACAGGGGGCGCCGCTCTGGCATTCCTGTTTTACCAGGCGACGTGTAAATAAGAGAGTTTGTGGAGGAGTACTCGTGGAGTACGGACGTTTTCTTCCTTCGGCGCATCGCGCCAAACCGCGTGTTCGGGCTGGCCGGCGTCCCCGCCGGTCGCGTTGGTCACCGCCGGTCTTCGCCTGCCGCTGCGCCGGGACTACAAGCCCGCAGCACAGCACTCATGTTTCCCGACGTATTGCCAGATGGCGTCCATATCTCACGCAGCGCCTCTTCTATCTGCAGCGAAGCACGCAGATACGCGGCCAATTTTTTAAAGATGACAGTCTTTCTTGGGGAACTTACCCCCGTATTCAGAAACGCTCTTCACTTAAACTTGACTTGCCACTGCCTTCAACGCGTTTTGAACGCACTGCCTTTAGGCTGTGCCAAGGCAGCACAAACGCGTTCGAACGCGCTGTCCAAGGCGGTGGTAAGCCAAGTCGAGGAGCGTTTCTGAATACGGGGGTTAAGCGCAGAAATTTAGCTCTGTCTTTCTGTTTGTCGGCACGTCACTCGATTCAGCAACCCGGCCAAAGTTGAACCACTTGCTACCGCCCACCCTCTTGAACTGGTACGGCTGTTCCTACTTGTGAACTTGTCGATCAAAAAGTAAATATTACGCAAATCTGAGGCGCAACATCATTAGGTAAGTGTTCGGTGGGTGTTCCTTTAATAGAAAATACATAGATACGCAATTTTAAAGACCCCAGTTTCTTAAGCTCCGCTGAAAATGCGAATGCGCTGAAATTTGTCTTCCTCCGTGCCCTCTGCACAAGCTCATGTTTTGTTTCGGTTTCGGTTCAGTATTGCTTTGTACGAATGACAGGGGGCGCCGCTCTGGCATTCCTGTTTACCCAGGCGACGTGTAAATAAGAGAGTTTGTGGAGAGTACTCGTTGAGTGCGGACGTTTCTTCTCTTTCGGCGCATCGCGCCAACCGCGTGTTCGGGCTGGCCGGCGTCCCCGCCGGTCGCGTTGGTCACCGCCGGTCTTCACCTGCCGCTGCGCCGGGACTACCAGCCCGCAACACGGCAATCGTGTTTCCCGACGTATTGCCCAGATGGTGTCCATATCTCACGCAGCGCTTCTTCTATCGTCTTTAGACGACATTTGGCAGCGAAGCACGCAGATACGCGGCCAATTTTTTGGTTTGATTAGCGTGATGCTATCAGCGAGGCCGACGCTTTCACGACACTTGCGTTAAGGTCGCCACCTCGCGGTGGCTGAAGTAGCATGGGGAGGCATTGGCTGGGGTGGCTCTGGGTGGACCGTAGCTGTAGCATTCATCAATGGTACCTGGACGAGGGACGCGCCGGCGACAGAAGCGCTCCACATGGCTGGGTAGACAACAGTGGTAGCAGAGTGGCCTCTTATCCCGATGCACTCCAAGGTTATGGGAGACGTTGCAGGGCGGCGATAAAGAGGAACGTGCGGGCCTGCCGGCGCGCGCGTTGCGTAGAAGGCGTTTCTTTGGGTAGCCGAGTCCGCGATGGGGCAGGCATGTGACTGCCTTCTCGCGACGTCAGCGTAGGTGAGGGGCGCGGATACAGGCGGTGGCTGGTACGTGGGCGGAAGTGCCTCGGAAACCTGTGCTCTTCGATTGGTTTGTCGCAGCGACGATGAGAGCCCATAGTATTGCCTGTGAGAATGGCGCAAGAGACATTGGCGCGACATTTTCTCGGATGAACGGCTGAATCTGCTGCGTCAATACCGCGGGTCCTGAGATATGGCCAACGGTCGCTGTGCTGACGTGCTGGTCATGTTCAAACTAGGACATCGCATGGAAATGCTCTGCTTTCGCAAACTCATCATAGCTGTGGCAGTTGAATGACGTGTAACGACTGTTTGAGGTTTTTCGCCACAAGCATTGGAACGCATCGCCTCGATGCCTTCAATATGTGCTCGACTTTGTCGGCTTCGGACATGTCAGGGTTGAAGCGGCGGAGAGGCCTGCGACGCTCAATATGCGACGTGAGCACTCGCCAGCCAGTTGGGCGCGAACGCAAGCGCTGTTCTGCGCTGAGCCTGTGCCACGGTTGGTCGGCCGAATACGTCCTCGAAGGTCGTTTTGAAAGGGCTCAGTTGGAAATCACCCTCGTGGTTGTTCAACCAGCTTACTTCTCTCCAGGTAGACGTGGACGCGGCCAAATTTGTCGTTGTCATCCCACTTTTGTTGACACTCATTGGTTCGTAAAGAAAGCCAGTCTTCGGCGTCTTGCTCATCAGTCCCGCTCCCTTGGAACAGCGGGGCAGCGGACAGCTGGGGTTGGTAGAATTCTGCGGTGTAACATCGTTCGGCCTTGTTGATGGTGAAGGTAGAGTCCGGTTGCGGAGTTCCAGGATCGAGAACAGAACCAGCACTCTCCACCACTTGATGGTACGCGTTACCGTTGAGGCAGTGACGCGTTTAATCAAATCAAATCAAATCAAATCAAATCATTTTATTTCCCATCAGAAGATTACCACGGGTCCAACCAGCGTCCAAGCCGAGCAAGCGCGATCACACCAACAACAACCGCCTCCTCTTTTTCTTTCGTTGGCGCTCTTGTCTACGCCCTACCATGCTACATGACATTGTCGCCTGATACCATCGTTAATGGTGACTTTAATGGTGAGCATTATTCATACTCTTCATCTTCTCACCTGCAAATACTCATCGTCACCGCTTGGGTCTCAGCAGCGGGCTCAGGGTCGATGGCCAATAAAGAAGAGTATTGCGGCCTGACGTTGTCTCACAATGTATTTAATATTGCCCGGTCAGGTTACTACAACTGCAGTCTGGCTTGAGTGCACCCACGCTCAATAACTGTGCAGTGTTTCTTCGCATATTCCATTTTCTTTCTTTTCTTTCCTTCTTTCTTTGTTTGTTTCTTTGTCTTATATAACACGAAAGTTGTTATGCCGGGTCCACCAAGACTCAGTGACGTATTTCCGTCCCGGAAATGACGTCGAAAAAATGTACGCGATCAGATGCAAAGAAAAAAAAACGCCAGGCCTGCGCTAAACCGCAGCACAGTCACAGCGAAAGCTGGAAGAGCGGCGTTTCTAGAGCCCGGTAAGCTCTCTTGGGGCTACAATACAAGTACACTAGAAAGGTACCCACTACGCCATAAATCACAATTTTTGTGAAGTTTGGAAGCACCTACTAAGGCATTATTCGTCATTCTGCGGAGAAGCGAGGCACCAGCTACACGTCTGTAAGGAATTATGTGCACTTTGTTCACGCGACGACTCATGACGATGAAGAATTATGGCTCAGCCCTTGTAATGGGTTGGAATCTTTAAACAGCCCACCATTTATGTAATTTGCATGGGGTGACACCCCGGTCGCTATTTCCCACTCCCTTCATGCTGGTATAACATAGGTTGACGTGGGAAGAGACGGTGGGGGGGAGAGCGAAGAACTTTACTGAGACCCCTAGGAAATGGATCATGCCTTATGGGCTTCCTCGGCAACCAATACAATGCCCTTGCGAGGAACCCACTAACGCTATAAATCATTGTAATTTTACTGAGACCACAGGAGTGGATCATGCGCTTAGGGCTTCCTTGGCAACCAATCCAAGTGCACTTGCGAGGACCCACTACGCTATAAATCAATGTAATTTTTGAGAAGTAGGGCAGCAGGCACTCTGCCATTTGTCGTCATTCTACGGAGAGCGTTGGTACCTGCTAAACCCATGTAAGGCATTATGCGCACTTTATTGATGATGTGCCTGATGACGATGAAGAATTATGGCAGGGTCCTTTGTAATGGGTTGGCAGCATTCAACAACCTACTCGTTGCGCAATTGGCATTGTGTGACGCCTGTTACAGAATTCGCGCGTGCGACGCTTGTGCTTATTTTACTCTTCTACCACGCCATATTGCATATGCTAATGTGGTTCCTCCCGACATGAAGCCTGTATAGGACCTTTTAGCCTATACAGGCTAAAAGGTCCTATATTGAACAACCACGAGGGTGAGATTTCCACTGAGCCTCTTTCAAAACTGACCTTCGAGGACGTATTCGGCCGACCAAACCGTGCACAGGCTCAGCGCAGAACAGCGCTTTCGTTATCGCGCCCAACTGGCTGTGCCAGTGCTTCACGTCGCATATTGAGGACTTCGCAGGCCTCTTCGCCGCTTCAAACCCTGACTGTCCGAACCGCAAAGTCGAGCACATATTTAAGGCATCGAGGACGATGCGTTTCCACATGCTTGTGGCGAAAAACCCTCAAACAGTCGTACACGTCATTCAACACTGCCACACTATGATGAGTTGCGAAGCAGAGCATTTCCATGCGACTGTCCTAGTTTGAACATGACCAGCACGTCAGCAGCGACCGTTGGCGCCATATCTCAGGACCCCGCGGTATTGACGCAGCAGATTCAGCCGTTCATCCGAGAGGAAATGTCGCGCCATTGTCTCTTGCGCCATTTCTCACAGGCAATACTCATGGGCTCTCATCGTCGCTGCGACAAACCATCGAAGAGCAAGTTTCCGAGGCACTTCCGCCCACGTACCAGCCACCGCCTGTATCCGCGCCCCTCACCTACGCTGACGTCGCGAGAAGGCAGTCACATGCGCTGCCACCCATCGCGGACTCGGCTACCCAAGAAACGCCTTCTACGCAACGCGCGCCGGCAGGCCCGCACGTTCCTCTTTATCGCCGCCCTGCAACGCCTCCCAATAACCCTTGGAGTGCATCGGATAAGAGGGCCACTCTGCTACCACTGTTGTCTACCCAGCCATGTGAGCGCTTCTGTCGCCGGCGCGTCCCTCGTCCAGGTACCGTTGATGAATGCTACAGCTACGCCCCACCCAGAGCCACCACAGCCAATGCCTCCCCATGCTACTTCAGACACCTTCATAGAACAGCCGTGCCTTCAACCCACGTAGATCCCCCCCCCCCCCCCCGCCCGCGCGGCGACGTTCGCTTTCGCCAATGGGTCGTCGACCAACACCCGCCCGAACGGAAAACTGACCATCGCAGTTCCGGACGCAAGAACTGCGCCGCTATCGAACTCTATAAGGCCTCGCTCTCTACCTGCTAACCAAATAACTGTATTCATTGAAGGTGTTGCCGTGGAAGCATTAGTCGACACTGGAGCTGCTGTGTGAAGCAATGTGCCGCAAGTTAAAAAAATTTGCGGTGGCTTAGCTCGGCTATGCCAGGATGTACGTAGCGTTAGCAAAGGTTCAGCTGCATTATTCTTAGCTTTCCAGATTGTCTAGGATTATTAGCCTTCTTCTGTTCATTCTTCGTACGCTGAACCGCTATTTGCCAGGCAACTACTTTGGGATCCAATGAGATAAGCTTCTCGGCTCTTCTGCGCCGTTGAGCAGCATTTGCGCTCTCCTTCTCCATGGCGTTACCCACCTGCAAACGCCAGTCAGAGGCGCTATCAAGCGGCCCCAGCGCAGTGTCAGACGGCGACTGCACAGCGAAGGCGACTAGCTGCGCGCGCGCTGGCGCCACTGTGTCTATGGCTACGACGTCACTCCTCTCGAATGCGGCGCAGATCAGCAGCGGCGAGCTGCGCGCGGCGGTGGCGGAGTCGGCGCGCGCAGGCGCCAGCGTGTCTGCCACGCCTACGATGCCACTCCTCCCGAACGCGCAGACCAGCAGCGGCGAGCCGCGCGCGGTGGTGTCGGAGAGCGCGTGAGATGCCAGCTCCGGTGACCCAGCTGTGTGGCATCACTGATCCTCGCGCATGCGCAGCACGGCTCGTGGCCCTCCACGCGAAATCGGCTCCGGCTAGGCAAGTGTAGCTAACGCTACAAAAATTTACGATTCCGCTTTCTGGCGTCTCCCTGAGCATGGCAACCGCGCATTACGTAAAGCCTTCTATGACGTGCACGGCTCGGCTACTCATCCAAGACGTTTCTTACGTGGACGAATTCCTCGTCTTTTCACAGTGCTCACACGACATCATATTGGGCTGGGACTTCCATTCCACACTCCATGCCGTTGTTTATTTTGCCCGTGCCGAACTAGAATTATCGGTGATCTCCGAAGTCGATTCTGCCAAGTCTTCTTTTTCTTGTGTCGTCGTCGCCGCGGACAAGGGCCTCCCACCTTTGTCTTCTGTTCTTGTGTCGATCTCCTGCGACTATGCTCCCTTCTCTAGCGCCATGTTCACGCCATCAGCAGGCTGCTTCTCGCAGAACTTCATTCTTCCCTTCGCTCTTCTCACGATCGTCAACTCTTGCGCAACGATTTATGTCACAAATCTGCTTTCGGTCCCAGTCACACTATTGCGCGCAGACTGTATAGGCCGACTTGAGGACAATTGGCTGGCCAATCGCACGACAAGCCTTCAGGTCGCTAGTGTTAATCCCGTTACCACCTCCAACACATCCTCCCTAGACGTCTTCCCTCCATCAATTGATTCGGAACTTCCTGTTGCTCAACGAACCCAGCTTTTGAAGCTTCTCGACCCCTTTTGAGACGTATTTCGACTACAAGGAAACCAGGTTGAGCCGAATATCTGTAATCGTTCATCTGATACAGGCACTCATGCACCCCTGCGCCAGCGTCCATACCGGGTCTCTCACGCTGAACGCCGAGTTCTTGACGACCAGGTGACTAATATACCTAATCGTGGCACGGCCGCCTGTTTTTTTTTTTATGTAGCGGCCGTGATCGTGGCGTCATACAGCCGTCCCACAGCTTGGGCCTCCCTTTGGTACACGTTAAAAAGAACGGTAGCATCCGCTTTTGCGTTCATTATAGGTGCCTTAACGAGATCACGCGCAAAGATGCTTATTCGTTCCCCAGAATCGACGACGCTATCGACTGTTTGCAAGGGAGTTCTTTTCTTCGCTGGAACAGCTGATCTCGTCACTATCGAGAAAACGTACCTGATGCCTTGTCCTCATCGTGAGATGGCACAAAGCGATGGCTCATTTCACCACTTATTTTTTGCTGTCAGCGCTATGGGCGAGTATCAAACGCAATTTCGGATCGAAGCGGGTGGTCGCGTCTTCATGAGCGCTGCGCTATTAATTTGCAACCACAGTTACTGGCGGTTACTGGAACAACAATTAAAAAAATACTCCGTAATTAAGTTAAAAATATACATATCACTTACTGATGCTAAGCAGCATCTGTTAAGGAAGCGCAAATGTCGCAACCCTGCGAATTATAAGGTAATTATATCTGGAACGATATCTTGCGGCGCAAGCATGTGGCTTGCTTAAACCCCGTAGCGTTAGTAGTGCTGAACGATAGTGGTGAGATGGAGTATAGTTTTGACCAGGGGGAGGTTCGCGCTTACTGCTCATAGGCCCGAGTACTGGCTAGGCAGCTGAACTATCATCCGCCTGCCTTGATAGACGCTTGCGATGCACCCCAGCAGAACGCGGATGGCCCGACGCCAGAAGGCGTTGCCGATCTATTGGATTGGATTGGAAAAACTTTAGTTATGAAAAAATATACAGGTTGTCCCACATAACTTGAGCCAAGACTTTGAAAATGAAAGGCACTTGAGAGGCAAATTGAACCAAACGTATACTATTCGCACTAGCCTATAGATACTCAGGCTATTTTTTATTTTCCCCTAAACAAATTAGTTAATTATTTTTAATTACCTAGCTTTTTAATTATTGGCTGAAAACCCAAAATATCAACACTGAGCTGTAGAGGATTTTTAGAAACCACGGACTGAATTGTTTCCTGTACGATACGACTCGCGGTGTTATTTTTTCCGCGTTGTAAAGAAAGCCCGCGAAATTTGAAAAGAGGCCATGTGACGGACCGCGAGCGCGCTGCTATAGCGCTGCTCTCAAACGTGCAACCGGTGAACGAGGTCGCCCGCGGCTGCCACGGGGAAGCGACAGGGTGCTTTGAAAGTGGCCGATGTTTGGGCGTCCGTCTTTTGTTGAATGACGGTGCAAATGCACGCTGCTGGCCGAGCGCTGCCCCGGTGATAAAGCGGTCACGACTGCGAGGAAAAAAAGCAGTTTGGTTCTGATTCATGTAGATAGGGCGAAACGCGACAGAACGATGAAATGCCTCGACGGCTGCTGCAATTCGAGATTTCTCACCCCTGTTCTACTCGCGCGGCGTCGCTCGGCGCCGCGTCATGGGACACGAGGTGGCTATCACGTGACCGTTCTATGGCTTTTACAGGCTATTCTCACGTCTTGGACCGTTAAACAATGCATATTGAATTTGAATTTGAATCGAGCCTCGACCGATCCCGTGCAGCTCATAGAACGCTCGCAGGCTTTTCCGGGCGCGGCGGTGGTAGTGGTTTGAAGAGGAAAAGGTGATCAGGGGTGCTATCGCGGAACGATTCTATTTTTTATTCCAATGCTTTTTGTGCTTTTCGCGCTTGGCCATTGGTCAGAACGACGGTACGTCCGCGTTATCAACGCGATCAGCCAGCAGTGGGTGGTGGATGATAAGAATAGCATAGAATATGGTATTGGAATCGGAAACAGCATCGTCCCGCGATTGCACCCCTGGTTGTCTGCGGCTCCGCGGCGGCTTCGAGTGGGCGAGGAGAAGCGTCGGCGCGCCGGCGTCTTTTAATACTTGTTTTTTTCGTCGTTCGCGCTTCTTGGGTGAGCGGCTGGGGCCGTGCTATCGCGCTGCCGTTTGAAAGTGGCCGCGCGCGCGCTTTGTTGACGCGTTCGTTTATCGTTTGTGACAAAGCAGCTGACATGCCGTACTCGAATGAGCAACGAGCGGATATGGTTCCGGCCCTAGGTGCATCACGCGGAAACAGAAGGCAGGCAGTCAAGCTGTTTCAACGCTGGCATCCAGGTACGCGGCCGAGCTCAATGACCATTGTGCGTACTTATGAAACGCTGAAAGAGACTGGGACATTTACCACGAAACGGCACAAATGTTCAGTTTTGGGCGAGGAAGTGGAGAGGAATATCCTGTCCAAGTTTCTTGGAGACCCCCGGGCAAGTGTCCGTAGTGTGGGTGCTGAAGCTGGTGTCTCGGAATCTTCGGTGTGGAGGATACTAAGGAAGAGACAACTTCATCCCTACCACGTGCAGCTGCACCAAGCATTGGAGCCTCGTGACTTCCAGAATCACACAGACTTTGCAAACTGGATCCTACTCAAGATCGAAGAAGACCCAAGCTTCATGAACAAGGTACTTTGGACCAACGAAGCTAACTTCTCGCGCAATGCTCAAGTGAACCTCCACAACGCTCACTATTGGAGTGACAAGAACCCTCACTGGGTTTGGCAGGCGCGTCACCAATATCAGTGGCCATTCAATGTGTGGTGTGGCAATTACGGTGGTACTATAATCGGACCTGTCTTCTTTGACAGCACACTTACAGGCGAACGATATGTCGAAGATATCTTGGATGGACCACTTGAAAATTTTCTGTGCGAAGTTCCACTGGCTAGGATTAAAGATGTCTGGTATCGGCATGATGGAGCTCCTGCGCACGGAAGCAGCAAAGCGTGCAATTGGCTGGATAAAGTTTTCCCGCAGAAGCGGATAGGGCGGCACGGGCCCATTGCTTGGCCAGCAAGGTCTCCAGATTTAAACCCCCTTGATTTTTTTGTTTGTGGGTACGTCAAGAGTCAGGTATACCAGGCATCAACCACAACATCAGGTAATCTAAAAGAAAAAATAAGACAAGTTTGCAACTCCATTCCCAAAACCATGGTCAAGAACGTCACGGAAAATCTGAGAGTTGTATTGCAGCAGATGGCGACCTCTTTGAACATGTTCTGTAATCGCGGCTTAATTTTGCGAGCACCGATCACCGAAAACAAAAAAAAAAGTCTCCTCATGCCGTTCGCCTACCAACGCCACCCGTGACTAGCTTCACGTCGTCGCCTCCTTTTACGCATCTCAAGTTTAAAAGAGACAATAAAGCTATTTTCTTGTTTTATTTATCCGTCTCGGACGCTTATCTCGGCAGCGTTCGGCCAGCAGCGTGCATTTGCACCGCCATTCAACGAAAGACAGACGCCCAAACATCGGCCACCTTCAAGGCACCCTGTCGCTTCCCCGTGGCAGCCGCGGGCGACCTCGTTCACCGGTTCCACGTTTGAGAGCAGCGCTATAGCAGTGCGCTCGCGGCCCGTCACGTGGCCTCTTTTTAAATTTCGCGGGCTTTCTTTACAACGCGGAAAAAATAACACCGCGAGTCGTATCGTACAGGAAACGATTCCGTCCGTGGTTTCTAAAAGTGCTCTAGAGCTCAGTGTTCATATTTCGGGTTTTCAGCCAATAAATAAAAAGTTAAGTAAATAAAAATAAATAACTAAATAATTTAAGGGAAAATAAAAAAAATAGCCTGGGTCTATCTATAGGCTAGTGCGAGTAGTATACGTTTGGTTCAATTTGCCTCTGAAGTGCCTTTCATTTTCAAAGTCTTGGCTCAAGTTATGTGGGACAACCTGTATATACTCGCGGACAACTTTTCTTGGCAATGAAGCGAAGGCTACAGCGCCAAATCGCGTGCATACTACCACCAGTGAATGTAATTCCTTAAATGCGTACGTATTAGATGCGAAGCATCTTATGGTGGAGTTCAAAGCGGTGGTGTGCGGCGTGACCACCTTTACTGCGCATGCGCAAGCCCTCTCCACACACCTCATCTTACCTCCCTCACTCCACTTCCCCTGTCCCATCCACCCCTCCACACCCATCTCCCTTTAAAGGGGCCCTGAAACGATTTTGACGATTTTGTGCGAACACATTGAGCCGGTAGAGCAAGTCCTAAGGATCATTTACAGACCGATTTAAGCTCTGTGCGTAAACTGTGTAATTTATTACAAGGCTTTAAAGCTGCGAATCGCCACCGATCACAGCGGCTCGGCCAAACGCGTTTTCAAACCGCCCACTTCCAGTGCGCGTCGTATTGGAAGTGCGACGTCACGCAGGCGGCTGATCTGATTGGATATGTCCAGTACACGTCACTAAACCTCCTGTGGGCAGCGAGCGTCGTCTGCCTGTGTAACAACGTACTCCGTGTTGACGTAAGCTGAGCGACAGTGTTTATCTCGAGGTTTCTTTTCTTGGACATATTTCTTTGCCCTAGCCGTGTTGTGTACCAGATATCTAGCAATTGGTGACTTGTAAAGATGCGATATCGTGCAATGTTCGTGAGGCATCTGGCGAGCGGAATCCCTTCAGCTCGTCGCTGCAATGAGCGTCGCGCTCTCACTATCCGTTCAACGCCACGATCCGCGTTTTTGTGGCTGTAACTTCACCCCTGAAGACACAACCACACTGCCCGAGTTAACACTTATCGGTGATCGTTCTCGAATTATTTTTGTTTGTCCGCATGCTTTTGCAGATTGTCGCCGTACAGGAGAATAAAATAAGATCAGCTGGTAGTGTGGCGGCACCTGTCGGAGCAGATATTAACCACTCCGCGAGCTTCGTCTTTGTTGGGCCTTCGAGATTGCGGGCAACCCGTCGGTGCACAATATCTGAGGCCATGACTGGGCGAAGCTCAAACCGTCGAGTGCGCTCATGGGAGCGCTGCGATCGCCGACGATGTCAGGGTGTCTGTGAGTTGAGGGTGCAAGGCAGTGGTGAGGAGGAGGGTATAGATATAAATTCCGTAGCGGCCTTGGTAGACAGTGCGTCGCTTAATTTCTGGTGCGAATGATTTGGGGATGCTACTGGCTAAACGCTGACAAAGCTTCAAAATACCGTTTCATGATCCCTTTAACTCTCATCCATCCCCTCTCCACTTCCCCCTCTTCCATCCCCTTCTCCCGTTCCCCTCTCCACTTCCCCTCTGAAACGCGGGCTCGACATGCCGAAACGCTGCTTCGCATCGCCCCATGGTCCCCTTTAGCAGGAGATGGCATGCTTTTTTTGTACGTGAAGTATAAAAACTACTCCTTAATTTTCTACATGTAGCTCATTGAGACAGGAGGCCGCAGGCACCAGTGATATATTCGTATTTATGTCGCTTTATACGTTGTCACTTTGCGTTTTTGTGCGCGTGAGAAAATTCCGCCTTTTACGTGTACCTAAAACGCTGAGCGGCGTCTGCGTCGGTATGCAACGCTGATTGCGCGAAGCCGTCTCTTTGCACAGCAGTACTAGACGCGCGCCAAACCGGACTACATCGCGTAGCAGTATATGTGCAGAAGCTCCGCCCCCGTAGCTTTCCCTTCATTGCCAAGAAAAGTTCTCCGCGAGTATAAAAGCTATACTCGGCGACAACTTTTCTTGGCACCACTGTGGTGTTACGATCGCGCTACGACCCACCACCGTAAAGGCTCCCACAGGCTGGACCCCGAGCACGACTACCTGGGCAGGTGCCTAAGAACCGAGCTGCATTAAGGTGCAGAACGCGCGACCCCTGTGCAGTGCTCTCTTCCTTGCTGGCGTCCCTCTCAGAGACACTGGACGCGTTCCTCGGAGACGCCGGACGCGTCCGAACAGCGGGCTGCGCCTTCCTCCTCTTAGCGTCTGAGCGCTGATAAAAGGCCGGCGCATCGAGCGTCGAGAGCTTCTTCTTCCACATGCGTTGTGTGTGCTTTGTCCTCGTCATGTATTAAACGTCTCTTTTCGTTGGCTACCTTTTGCCTTGCCACTGCCTGGATCTTCCCAGCCCAGTCCTTTGGCCCTCGTGTCATGCTACCCACGAGACCCTGGTGCATCTCGTAACAACTGGATGGCAGAGGCGGGATTGCAGTGGACCTTGCAACTTGTGCCAACTGAACCGTGGACATCGCAACGAAGCCCGTGACTGCAGTCACGTGAGTGTCGGACTTTTCCCTCTTGAAGATGTGCCAGGCTTTTAAGAATAGCTTTGAAGGTTGAAGCTGGCAGGCTGTCTTTATCAGTACTGAGTCCCTTTGCGTTATCGCACTTGGCGGTAGCTGATAAAGAAAAGATAGGGAGAAAGGTTCAGTGTCTGGGCTGGTCATGAATCTCAATTCTCTACGCAAGCCTGAATTGTTATTGCTATGCGCAGAATTGGGAGTGGAAGCGGGAAACGCTAGACGGAAGCCGCAAATCATTCAGGCTTTGCTTGCCTTGGAAGCAGATGACAGCGAGCTTCTAAAATGTTGGGAAATTGTCAAAGAGCGCCAGGCAAACGATGAAAAGAGGCGCGCTGAAGAAAAAGAGAGATTATTGCTTGAGCTCGAATTAAAGCGCTTAGAGCTGGAACTGCAGAACGCGAAGGCGGCTAGCGTCGAAGCGCACCTGCCAGTCGCAGAAGCGCGAGAAAATTTTAGTATGAAGGATTTAATGCAGCCTTTCCAAGTAGGAGAGGACATTGGAATGTTTCTCGTGAACTTTGAACGGACTTGCCAAAGAATGAAGTTCTCTAAGGCGTCATGGCCACAGCGCCTGTTAACCGTTTTGCCGTGCCAGGTAGCGGACGCTATGGGGAGACTTGGCGCAGAGCAGTATGAGGACTACGATACTGTAAAATCCAGCCTTCTTAAGAGATACCGCCTGTCTCCAGAAGCGTTTCGGCAGCGCTTTCGAAAAGCCACCAAGTTGAAAAACGAATCGTACGTTGAGTTCGGATACAACTTCAAGCTCAACTTCGTTGAATGGCTAAGAAGCGCGGAAGTTTACGGAGACATGGCGAAGGTTGTCGAGTGCCTGTGCCTAGAGCAGTTTTACAACACTATTCCTGACCGAATGCGTGTATGGATCCTCGACAGGCCCGACGTGACCACAGTTGAAAAAGCGGCCGAGCTCGCGGAGGAATACGCGTCGCGCCATGCATCGCAGCAAAGTGAAGGGCGGACGCTCGACGCGTTTCTGAAGAAAGGCGCGGAGAATAGATCCGCAATGTTTTTCAAACGCGACGGGAACGCGAAAGGCGTAGAGCCGGAGAAGGAAGTCGAGCAGACGCTACCGAAAGCTCCTTTTAAAGATAAGAACAAACAGTTTGAAGCGCAGAAACAGATAACATGCTATAAATGCCATCAACCGGGGCACCTTGCATCAGGTTGCCGAAATCAGCGTCTGGTGTTCTCCTATGTCAGCGCCGATGATGAGAACTTAGAGCTGCTTAAGCCGTTCATGAAAGAATTTACAGTGAACGGAAAGCGCTGCAGGGTTCTTAGAGATTCTGCAGCGACCATGGATGTCGTTCATCCATCTTACGTCAGTGCCAATGACTTCACTGGCGAGTGTGCGTGGATACGACAGGTTGTACAGGAGGACAGCGTTTGCCTGCCTCTTGCGCAAGTTCATATCGAGGGGCCCTTTGGAGCGTTCACTACTGAAGCTGCGGTTTCGGCCAGACTCCCACCACAGTATTCCTACCTATTTTCGAATAGATCAGAAATGTTTCTAAGGAATATGGGAACTTGTTTTGAACAGGGGGAGGTTTGACCCCTTACCCGCTTAAAAGCACGAGAACGTTCTAGGCAGCCGGACTATGATCCGCCTGCCTTGATAGACGCATGCGAGGCGCCACAGCCGAACGCGGATGGCCCAATTCCAGAAAGCGTTGCCGATCTAGACGCTAGAACCGTTGCTAGAACAGATGCCGCTTTTCCAGAAGTGCAAGGGCAAGCTCCCATAAAAAAATGGGGCTCTCCAGAAGAGCAATGGCATTTTGTTCCACCCATATCGAGAAAAGGGAGGCGTCGTCTTCGGCGAAAAAAAAATGTGTCACGCAAACACGCTCTCCGCTTGAGCCTCGCATTTCAGGAAATCGATTTCAAAATGCTATGAAAAAAAAAGGTAATGCAGATTTAAGCGACTGCTTCGAATAACAAGTGTGCCTGAATGTATTGCAAACTCGCGTCTGCAGTGTTCTGCAAAATGTAATTATTTGTTTAAAAAATGTATTCCTTTCACTTTGAGAATTGAGGTACTGGCTAATGCGTTGGGCATTGGATTTTTGTTCCTGTCGCCTGCCAACATTATTGATTGTTTTAAACTGAGCCTGGTAGGTCTTTGGGTGAATTGTCTGGCGCTTGCGGGTTGCTTTCACCGAGGTACTTCTAGTGAAGCCACCATCAAGATCACACTTCTGAATACGTACAACAAGGCCAGAACTGTTTTGAGTTTTCACAACCGACGCACCAAAAGGAAGCCATCCATACAGCGGTTTGTGTAATGGGTGTTGCTGTGTCGCCTTATCGTGGTGCACTTTCCAGGACGACAATTGTGCCGCGAACGACAGAGTCCAAGCGTCGCCAGCAACGCGCACTTCAGATTTCCGCAAAGTATCCCTCTGGACAGTGGTTGCTGACCCTTGTCCATCGGGACAACGATACCCCGGCGGAGAAGCTGTTACGATCGCGCTACGACCCACCACCGTAAAGGCTCCCACAGGCTGGACCCCGAGCACGACTACCTGGGCAGGTGCCTAAGAACCGAGCTGCATTAAGGTGCAGAACGCGCGACCCCTGTGCAGTGCTCTCTTCCTTGCTGGCGTCCCTCTCAGAGACACTGGACGCGTTCCTCGGAGACGCCGGACGCGTCCGAACAGCGGGCTGCGCCTTCCTCCTCTTAGTGTCTGAGCGCTGATAAAAGGCCGGCGCATCGAGCGTCGACAGCTTCTTCTTCCACATGCGTTGTGTGTGCATTGTCCTCGTCATGTATTAAACGTCTCTTTTCGTTGGCTACCTTTTGCCTTGCCACTGCCTGGATCTTCCCAGCCCAGTCCTTTGGCCCTCGTGTCATGCTACCCACGAGACCCTGGTGCATCTCGTAACAGTGGCAACTACAGAGCCAAAGTACCTGCATGCGCTCGCGCCAAGAAATAATACCTATATTCTAATTCGAAAAGTTACCTAGCTCGAATAAATGAACATTTCTTCATTATAAAAAGAGAACGAGTATGGGAAGCCGTCTGTGAAAAAAACTTATTGTAAACTTCAATTTTGTGTCTGTCTTTTTAAATGCGAGCATTCATTAGCGAAGCATTGGCACTTTGAGCGTTTCTATCTACGTATCTATCTATCTGTCTACCCGCCTACGTTTGGGTGCTCTCATGATAGCCTCCTTAACTTGGCGCAGGCCAAAATTTGCATGGGAAGGTAAGAGGACTTGAGGAATACGATTGTCTGGTCATGGCATGAATAAAGTGAAAATCCTGTCGCGTACGTCGTCAAACCCTTTCCTCTAGACACGTGTGGCATATACCCGTTTACCACGGGCCGCGGTGTACGGGTATGCGCCACAGGTGATTGACAGTTTATATCTGCCCACGAATGGCGAGAACAGATATTGGTAATTTAAATGTGACAGCGTTAAGAAAAATCGACATCGGCAGCGTTGACCTGAGGCATTGAAAGAATAAAGATTAGGATCCCAGCAGGAATCGAACCCAAGCATTCTGCGTGGCAATCAGGTATTCTACCACAGAGCCACGCAGATCTATAAAATGGTTTGGAAAAACAGCCTATGCAGGCGTAAAAGCGGTGCAACATCAATTGTGGTTGTGGTGCTGGCTATCTAATTTTACAAGAAAGCAATAAACACTACATATGTACTCGTACAATAGAGGCGTCATATCGGATAAATTTCTGTGGTTCCAGTGTTTGCTGCACTTTCATAGCAGTCTAATAAACATTACATTTGTATTCCTGTGATTAAGCAAGCTATATTATAGAATTGCTCGACCTCGGAGGAATACAGTAACGAAAGTTACGTACGATATTCACATGACTGCACCATAAAATGCACTTAGTTTCGATAATACCGACGTATGTACTTTAACGTGAGGGCTGACATTACGTCGCACCATAAGTTACCCTTTAAACGCCAGTGTTGTCGACGTGCCTGGTAAGCCCACGATGTGCACGCAGCTACTACACTTACAAAAACATATCGATCCACCTCGTAACGCTTGGCTCAATGCTATAAAATACAGCATAGAAGTACTCGCTGGTTGCTTCGCATGAAACCGATTCCCACAACGCGTGGGATCTGCCGAAATTTTTATTTCTTGGACAGTACCACGTTTTCCTCACGCCTGCTCTCTCAGTAAACATAGCGCCCGCGATGCCGCCTGAACCGTGTGCGGCCGCAAACTCGCCGTCTCGTTCACCGAGGAAGCTATACTCTAAATGTGACAGAAAGTGGTTATGCAAACAGACCAAGCAAGTTATCTGCAACGTCTACGCTGGAGTGAGGCGCCGTCAGCGTGACTTGTCTGCAAATGCAGTGTGCCGGACTATCGCCGAGCTCACCGGAGTGAGCGAGCGAACAGTTAAGCGTATCAAGGCTCAAGCTCTGCGGGCCCCACTTGCCTCCCCGAGGCGCAAGAAATTGAATTTCTCAGGCCAAACTGAGAAGCGCATCACCGACAAGACGCGGCTGCTGCGCTATGACACGTTTGCGTTGGCAGCACTGCGGCGCAAAGTGCACAGTTACTTCATGCGCAATGAATGAATATGGCCGACAAGATACACAACGACGTGATCAGTGACCCTGGCATGGACATGCCGACCATCAGCACTCGTACGATCCAAAGAATGCTGAACGACTTGGGGTTCGCCTTCACAAAAAGAACAAATAATTCCGCTTTGCTCGAGAGAGACGACATCGTTGCTTGGCGTCGAAAGTACCTCCAGACCATCCGAGAAATGCGGAGGCAGCGGCGGTAGTTCTAACGTTCTTTTCAATGCGAAGCATTTCTTACCGAACTTCTGCGACTTTCAGCGTATCTATCTATCTATCTATCTATCTATCTATCTATCTATCTATCTATCTATCTATCTATCTATCTATCTATCTATCTATCTATCTATCTATCTATCTATCTATCTATCTAGCTGCCTACGACTTTGTGCTCTCCTGGTCGATTGGTTAATCAAATGTACACCAAAATTGGTGTGGCGTAACATGACTGTATGACGAACATAAATGACAAGTCATAACATGAAAAACATGACACGCATGTCATGTACAGCATGACTTACGTGCCACGCTCATGGTGCGCTGGCGGCCGTTTCGCTAGCTTGATCTACCCCGAAATTGGTATTGCGTGGCGTGACTGCGTGACGAACATAAATAACACACGGGTTAACATGAAAATCATGACACGCATGTCATGTACAGCATGACTTACGTGCCACGCTCATGGGGCGCTGGCGGCCGTTTCACTAGCTTGATCTACCCCGAAATTGGTATTAGGTGACGTGACTGTGTGACGAACATAAAAACACAAGTTAACATGAAAATCATGACACGCATGTCATTTACAGCACGACTTACCTGCCAAGCTCATGGTGCGCTGGCGGACGTTTCGCTAGCTTGATCTACCCCGAAATTGGTATTGCGTGACGTGACTGTGTGAAGAACATAAATAACACACGAGTTAACATGAAAATCATGACACGCATGTCATGTACAGCATGACTTACGTGCCACGGTCATGGGGCGCTGGCGGCGGCTTCGCTAGCTTGATCTACCCCGAAATTGGTATTGCGCGACGTGCTTGTGTAACGAACATAAATAACACGAGTTAACATGAAAATCATGACACGCATGTCATGTACAGCATGACTTACGTGCCACGCTCATGGGGCGCTGGCGGCGGTTTCGCTATATTTATATACACCAATATTGGTATCTTGTGACGTGACTGTGTGGCGAACATAAAAACACGAGTTAACATGAAAATCATGACACGCATGTCACGTACCGCATGACTTACGTGCCACGCTCATGGGGCGCTGGCGGCCGTTTCGCTAGCTTGATCTACCCCGAAATTGGTATTGCGTGACGTGACTGTGTGTAGAACATAAATAACACACGAGTTAACATGAAAATCATGACACGCATGTCATGTACAGCATGACTTACGTGCCACGCTCATGGTGCGCTGGCGGCCGTTCGCTAGCTTGATATACACCAAAATTGGTATCTTGCGACGTGACTGTGTGACGAACATAAATAACACGAGTTAACATGAAAATAATCAAACCCATATCATGTACAGCATGACTTACGTGCCACGCTCATGAGGCGCCGACGGCCGTTTCGCTAGCATGATATATACCGAAATTGGTATCTTGTGACGTGACTGTGTGACGAACATGAATAACACGAGTTAGCATGAAAGTCATGACACACTTGTCATATACAGCATGACTTACGTGCCACGCTCCTGGTGCGCTGGCGGCCGTTTCGCTAGCTTGATCTACCCCGAAGTTGGTATTGCGCGACATTACTGTGTGACGAACATATAATAGGAGTTAAAGGGGTCATGAACCACTTTTCCAAGTAATGATCTAATGGCCTCAGTATCGGAGTGTACTGCCTCCCGAATCGATTGCCGCAAAAATTTCTCGAATCCGTCAAGAATCAGCGGAGTTACGGGGGTTTGGCGCACGCTCCCAGCGCTTTCTCTCTTTTCTCGTGCCGACGAGCGCACAAGAAGCTAGACAGGGAGGGATGGCATGGGGGAAAGAAGTTACGCCAGCACGCGTCATGAAACGCGATCGCTCTCCCGCTGTGATTCGCTTGCGCGAGTGCGGCTACCGTGTACTGAGGAGTGCGGCGCCGGCAAGTGGCGGCACCCCGCGGCAAGAAGCGCATCTGATCCGAACGCCGCTCTCGATTTACGTCGGCTATCGGCCAATAAGCATGCTATGTCTCTTGCGACGTACAGCGGACAGACGCCCCGCCCACCGACGAGAGTGAGAACCGGCCTCTGTTTGAAAAGAGGGTGCCTGGGGAAACGGCAACTTCGCGCTCCGCTTGTGGCCATTACGCGGCGCGCACGACTGTAATATTTGGCAGAGCAGTTCATAGCCGTGTCAGCTTTCCGCAGGATGTGTTTTTTCAATCAGCCCAAGGGGTGCTTCATGACCCCTTTAACATGAAAACCATGACATGCTTTTCCTCAGTGACATACAAGACGATGTATGCAGCTCTTTGCTGGCTGCTTCGCATTACATCGATTCCCACAATGCGTGGGATCTGCCGGCTTTTTTATTTCTGCACACTTTCTGTTCACTACACGTGATTGTTGGTAAAAAAGTTGACGCGAATGGTGAGCATACGTGTGTACCTACTGGTTAGCGAAAACGATAGGTGTGCTTTGCATTTGTGATCGCCAAACGTGTGCTGTTGACGTGAGTGATCGAAAGCCTTACATAATCATGGCTTAAGTCGCAGCGAAATTCTCCTTTAAGATAGGGTGGCTATTCATGCTTGCGCTTGTAAGTTAAATAATAGTATTCGCCGAAGATTCCGTTGCATGTGGTGTAGGTTTAACTCAGCGTTGTGTGTTGCAGCGTTTCCCGTAGCATCGTTTGAGAAGACTTACTGCCGTTTTTCCGCGTAGGAGCAAGGAATCTCGATGGCTTGGAGAAATGAATAGCTAGTGATGGTCCTCTGAATTGTAGATTTTATTGAGCGAATACGCTGGGCACGTATTTGGGGATTGGGGACGTGGTTGTATCAGCTTTGATATACAGCCTGCAGGGGCGTAGACAGAAATTTTTTACGGGGGGGGGGGGGGGGAGGCACCACTTCTGTCTGAGTGGGGGCCGGTTCGGACTATGTGGTCGAGTGTCATTTTGCGCTCTGTATTCCCTTGAAGAAAAAGCCGGCAGATCCCACGCATTGTGGGAATCGATGTAATGCGAAGCAGCCAGCAGAGAGCTGCATACATCGTCTTGTATGTCATTGAGGAAAATGCGTGTCATGGTTTTCATGTTAACTCCTATTATTTATGTTCGTCACACAGTCACGTCGCGCAATACCAATTTCGGGGTAGATCAAGCTAGCGAAGCGGCCGCCAGCGCCCCATGAGCGTGGCACGTAAATCATGCTGTACATGACATGCGTGTCATGATTTTCATGTTAATTCGTGTTATTTATGTTCGTCACACAGTCACGTCACGCAATACCAATTTCGGGGTAGATCAAGCTAGCGAAACGGCCGCCAGCGCGCCATGAGCGTGACACGTAAGTCATGCTGTACATGACATGCGTGTCATGATTTTCATGTTAACTCGTGTTATCATGTTCGTCACACAGTCATGTCGCGCAATACCAATTTCGGGGTAGATCAAGCTAGCGAAACGGCCGCCAGCGCTCCATGAGCGTGCCACGCAAGTCATTCTGTACATGACATGCGTGTCATCATTTTCATGTTAACTCGTGTTATTTATGTTCGTTACACAGTCACGTCACAACATACCAATTTTGGTGTATATAAATCTGGCGAAACGGCCGCCAGCGCCCCATGAGCGTGGCACGCAAGTCATGCTGTACATGACATGCGTGTCATCATTTTCATGTTAACTCGTGCTATTTATGTTCGTTACACAGTCACGTCACAACATACCAATTCTGTTGTATATAAATCTGGCGAAACGGCCGCCAGCGCCCCATGAGCATGGCACGTAAGTCATGCTGTACATGACATGCGTGTCATGATTTTCATGATAACTCGTGTTATTTATGTTCGTTAGACAGTCACGTCGCAAGATACCAATTTTGGTGTATATAAAGCCAGCGAAACGGCCGCCAGCGCACCATGAGCGTGGCACGTAAGTCATCCTGTACATGACATGCGTGTCATGATTTTCATGTTAACTCGTGTTATTTATGTTCGTCACACGGTCATGTCACAAGATACCAATTTTGGTGTATATAAAGCCAGCGAAACGGCCGCCAGCGCACCATGAGCGTAGCATGTAAATCATGCTGTACATGACATGCGTGTCATGATTTTCATGTTATGACATGTCATTTATGTTCGTCATACAGTCATGTTACGCCACACCAATTTTGGTGCACATTCGATTAACCAAGCGACCAGGAGAGCACAAAGTCGTAGGCGGCTAGATAGATAGATAGATAGATAGATAGATAGATAGATAGATAGATAGATAGATAGATAGATAGATAGATAGATAGATAGATAGATAGATAGATAGATAGATAGATAGATAGATAGATAGATACGCTCAAAGTCGCAGAAGTTCGCTAAGAAATGCTTCGCATTTAAAATTACTGGGGGGGGGGGGGGGAGGAGTGCACAGGCCCGGAGTGCCGCCCTCTGGCTACGCTTCTGGCAGCCTGAAACAGGTTTCCTAAACATCATTGGCTTCAGTCTTTCACAGAGCTAGCTTATCAGTGTTATGTGTTCGCATAGCTTTTGCGAGTGCACTTTTTTTGCCGTTAAACAAATGCATAACCTCGGATGCAGGCTGTCTGCTTTATAATGGGGCCTTGCCAGTGAAAGTGCGCTGTTAAAAATAAGACTCCTTTCTCTTTTACACGACCATCTACTACCTTGATGAGACCTGGGTAAACGCCGGCCATACAAAGGGGAGAGTTTGGACAGACACCAGCGTGATGACTCGGCAAGACGCATTTCGTCAAGGGCTCTCAACTGGCCTCCGTGCACCCAGCGGTAAAGGAGGACGCCTAATCATTTTGCATGCTGGAAGTGCAGACGGCTTTGTTGATGGAGCCGCCCTAGTTTTCCGTGCCAAGAAGGGCGCTGTCGATTACCACACAGAAATGAATGCTTCGCATTTCCATAAATGGTTTGTTGAACACCTGCTACCAAACTTAAAGCCACGCAGTGTGATTGCGATGGACAATGCGTCATATCACAGTGCTCAGGTTGAGAAGCTACCAAGCTCATCATCCAGAGAAGCGGAAATCCAGTCCTGGTTGATATCGCAAGATATTCCTTTTTTGGATGACCAAATGAAAAGTCAACTGCTGCAGCTCGTTAAGCAGAATAAGCCTCTTTTCCTTGCTTACCAGGTTGACAAACTTGCCAGTGCTGCCGGGCATGAGGTTGTGCGCTTTCCTTCTTACCACTGCGACCTAAATCCTATAGAGCTTGTATGGAGCCAAGTCAAAGGCTATGTTGCTTCAAGGAACACATACTTCAAGATTGAATCTGTCGACAAGCTGCTGCAGGAAGAATCGCAAGTGTGACCCAACAGTACTGGCTCCATGACTGCACTCACGTGATGAGGCATGAGGATGAGGCATGAGTGCGTGATGGCATTATTGACAGCCAAACAGACAGTCTCGTCATTTCTTTGTGCACAGACTCAAGTTCTTCAGATGAGTCGAGCAGCTCCGACATCAGTGGAATTGATGAACTGCCGTGACATCTCCATGTGTGCCTTGCCAATGCTTCGAGCAAATGATCGCACATGTACCTAACCAGAAACTGTGATATTGTTTTGAGGACTATCGGTCACTGCTGTTTCTTTACATTTTTATCGCTTATTCACTTCATTGTGATTTTATCTGCTGATCTCTTTTGTTGCACTTCGTGCATGTTCTGGTTACGTTATCTTGATGTGATAATGACTGCTGGGGTTTTGTGTGCCAAAACCACGTTGTGACTATGAGGCATGCTGTGCTTGAGGTTCTACACATTTTGACCTCTGGGGGTTGTTTAATGTACACCCAAATATAAGTACACGGGCATCTGGCATTTCCCGTTCATTGAAATGGGACACGCTCAAACATGAGCCTTTTGTGTTCTTGTGTTCCACATCGACGTACATGCAAAGCATGTCGGCGATAGTCTTGTTCAGTCGTTCCGTAAGTCCATTTGTTTGTGTGTGATAAGCTGTCGTCTTTCTATGCGCTGTACCACTGAGCGTAAGCACAGTGCGCAACAGCTCGGCTGTAAACGCGGTACCTTTGTCTGTTACCACGACCGCGTGAGCACCATATCTCAGCACGACGTTCTCAATGAAGAACCGGGCCGCTTCAGCTGCAGTGCCGCTCGGAATCGCCTTGGTCTCGGCGTATCGGGTGAGGTAGTCCGTCGCCACTATAACCCATTTGTTGCCTCTGTCCGATGTTGGAAATGGGCCCAAAAGGTCCATGCCAAATAGAGCGAACGGAGTTTCCGGTACTGGAACGGGATGTAATAGCCCAGCGGGTTTGACCGGTGGTGCCTTGCGCCGCTGACAGTCAATGCATGTTCGGACGTAATGTTTCACCTCCACTGCTATTCTTGGCCAGCAGTATTTTCCTTTGATACGTGTCAATGTTCTTGTGAAACCGAGGTGGCCCGACGTGGCTTCGTCATGACAGGCTTGCAAAATTTCTTTGCGGAGGATTTCCGGAACTACCAGCAGATAGCTTTTGCCTGCTGATGAGAAATTCTTCTTACAGAGAATTCCGTTACGCAAACAGAATGCTGATAAATTTCTCGAAAACACTCTCGGCGCATTCGTGGCTCGTTCATTCAAGAAGTCGATTAGTGAGTTGAGCTCCGGATCGTCTTGCTGTTGCCGGGAGATGACAGCCGCATCGACAACTCCTAAAAAGCCTGCGCATTCGTCATCCTCTGGGCTCGGTGGTTTAATCGGTGATCTTGACAGGCAGTCGGCGTCTAAGTGCTGCCTTCTCGACTTGTAGACTACGGTCATGTCGTACTCTTGAAGCCGTAAGCTCCAGAGTGCCAAACATCCAGACGGGTCTTTCATGTTGGTCAACCAACACAGGGAGTGGTGGTCGCTTACCACTTGGAAAGCGCGGCCATATAAATACGGGCGAAACTTTGCAACTGCCGAAACGACAGCCAGACATTCCTTCTCAGTTGTTGAGTAGTTGCACTCAGCACGGGACAAGGTGCTGCCTGCGTAGGCAACTACTCTCTCCGCACCATGTTGGCACTGAACAAGAACAGCGCCGAGGCCCACATTGCTGGCGTCTGTATGGATGGCTGTTGGTGCATCCTCATCAAAGTGAGCGAGTACGGGCGGTGTTTGTAGACGCTGCCGCAACTCGTTGAACGACGCTTCTTGCTCTTCGCCCCATACAAACGCAACATCTTCCCTTGTGAGGCGGGTGAGTGGAGAGGCGATGTGCGCAATGTCCGCTATAAATCGCCGGTAATAGGCACAAGGACCCAGGAAACGTCGGACCGCCTTCTTATTTACAGGCCTTGCGAACTTTGCGACGGCTGCAGTTTTATCTGGGTCAGACTTAACACCTTCCTGAAGTTCTTCGAAGCCGAAGTGGCATTTTTCTGGTTTAAATGTGAGTCCTGCGGACCGTAAGGCTTGAAGGACAGACAGCACCCGTTTTAGGTGTTCTTCGAACGTGGCCGAAAAAACAATCACGTCGTCAAGGTACACAAGACACGTTTTCCATTTTATACCGGACAGAACGGTATCCATGAGCTTTTGGAACGTGGCTGGGGCCGAGCATAAACCGAAAGGGAGGACTTTGAATTCATAAATCCCGTCAGGCGTCACGAATGCGGTCTTTTCTCGGTCACGCTCATCTACTTTATTTGCCAGTATCCACTTTTAAGGTCCATTGGCGAGAAGTAGCGTGCATGCCGTAGCCTGTCCAAAGAGTCGTCGATCCGTGACAGCGGATAAACATCTTTCTTCGTAACGTTGTTGAGCTTACGATAATCAGTGCAGAAACGCATGCTGCCATCTTTCTTTTTCACGAGTACCACCAGTGATGCCCAAGGGCTTTTTGATGGTTGGATCACATCATCCTCTAGCGTCTTCTTGACCTGCTGCTGTATGACCTCACGTTCTTTCTGAGCGACGCGATATGGGTTCTGTCGGATGGGTCTTGCTGTCTCTTCCGTGATTATATGGTGTATAGTCAGCGGCGTTTGACCCACTCGTGACGTCGAGGAAAAGCAGTCCTTGAACCGGCCATGAAGTTCCATAAGACGACATCTTTCAGTGGGCGTTAACCTTGGGCCGATGTCGACATCTGGTGCCTGTGGTGCTGTACGAGCCGTTGCTTCCCCTTGCATAGCAAGGCAGTCGTAAGAGTAGTGAAGTTCCTCGAGGTATGCCACAGCAGTGCCTTTACCGATTTGCCGGCGCTCGTTCGTAAAATTGGTAAGTAGCACCTCCGTACGGCCATCAACTAAGGTGACGATGCCGCAAGCGATGGCAACGCCTTGACGGAAGGGCAGTTACACGTTCGGCTATGGCGTGTTCATTACACTGCACGCTGCAACTGACGGAAACAAGACTACATGACAGCGGCGGCACGCAGACGTCTTCGTCTACCACACGTAACGCCCTGGCGTCTTGGTCTGCGTCCGAGCTCACGGAATTGTCAGAGGCAAATGTTATCACGCCTTCACGTATGTTGACAACGGCGCCGTACTCCCTTAAGAAATCCATTCCTAGTATCAGAGGTTTGCAGCACTCCGGTAGGATCACGAATGAGGCTACAAAAGCTCTATTCCCGATCGTGAGTCTTCCTGTACATTTGCCTGAAGGCGTCATTACCTGGCCTCCAGCATTTCGAATATAAGGGCCCGTCCATTCCGTTCTGACTTTCTTGAGTTCGCCTGCCAGTCGCTCACTTATAATAGAAAAGTCTGCGCCAGTATCGACTAAGGCCGTCACTTCAAGCCCATCAATTGTCACAGTGATGTTGGCAGTCACAGTTTTCTCGGCGTAATCTTCTTGTTCGTCGTTCTCATGTTTCGGCAACAATGGGGATTTTCGGCAATTCGAGGACCTGCAACCTTCCCCCCAGAGGTCGCTGCTTTCAGTTTCCGCGCCGTGGGCTGGGAGACCGACCTCTGACGGCGTCAGCAAAACTACGGCGGCTCGGTGAAGCAAAACGAGCCGGGGATGGTGAGCGCGTCCGGAAGGTAGCGGAGCTCTCTTGCCGGCCAGCCAGGTCGTCGTCGATGGGGGCGCGGCTTTCACCAAACTGTCGGCGCGTAGCGGCAGGTGCACTTCCGCGGTATCCAGCTGGACGATGGGGGCAAAAACGGTAAATGTGCCCTGGCTCTCCACAATTGTAGCACAGTGGCTGACGATCCGCAGTGCGCCATATATCCGTCTTACGCAGTTGAGGTCGCCTTATGGGATCCTGCTGGGCCCAGGCTGCGACAGGTGGCGGTTGGCGGTACTGCGGCGCGGGCATGGGCAACGGTCGACGAACAGCGTCTGCATAGCTGTATGCGTCCGGCTGGTACGATAGTTCTGGAGCCAATGGACGACGTACAGCATCGCCATAGTTATATGCGTTGGGCTGGTACGACGCGTCAGAGTATTGCTCGGGAGAGGCAAACGCTTGCCGAAGTTCCTGGCGGACGACTTCAGCGACGGAGGCAACCGTGAACTCCTGCTGCTGCGGTGATTGTGATGGCGATGTGCACCTTGCGTTCTCCTTCGCAATCTCCTCACGCACGATCTGTCGAATGAGTAAGCGTAGAGAACACTCATCGGTCGCAGTCAGTGCTACGGCACCTGCAGGTGCGACGGTGGCTCTGCGATCGCTTTGATGGTACCGTTGCTGCAGTGCCCGCTCTATTGCGGTTGCTTTCCTGATAAACTCGTCGACTGTTGTCGGCGGACTGCGCACGAGACCAACAAACAGCTGCTCTCTGACGCCCCTCATGAGATGGCTTAGCTTCTTAGCCTCGGACATGTTGGGGTCAGCGCGGCGGAACAAACGCACCATATCCTCGGCAAACATGGCGACGCCTTCATGTAGCTGTTGGATGCGTGACTCAAGAATGCGTTGTGCGTTTTCACGTCGGTCTGTGTTGCCGAAGGTATCGCGTAACCGTTGGCAAAACTCGTCCCATGTTGTCAGAGTTGCCTCGCGGTTTATGAACCACGTCTTCGCACCGTTTTCAAGGGCAAAGTATACGTGGAAGAGCTTCTCGTCGGGGCGCCAGTGGTTCGACTTCGCTACCCGTTCAGACTCCTCAAGCCAGTCTTCCGCATCTTTGTTCTGGCGTCCGTGAAATGGTTCGGGAATCCGAAGATTCTGGACCGTTACCTGCGTAGGGCTCCTTGAAAACGCCATTTCTTGAGCAGGGGTGGCTGTCGGCGGCGGGGGTCCTTGTAAAAGGCCAAATTCTGGCTTCAGAATTTGCAGGCGACGGCTTGAGCGGTGTACAGGCGTCTCCACGCGTGGCGGTCTCTTGGGGCTGGATGCAGGGCTGCTCACAGGAGTACCGATCATGAGGCCATGGTACCCAGCACCTCCACCAGTGTCGCGGGTTATAAAACACAGGGGCTTTATTCAGAAATGCGTACGGCGTGTCGTACTCGAAGATAGCGCTGGAGGCGTGGAGCCGCCAAGAACGTCTTCTTTTTCACTCTTTCACGCTGCGCCTTTCGAGCGCACCAGTTGTCTTCCTTGTCGTCGCCAGCGTATAGTCAGACACAAATATGGATTCCGCAATATGTTGACACAGAGTGCCTAAAATATTGTATTCCCCGCTGCGGAAAAGCTTTCTTATTTGCGCTTGAAAGCCTATGTAAAAATGCTTTTGCTGTCGGACATAATGATGAGTTTGAAAAAATGTAAAGTGGTTTGTGAATTAGACAAGACTGATTTGTTAACGAAGCGTCTGGAAAATCCTGATTTAGAGCAACAAAAACTTTTGGTCTTTTATTCGCAATGTGCCTTCTTGTGCTGTAAAATATAATTACTTTCCTTTTGCTTTCGTGCTCTTTCAAATCACGCCTGGATGCTAAGCAATAAAAGATATGAACGGTTCTTTATGCTTTATTTTTTCTGCCAGTGACAATCGGTATTATGGACAATACTTGTTAGATACTGCATGTACAGATGGAAAAACATCAGTGGCCGTTACGCTCTGTGAAGATGTGTGACCAGCGAAGATTGATCAAATAATCTGCGTCAGTCTCTTTAATTAAGCGTGAGCTCTCTTTAAATCTAAAGCCAATTCAGCGGCATCATGGTACTTGCATTCCGTATCTATTCAAAAGCAATGCGAGCTTTTTCTCCAAAATTTTTGCTCCTAAAGTCGCCTCTCGCGTTACAATCGAGCAAACACCTTATTCAGGTTCATCTTGTTGTCATGTGCCTTATTTTGTTGTCTTCAGGCTTCACCCGCAAAAACTGTTTAGAATGCTCCGCACAGACCGCGATGCGATGTTACAGAAGCGCCACGATTGTTTTAGATCTTTCCGTTAAGATTGCACGCGGTACGCTAATAGTCTAGACTATCGAATGCTCCAGCGATAACGCTGGAGCATTCGATAGAACATGTGTAATAGCCGACACGCTTTACCACTAAGCCGACACGCTTTACCACTTGTCATAATGATTGACAGACGACGCTCTGACTGACTCGTTTCCCGGCCACAAGTTCGGCCACATAAATTGTTTGGAGTTTCATCGTCGACACGCCCACTGCTGCCTTCGTCAACGTAACAACCCCGTGACAATTACAGTACAGTAGGTAGATGCATCTACGCACACTGATCACAATTTCGCTATGTTCCTATTCTGCATGTATACGTAGTGCTAAACGCTCTAGCGATGCGAGCAAGCGAAACCGAAACTCGACCTGAAATCGGCTGCAAGATGCTGAACTACTTGCGTAGTAACAAAAATGTGCGGATGCCCCGCCTCCGTAGCCTTCGCTCCAATGCCAAGATAAATTGTTGCCGAGTATAGAACGGATCCGCGTCTCCGGAAGTAAAAGGGCAAACTGCGGATTTAAATGAGGTGTTGTCAGGACAGCTTGCAGTTTTCTTGCCGTGATCGTGCAGTAATCTCGAACGCTTGCTCCCGGTCGACAACGCGCAGTTTGTGAAGGACCCGGAGTCAATGAAACCATTCTGAAGCTGCAGGACTCTGTCTGTGTGGGAAGTGAGTTCTAGAAAGCATGTAGCTCTGCACAAGAGAAATGCCATTTCGTTCCGCCAGTATCGAGAAAGGCGTCTTCATCGACCAACTAAAAAAACCTGAAAAAATATCTCAAGCAAACGCGTTTTTCGCTGGAGCCTTGCAGTGCGGCAATTCAGTTTTGAAATGCGTTGTAAGAAATAACTAAGCGCTGATGCCTGTGGCTTAAGCAGTTGCTTCTAATAACAAGCGTGCCTGAATGCATTTCCAACTGCGTCTAAATATTTTCGACGAATGTTATTAAGTTGTGCAAAAATAGTATTCTTTTAATTTTGCGAATTGAGTTCCTGGCTAGTGCGTTGCGCAGTGAATTTTTTTACCTCTCTCCTGCAAACTTTATTGATTGTTTTAAAATGAGCCTGGCAGGTGTACGGGTTAATTGCCTGGCGTTGCAGGTTGCTTTCACCGACATGTCTCCACTGAAGCAACTATTAGGATGGAGCTGCTGCTGAGAGCGAACAGCGATGTCGGAACCGTTTTGAGTTCTCACAGCTGTTAGGAGAAGGCGGCCTGTGGTAGTGCGGTGTGCAGAACGGTGTGTGCAAGTGGGTGTTACGGCATCGCTTTGTCGCGGTGCAGTTTCCAGGACGGTGCCATCGCGAGCGCTATGGGGCTGGCAGCAATTCCAAGCGCATCCAGCAACGTGCACATCAGATTTCTGCAACGTATCCCTCCGGACAGTGGCTGCTGACCCTTTTCCATCAGCATAGCGTTACCCCGGCCCAGTATGAACGTGGTGTGACCCACCGCAGAGCTGAATTAAAACGCGCAGCCCCTGTGCAGTGCTCTCTCGCTGGCGTCCCTCAAAGCAGAGAGGCGTTGCTCGAAGACACTGGACGCGTCCGAACCGCGGAGCTGCACCCTTCACCTCCTAGCGTCTCAAGTGCTTATAAAACACCGGCGCATCCAGTGTCGAGGGCTTCTTCGACCGCATGCTTTGTCTTCGTTGCGAATTAAAAGTTTTTTTTTCTTTGGCCACTTTTTTGCGTTGTCACTGCCTGGACCTTCCCCAGCCCAGACCATTGGCGCTCGTGTCATGCTACCCGTGACACCATGGGGCCTCTCGTAACGTGGTGCTGCTTGCGGTGACGTGTCGATGTTCTGTCTTAAATATTTATGTTGCATTTTCTATACTTTTATGCTGCCTTCTTATGCCACATATATAAACTCTTTGGAGTACATTGTGAACTTATGTACTGTACATTGCGATGTTTATTTATGCTTTTATTTATGCACAATTTCGATTGGTACCTATTGTTCCAGTATACACATTTTTACTTTTTTGGGCTAATATATATAGTCTGTATTTTTTGTTGGCTGCCTGCCTTCAAATGAAAGAAAGTGGGGTAGACATATCAGAACCAGAGCTTCCTCTTCACCACCTGCTAGTGCACACGACGCAGCGAACTGCTCTTCGATTTTGAAAAATTGACGTCGAAGTGCCTGTGGTTAAAACTTTGCAGGAAGAATACTTTCTGATGCCCATAATATTTAACAGTAAAAACCTGTGTCCGACAAATAATTGCTACTCAATTTGCAATGAACCTCAGTGCAGGGGTGGCCGCTGTGGCATACAGAGTCGTGTGACCTCTGCAGATTCCTTGACAAATGGATACGCAGTTACCGAAGCGTTGCTTACAGTCTTCTCCTTTGGCATTTCATGCGCTTAGCTCGTGCACAGTAATGAGACCAAAATTGCGCTTTAGATAAATGTGCGCCAGAAGAATATGACTGTAAGCTTTGCTGCAATATGAGTAAGACGACTGTGTAAACAGCGTAACGCACGCCCAATCGGCTCAGCTGAGAAGCGCGAGCCGCTATTTGCGCACGCACAATATATACACTACGCCGGCGCGTTTCTGTGCAGTCGATTCAGATAAAATAAGAAAGTATACAAGTGTGCAATGAATAATTAGTGCTATTTCCGAAGATATGCCATTGGAGATAATGGAGATGATTTCTTGTGTTCGATAACAATGCGCACTTGTCCCAGTGGGGCATACAACGACGGTTTCGCTCAAATAATCGAGTACATTAATGGCTTCTTTGTTCAAGGGTATCGACATTAATGGCTGGTGCTGTCCTTGGTGTATGCTTATTCGGTGTTTGCTTAAATCTCTTACATACAGCTGTTACTACGCAGGGACTACAGTGCGACACCATGGACGCCCTTCTTAGGACTGTCGCCTGCATTCTGATGCTCACGTACTACCCAGCGCGTACTGCGCAGAAAAGTTCACTTCGAGCGAAGGAGTCGGAAGCATTCGATCTTTGCGAGGAGAAGTTCAGTAAGTGCTTTCTATATACATTTAAGTGCACTTTGCAGGATCCACTAGACTTTGTTGATTGTTTTCACGATGTATATTTTGCGCGAATGAGTGCAATTTGGCAGGTCATAAGAAAGATGATGGTGAACTGTTTATGCTGGTTGCAGTGCAAAGTTGCAGGTTTGGTTCCTGCTGGAGGCATGTTGCCCTTTCGTCCCTTTACTTCCACATCCCAGTTACTACAACCTATGCCTTGCTTGGCTTCGTTATCTGCTGGTTTTAATTGAGCTTGTGTCAGATCCAATGGCATCACACAACACTACAAATTGCAAAGGTGCGTTTTCCCACCACCTTAAGAAAAAAGTCCCAGTTTCGCCGCAAGAGGGAAGCAATAAATGCAATAGCAAGAACAGCGGCCCTTGATGGACGCGCTGCTATACATCTGCCCCCCCGGCAGCAACTACCGCGCGAGCAGACAGCGGAAGGGCAAGGTTCTCCCTGCGCAAATATTAGAAGAAGCGAGCGAGCTGGCCGACGACCTTTAAATGCGCCCGTTGCGCTCCTCGCGCCATCTCGCTGGTAATTAAGAAACGCTTATACGCGCCTGCTGTCTCTAAGTCCTGCCAGCGGTAAAGGGTGTGTATATAAGGCTCGCCGTTAGCTACCTGAAGGATCTGCGCTTTGTGGCGTAGTGGTTAGCGCCACGCGCTGCGGATAGAGAGGTCGCTGGTTCGATTCCGCGCTTTGGAAGCATTTTTCTGAATTATTTTTCTTTGCGACGTTTATAATATATACATACTTATACATATACCGTGCATGACGACGGCCACGGCAAAAACCAGCCGGGACTGTCCGTATAATTGCTATCGCATTAAAACTTAAGCAACAAACAATCAGTCGACTAGCGCTGGTTAGAGACCAGCAATTATCGGAACCCGGCAATCTCATACCTCGTTTACATAGACATATGCAAGAAATGTAAATGCACGAACACTGCTTCTAGAGCCAATTTGGAACAGATAGAATGTCGTGGGACAAAAAAAAACAATTGGTGGTGCAGCGATAGCCTACGTGTGCGCTGGCAGACTGTCTTGCACTGCGCCGCCCTTGAAGATGAGCTTTGGGCTGTCCAGAGGGCTGTGGAAGCCGCGGTTTCTGAAGAATTCCTGACCGTCATCTAGGCGCACACGTTTGCCCGTCCGACAAGCTCGCAGGACCTGTCATTAAAGTTCTTTGACTGACTAATGCAACCCTGGGTGTTCCGGTCCATTTTTGAAGAAACACGATATCGGAACGCGTGGGCTGGGTTCAAATCGGGCCTTCCCAAGATAATTTGTTTTATACATTGATTCCGTTATTCCGCGGTCGTATTTTCCCTAAAGCATTAGTTTCGCCTACCATTCCATAGAGAGTGCACGAGACTCCACTTGAGTGCTTTAAGATACACCTCTGCTCCCAAGGTGGCATTGGGTTTCTCGTCTACGCACACAGCAATCGGCTGAGAACTAATCTAAACAGCTCAGCTATAAAAAAAAGGTCTGTATTGTGAAAACTGAAACGCCCGCTATAATCCCCTCCCTGAACCTGGGAGACAAACATACCCTGTAATATTAGCTGGTGGTCAGTTTAGCACCCTGATGAATACCGGCAGATCTGACCTTCACTAAAGTTCTCTAACGAAGTTTTGTGTACATTATTTTCAAAGAAAAGGGCGAAACAGTGATGAAGGCTTAGACTTATTTTGCGGCAGAATTGCTGAGCTGAGTGTGGACTAAATATACGCGTAACGGTGTTCATATTGCAACAAGCGTCGTAAAATAGCTCCTCAAATTGCAGAACAGAACTCTATATACGTAACGTTTCGAGTTTTGTGAGGCATAGAGCGTCACAGAGAAGAGAAAGGCAGCAACCAAGCTTAGTGGAGACACATAAAAAAATCTTCAGAAAAAACAAGTTTACCGTAGCAACTGTACATTCCTTACAGTACACATATATCCAGCAACTTGCTTTGTACAAACTTGGATATTTCGTGCTCTGTCGTGGTTAACCACACCTCGTCATAGCTTTGTATCAAAGGCTAGCTGACAAAGCACTGTTCATCATTCCTAACTTTTTTTTTCGTACAAGCATAGACAAGATTTCATCTATTTGCGTGGACCAATTCGTCAATGCAGAGGTGGTCCAGATGGCCAAAGGAGCTCGTCTCGGCGCCAAGATGCTCGACAGCTGCGCTATGATGCTGATCTCACGCTACGGACCCAAGGCCATTGGCATACAAAGGGTTCGTAATTTTCTCTATGGAAAATACGTTCCATTTTCGCCATTACACTGAAATGTAAGAAATTTAGGAACTTCTACGCAGCTGCCATCCCACCATTATTTTAACACGAAGGTGTTTTATGCCGGGGTCCACCAAGATTTTCATGACGTATTTCCGTCACGGAAATACGTCCGCAAAATCAATGCCAACAAATGGCAAAGAAAAAACTGTATTAACTGTAGAAACAGCGCTAAAAGACGGGACGAAGAAAGGACACAAACCACGGCGCTGGCTAACAACCAAATGTGTTTTATTCTTCCAGTCTGCATATATATACTCCGCCACAATCTCAAGGAAACAAAAAGCACAGAAACAAAGAAAAATGATTAGCATGCGCAGAGGCCAAAAAATCCTCAATCGGACAAAAACGTTAACTCCTTCCGAAGGAGGGAGATGGAGGGGAGGCTGACACATGCCTCTCCGCCATTGTAGATATGATACGCTTCAGAAATGACACGCGCCCGTTCATCATGGTACTTCGACAGGAAAATGGAATCTTTAAAAGATGGCTGGCAACCATATTCATTACAGTGAAGCGATAATTGACTATCCCGAAGAACGTGGCTGACCTTCTCAAGCTCGGACCCAAATTTTGTGAGCATCCTGCTTTGGACAAGACGGAGCTACTCGGCCTCGTCAGAACAGCTGCTGGTAAAGCAAGGACAGATGAAGTCGACCGGTGTATTAGGGAAGGAGTTGACTGCCTGCCTCAGAAGGTTAAAAAAGGCAACACTGTAAAGCTCCGTTCAGCGGTTGCTGTCCTTCGAGAAGCCGACCTGAAGCTGCTCCTGTCTGACAAAGAAGGAGGATTCGTGGTGGTGCCTCGTGGTCTGTACAAAGAAAAAGCAGACGCGGCCATTGACGGCAACTTCAACGAAGTGAAAGGAGTGGTTCTTACGAAGGTGAAAACAAGGGCTGTTCAGCTATGCGAAAAAGCAGGACTTGCAAAATTGGCATCATCCGTGAAGGCGTGCAAAGGAACCAGCCTTTCAGCCTTCTTCAGCGCCAAGACTCACAAGGAACTTTGCCCGTTCCGGGCGATCGTTTCTGAGCGCGGAACCTGGCAACGAGAAGTTGGTGTCTTCCTACAAAGGTTTCTGTGTCTCCTTGACATCGACGACCCTTTCCTCATAAGGACCCCAGGTACCGTTTCTGCCTTTCTCCGAGATGACTGTCCAGTGGGTGCTTGTGCTTTTCCGGTCGATGTCAAGGACTTATATTATTCATTACCTCAGAATGATGTGTGTGCCGAAGTTGGTAATTGCATTGACAGATACGGTGTTGTTAAGTTTCAGAACGCATGTGGAATCACGGTAGACAAGTTTTTAGAGTTTTTAAAGTTTTACATGCAGTCCACCTTCATCAGTTTCGACGATAAGCTTTTTATACAACGGAAAGGAGTCTGCATAGGCTCATGCATCGCCCCTGTTCTCAGTGACATTCTACTAGCCAGCTATGACCGTAACCTCGAGAGCCAGCTCAGACAGACTAGCACGGTGGACGACGTGGACGACTTTTTAATTTTTTATAGCACTAACTGTCATGACCTGGAGCCTGCTGCGGAAATTTTTGACGTGTTCCTCGCGGAATTAAGCCCATTTGAATTGACCACTGAGCATCCTTCAGACAATAGGCTACGCTTCTTGGACTTGGAACTTTCGTTCTCAAACAGCCATGTATGTTGGTGCTATGCGCCTAGGTCTCAAAAGAGCCTTCTCCCTTTTTCTTCTGCGCATTCAAAAATTGTCAAGCGCGGTATTGCAAGGGCTTGCATGAAGGCGGCGCTTGAGAGGTCCTGTGACCACCTAGTCGAAGCGAGCTTTTGTTCTCAAGTAGCACGCCTGAAGCTTGCAGGTTTCCCGAGAACGCTCTTGACCAGCATCGCAGAAAGCCTCGTGTCCGGTTTTAAAAGCAAGTGCTCACCTACTGTTCAATCAGTGACAGATCCGCAGAAAAAAGTAGTGGTTATTCCTTATGTGCACAAGGTGGCACATAATCTGAAGAAAGTGGTCAGCAGGGCAGGCGTTAGACTGTTGTTTTCTGCCAAAAATAAGCTTGGTAGCCTGTGTCAGCAAGTAAATCGAGAGACCAAGACGAAAAGATGCAGCAAGAAGCATCGCCAGAAATACGTTGAATGTTGTGATAGTGTTGTGTATAAGATACCTCTTTCTTGTGGCCGTTACTATGTTGGCCAAACGGGGCGGTGCGCTAATGACCGCATGCGCGAGCATGCGAACAACGTCCGTAAACAAGCCAGAGATAGTCAATTGTCGCTTCACTGTAATGAATATGGTTGCCAGCCATCTTTTACAGATTCCATTTTCCTGTCGAAGTACCATGATGAACGGGCGCGTGTCATTTCTGAAGCGTATCATATCTATAATGGCGGAGAGGCATGTGTCAGCCTCCCCTCGATCTCCCTCCTTCCGAAGGAGTTAACGTTTTTGTCCGATTGAGGATTTTTTGGCCTCTGCGCAGGCTAATTATTTTTCTTTGTTTCTGTGCTTTTTGTTTCCTTGAGATTGTGGCGGAGTATATATATGCAGACTGGAAGAATAAAACACATTTGTTTGTTAGTCAGCGCCGTGGTTTGTGTCCTTTCTTCGTCCCGTCTTTTAGCGCTGTTTCTACAATTAATCATGAACCAACCAGCCCAAATGCGTACCTTATTGCAAAAAATTGTAATAAACTGTTCCGTGGACACGAATCGAACCCACGATCTCTCGGTGCGCGATGATGGCTGGGGGGGGGGGGGGGGGGCGTTTAGCCCACTGAGCTACCGCCAAACACATAGTGGAGGCTACATAAACGCGCCTTTTATCTTTCACACTTTCCTCTCACAGTACTCTTGCATGGATAGATGGGTGGATGCTATGAGCGTCGCCTTTCTAACGGGGTGGTGACATGTGTGCCAACAGGCTCGAAAAACGAAACAAAAAAAATTGGCCGCGTATCTGCGTGCTTCGCTGCAAATGTGTAAAGACGATAGAAGAGGCGCTGTGTGAGATATGGACGCCATCTGGCAATACGTCGGGAAGCATGAGTGCTGTGTTGCGTGCTGGTAGTCCTGGCGCAGCAGCAGGCGAAGACCGGCGGTGACCAACGCGACCGGCGGGGACGCCAGCCAGCCCGAAAACGCGGTTTGGCGCGAAGCGCTGAAGCAGAGAAACGTCCGCACTCAACGAGTACTCTCCACACACTCTTTTATTTACACGTCGCCTGGGTAAAACAGGAACGCCAGAGCGGCGCCCACAACCGGCAGCCTGAAGGCCGCCCACAACGCTGCTTTTTCATTTTTTAAATATTTTTTTTCACCTTCTTGGCCTTCTCAAAACTAAAGTTTTTCAACACCAACCCATGGCATTCGTACAGTGCAATACAGAACCGAAACCGAAACACAACAATGAGCTCGTGCGAAGGGCACGGAGGAAGGCAAATTTCAGCGCAGTCGCATTTTCAGCTTTGTTGAAACAGCGCTCACTACACGACGACGAAGTAAAAGAAGGCACCAGTATTGAAAGGCTTCAATCAATCAATCAATCACAGGACAGGCAGCGCCTGTCCTGTGCCTTCTTTTACTTCGTCGTCGTCTAGTGAGCGCTGTTTCAACAAAGATGAACGCATACCATTTCGCTCAAGCTTCCATTCTTATGCATTTTCAGCGCAGCTTAAGAAACTAGGGTCCTTAAAATTACGTATGTATGCATTTTCTATTAAAGGAACACGCCACCTAATACTTACCTAGTGATGTTGCACCTCAGATATGCATGATATTTACTTTTTGATCGACAACGTTCAAAAGTATGAACAGCCGTACCAGTTCAAGACGGCTGGCCCTTGGGCAAGTGGTTCAACTTTGGCCGAGTGGCTGAATCGAGGGACGTGCCGACAAACATAAAGACAGACAAACAGACAGAAAGACAGACCAAAATTTCTGCATTTAAGTTCCCCAAGAAAGACTATCGTCTTTAAAAAACGCGCCGTTGCTGCGACCGTCTCATTGGGCGCGTTTCCAATAGAAGTGTAATTTCGTTTAACACACCGCGATGTGGTGGCTTTAGCCGAAGCCTTGCTCATAGCATCCATCCATATCGAAAAAAAATTCGGCAGGTGCCACGCACTGTGGGAATCGATGTAATGCGAGGCAGCCAGCAAAGAGCTGCATACATCGCCTCGTTTGTCTTTGAGCCAAATGAAATCATTCATGCCATGGAATCTAGTCCACCATATATCCCATGTTTGCCATGCAAGCATGCATGCACAATCTAGTGTACACCATGCCAATGAAACGCATATTCTGGTATATAAATGCATGACCTGTCGTTTATGTTCATCACGCACTCGTGTCATGCCATACCAATTTTGGTATATATCACGTTAAGAAAACGGCCGGAAGCGCACCATGACAGTGGCATGTAAATCATACCGTACATGACATGCATAACATGATTCACATGTTAAAACCTCTCATTTATGTTCGACATACAGTCACATTGCGCAATACCAATTTTGGTGTATATCAAAGGAGCGAAATGGCCGCGAGTTCACCATGAGTAGAGTATGTAAATCATGCCATACATAACATGAATATTATGGTTTTTCATGTTACCACCTGTCACTAATGTTCATCATACAGTCTCATCGCGCAACACCAATTTTGGTGTACATCGAGCTAGCGAAGCGGCCGCGAATGCATCATGAGCGTGGCAATTAAATCATGACATACATGACATGTATGTCATGGTTTTCATCTTACCAACTGGCATTCATGTTCTTCATACAGTCACATCGCGCAATACCAATTTTGGTGTATATCAATCTACTGAAACTGCCGCTAGCGCATCATGAGCGTGGCATGTAAATCAGGTCGTACATGACTTGCATGTCATGATTTTCATGCTACCACGTCGCACTTACGTTCGTCATACTGTCGTGTCGCGTAACACCAATTTTGATGTATATCACGTAAGCGAAACGGACGCGAATGCACCATGAGCGTGGCATGTAAACCATGACATAGATGTCATGGATATCATGGTTTTCACGCTACCACCTGTTATTCATATTCTTCATAAAGTCACGTCGCACAGTACCAATTTTGGTGTATATCAATCTAGCGAAACGGCCGCGAGTGTGCCATGAGCGTGGCATGTAAATCATGTCATACATGAACAGCATGATTTACATTGCACGGCCTTTGGGCTCCCTGGCCGTTCCGTTAACCGGATGTGTACCAAAATTGGTGTGTCATAACATGGCCTTATCACAAACATAAATGACAGGTCATATCATGAAAATCATGACACGCATGTCATGAACAGCATGATTTACATTCAACGGCCTTTGGGCTCTCGCGGCCGTTCCGTTAATTTCATATCTACCAAAATTGGTACGGCGTGACAAGAGTTCATGACGAATATAATGACAGATCCTAACCTGCAAATCATGACGCGCATGTCATGTGCAGCATGATTTACATGACATGGTGTCGGGGCGCTAGCGGCCGTTTAAATTAAGGGATACATACGAAAACTGGTATGACGAGACATTTCTGTATGACGAACATAACAGACACGTGGTAACATGAAAATCATGATATGCATGTCACATGACATGCATACCAGTTTTCGTATGTATCCCTTCATTTAAACGGCCGCGAGCGCCCCGACACCATGTCATGTAAATGATGCTGCACATGACATGCGCGTCATGATTTGCATGTTAGGATCTGTCATTATATTCGTCATGAACTCTTGTCACGCCGTACCAATTTTGGTAGATATGAAATTAACGGAACGGCCGTGAGAGCCCAAAGGCCGTTGAATGTAAATCATGCTGTTCATGACATGCGTGTCATGATTTTCATGATATGACCTGTCATTTATGTTTGTGATAAGGCCATGTTATGACACACCAATTTTGGTACACATCCGGTTAACGGAACGGCCAGGGAGCCCAAAGGCCGTGCAATGTAAATCATGCTGTTCATGACATGCGTGTCATTATTTTCATAATATGACCTGTCATTTATGTTCGTAATAAGGCCATCTTATGACACACCAATTTTGGTATACATCCGATTAACGAAACGGCCAGGAGAGCACAAAGTCGTAGGCGGCTAGATAGATAGATAGATAGATAGATAGATAGATAGATAGATAGATAGATAGATAGATAGATAGATAGATAGATAGATAGATAGATAGATAGATAGATAGATAGATAGATAGATAGATAGATAGATAGATAGATAGATAGATAGATAGATAGATAGATAGATAGATAGATAGATAGATAGATAGATAGATAGATAGATAGATAGATACGCTCAAAGTCGCAGAAGTTTGCTAAGAAATGCTTCGCATTTAAAAGCTCTCCGACGCTCGCCTGGCTGTCGCAGCGCGTTACCCGCTCGCCCTGTGAGAATTAACAGCCAGGCTAGAGGGAAGACACAACGCGCGTAGCGTTTCTCTTTGCGTTTCACGACGCTTTGGAAGAGTGCATATCGAGTATCAGTGTTTATTATATGCTTCTTGGTATCCCGGCCGCGGCGGCTGCATTTTCGATGGAGGCGGAAATGTTTGAGGCCCGTGTACTTAGATTTAGGTGCACGTTAAAGAACCCCAGGTGGTCGAAATTTCCGGAGCCCTCCACTACGGCGTCTCTCATAATCATATCGTGGTTTTGGGACGTTAAACCCCAGATATCATCATATATGCTTCTTGGTGCCATATTTGCGCGGGATTCACCATACGCGGTGCCCACGTGTATGTTAAGAACTTCGGCTACCACATGTGTTAGTCATGATCATGGGCGTTAGTCGTCGGTATGGAGACGTGCCACTAGGCGTGAACGTGAGTGCGACCACATCAGGCGGTGCTACATCTGCCAAACAACAATATACATTATACATGCCCTGATATACCAATGCACTAAAGCAATCAACTCCTTCTCTGAGGACATGTCTCACTTTCGTGTTATACCGATTCCTATGACGTGGGATCAACCCTCTTTTTTCTTTCTGCGCCTTAGAACCGTTAATGTATGTTCTTGCGATTAAGCGTCAGCGTCTACCACTGTTCTTTCGATGTGTCTACCCGGAATTATGACAGGGCAAATATGCGAGTTCTTTTGGAAAGATTCGGGCGAACAATGGGAAAATAAGCTGGTTCGTGGCCTCGCGGCCCACAGGCGATGGCGTTGCGTTTATTCCGTTTGAATAACACTGCTCGAGATAGTTCGTTCATCATCACAAAGAAAAAAAGCAGTGCGCACTTTACAAGGACGCAGAAGGCGAAGAATAGGTAAGGCGCTGAACTAACAACCGACGCTTATTTTGCTTTTAACAAGACTGTTTGTTGGCCTAGTTGGTACTTGCTTAGTGACATCTTTTAGCCGCGAAAGAGCACAACACAAAGGAAAGAAACACACAACGACAGGACGGGCGGACGCCTTTGAGGCCCCGCAAATCGTGAGCCTAAGGGACAGCTGTGTGAGTACTCCTTTTATTGCCATTCCAGATAAAAAGTTGCGCTTGCTACCGGGGACCGGGTAATCATGTTTTCCTGCTCAATTTTTGCTCCCAATGTGCGCCTATCAAGTGTTGCACCTCTTGTTGATTTTGATGCCAGGTGCATACCATGTTGCCAAACAAGAGCCTTCAGTTGTTATTTCATTGACTGTGTCTTGTCTTCTCTTTCTGCGTCCTTGTGTAGTGCGCGCTGTTTTCGCTTTGTTAATACATTTGCCGTAGAGTCTATTTGAATGTTATCACTTATTCGTATTAAGTGCGTAGTAGTTTAGGGCCCCGCCGTGTCGTCCGTAGATCTCATGTGGCGCCCTGACGCTCACGGTCAAGTGTTCAATACAGGCCTAAAACAAGGCTAGCGATGCTCAAAACCGGGTTAAAGAAACCAATAAGGTGGAAATTACAATAATTAACACAAATAAAACCAATATACAGGGTGTCCCAGCTATCTTTAGCCAAGGGTTCAAAAATACAATATTAGAGGCAGGCGAGTGAAATGAGTTGCAAATTGCTGACAGCCACCTTGCCCACTACAGACAATTTTTTGTTCTGTAATTAACTAATTTGTTAATTAGGACGATTTAACTAAATTGCTAAATATTGACTTTAGGCAAGGAATGCTGCTTGCAAAGTTCGAGAGCGTGTTCAGAAACCCCAATTGCATTATTTGCGATAAAGAAAGTCTCACGTATACCATTTTTTCCAAGCTCCAAAGAAAGCCCGCGAAATAGAAAAAGAACCACGTGATACAAAAAGAACCAGGTGACTAGCGCACTCACGCGCCGCGAGAATGCTGCCCTCAGCCGTGGTTTGAGCGAACGAAATCAGCTGCGGCCGCGACTCGCCGTCTCCGTTGCAGCGGTAGGCCGATAAGTTAAAGGTGGTTTCTTGGCCCTTTGCCAGCCAGTTGGCGCGCGTGACGGTGCAAGTTGTAGCGAGCGCGGGTCAACAAACCACCTTTAATATATCGGCCTGCCGCTGCAACGGAGACGGCGAGTCGCGGCCGCAGCTGATTTCGTTCGCTCAAACCACGGCTGAGGGCAGCATTCTCGCGGCGTGCGAGTGCGCTAGTTACGTGGTTTTTTTTTTTTTTTGTATTTCGCGGGCCTTCTTTGCAGCTTGGAAAAAATGGTATATGTGAGACTTTCTTTTTCGCAAATAATGCAGTTGGGATTTCTGAAGACGCTCTCGAACTTTGCAAGCAGCATTTCTTGCCTAGAGTCAATATTTAGCAATTTAGTTAAATCGTCCTAATTAACAAATTAGTTAATTACAAAACAAAAAATTGTCTGTAGTGCGCAAGGTGGCTGTCAGCAATTTGCAACTGATTTCACTCGCCTGCCTCTAATATTGTATTTTTTAACCCTTGGCTAAAGATAGCTGGGACACCCGGTATATTCGCAAAACTTTTCTTAAAGGGGCCCTGCAACACTTTTCGAGCATGCTCAAAAAGCGCTGCCGATCGGTAGTCGAGGCTCCCGAGAACACGCCAGCCAAATATTATAGCGATGCGCACGGCCTGGAATTTACAATAAATTCTCAAAGTCAGCTGAAAATCGCTCCCTCTTCTCTCGACAAATGATGTATTAGTCCGCAAAATATGACGCGATTGTCGGCAGTTCCACCAATGGCTGATGTTATAATCACGATAACACCCTCATTATTACTTTCGTTGTTAATTTTGAGTTCAATAAGTAGATAATATGTACGTTTATATTATGTTATCGCGTTAAAAACACCGAACAAACATTAATATTAGCACTTCCGGTCTCACCGACAGCTCGTCTGCTCGTAGTTGCGTGGTTCCGTTTTCTTCGCCATGCGCAGTGCCGAAAACGTGAATATTTCTGTGCTTTTGACCATCGCCGGTTGCCGTTGAGAGTGGCAGCCGTTCGAGTGTTGCCTCGTCAGCTGAGAACTGCATCGTCGGCACGTTCTCACGACCGACCGAGGCACGGGCGCAGCCTGTCTCCGATAACAATGCTGGCGTCCGGTAATGGCGGCGCTTCGGGGTCGTCTGCCAGTGCCGTCTTACGAGGCGGTGTATCGGAGTATGGGCCGAAACCGATCTCAGCTGTCATTCATTCCAAACGAGCGCGCACGTTTGCTTCCATGGTTGGCAGAGCGATGAAAACACTACGGCGTTCGAGGTGCACACCCAACATTACCAAACCGACGCGCAGTTTTCAAGCACGCGCGATACACAGCGCGATCGACTCCGCTCGACGAGAACGACGCAAGCCGACCGGAAGTGGCGGCACAGACCACGTGGTTGCGCCGAGAGGCCAGAGAGAAAAAAATGAAAAAAATGCCGCCGGCGCTGACGTCGCCTCCTCGCACCTCCGCCCTCCCTCTCTCCCCTCACGCCGCGCGCAGCTTTCCGCGCGCTCGCTGCGTTGAGTTGAGAGAGAAAGCTGCGGAACGTGATCTCTCTAATTTGGTAACACCACTTAGACTTGACGGATTCGAAAAATTTTTGCGGCATATGGCTCGTGAAGAGTCATACGTCAATAATGGGACTATTCCAATATAACAAAGAAAGGTGTTGCAGGGCCCCTTTAAAATCGCTAAAAGCGCCTCGCAAACAAGCGCCTGACACCCGCACTGTGCTAGAGAGGGCGCCACTGCCTCGCCAAGCGCACGATTGCTCCCTCCACCGGAGTTTCTCCGGCGCTTCGTCGCTACAACTGAAAGGGAAAACAGCCTGAAGGAACTCGCTGCAGACGACAGGTATCTCAACTGCCATAACAAGCAGAAATTCGATAAAGCGCAACAAAAAGTAGCACGCCTGTCACACACCGAGCTTGCGAATCTCCCTAACAAGGTTTCACTCGTGCCAGGAAAGCCATACCTGCTTACCTGAAACATTGACGTCATCGGCGGCTTGGTAAACGGAGCAGTGGGAATTCTACGGATGGCAATCGCTGGGTGCCCGTGCCACGCACTTCCACAGGTTTCATAGTAGTGGAGCTGCATTTAGCGCAGGATTTAAAACAACAGTAATTGCTACACAAGTTATTTATCACATCTAATGCAAGATGCCAATAGCTGTGTATGTTCCGGAGCGTGCGTTAGCGCCGCCGACTGCTTAGTAATGTGCGATGTCACAGACGTAAATAGCCGACTTCTGTAAACCGTAGATCTGGTTTCCACAACCTTCAATTTTACTTTATGCAATCATTGTGCTTCGACTGTTTACTGATTTTTGTAACCACAAGTTTGGCCACAATGTTACCGCTTTGGCTTACTGGTGGAAGAGCCGCATATTCTCTCGTACGGTCGCATGGACTGAGAATTATTAATGGCGCAGCAGGATGACGGTTTTCGTTTAACCATAGCGTCGGAACGTACTAGGACTACCAAAGGCACAGGGCCCTCTGACAGTGCCAGCAGGATTCTCAGAGCCAGTCAAACCCCTTTTCCTACCATTCCAGAAGGCCGGCATGGTTTTATTGTAGCAGTTTACGATCTCAATATCTATAAGTGTATGTATTACCTTAGCAGTTACACCAAAAGGATTCTCATGCGTAAATGTAGTGCAGCTAAAATAGCAAAATTCTTTGTATAGTCAATCTTGCTACAGAATACTGTGGCCCAATATCCGCGCTGCCGACAGAGACAGTTCTAACGGTGGGTCCAGCTAACACCATCGGGTAATACAACCAGACAAGTAACCACAAGATAACAATCAAATGCTCGTCGACACATGACCTTAGCGCCTGACTAAAGTGTATGTGACATATTAGCAATTGAGGTCGACTGTAGGCACAAGATGTGCCATACCATCCTTCCATTAGTACCATTGCTATCAAAATATGTGCGGAAAAAAACGAAGCTGCTACACGAGAGGAGAGCTCGCGCTGTGTTGACTTGGGGATAGTTTCTGCAGGATATAAATCAACACGACATGTTAGCCCTGGAGGTGTACCCGCCAGCACACAAATCGCTTAAGAAGTACAAAGAAGTCGCTTGGAGGCAACTCCAAACAAATACCTACCCTAACCCGCAGCCTATCACTGCTACAACCCCGACCACTTGCAGTATTTGAGCCACCAAGTATGCAAGTGCTGAACACCAGAAAATGATAGATTTATAAATTACGTGCTGACCCTCCCTCGCGTACGACACGGCTTCTTCTATTCAACGCTGTCTGGACTATCGGGTACAATCTGAAAGCATGAAAACAGGCTATCGTTATACAACTCTTGAGGCATGGTGCCGAAACCTCCTTAGTTACACGTTATTGCCTGTAGAACTAGCAAGCTGTGCTTCGAAATTTCTTGAGAATAAGATAAATTGTCGCCTTTTAGATTTTCTTAAGTTTCTTAAATATCTCATTACAACCAGAATTGTTTTAGTTAACTCTTTCCCTACCGAGATTTTGGCTAGAACCGAATAAAAATACCGATATTTTTATTTGCCTTTTTGATAGCCCAGTCTTCAATCCAAATACCATTTAAAGGCCCGTTATTAGCGAAATACAAGCAAAATATTACTTTTTGCGCAGAGCATTGGCTTCACTGCACTCCACTACAGAAAGTGTCCTAACCTCTCCCGTCTTCGGTGCAGAAAATGTATTTTTGACATTTAAGAAATAGAGCGCAGCGACGACGGAGCCCGTGAAAAAAATTTAGAAGCGGAGGTGAGGATTTGTATACATGTATCGGCGTTCACTGCCGATAGATACGTCGAGACGCAGTCGTCGGCAGCATCCGATGATTCAGAGAAAGTATGCTGCTCTGGGTAGTCGCTGCCACACACGCAGAATGAAACTACGGAGAACTAGCGTTTTTTTTTTTTTTGTCTTATTTCTGAACAGAGCTGTTCCCGGCACGCGCACGCCGGTCGCACTTAGAGGAAGACGCCATTTTCTAATTCTGGTCACCATAATTAAGCTCTCTCTCGACCAAAATACATGATTTCATAGCGTTTTTAAATATTTTACTGCACCGTTTGTCCAAGCCAAAAAGTGCAAAGGAAAATGAATCAGGGTAGCTTAACTGCGGCGCCCCAAACGCTTCTGTAAGCGTGTACGAGCCCAGCTCGTCTTCCGTAGGAGCGGTACAAAACGTGTGGGCGAGGTCAGCTCGTGTTTCGTAGGGAAAGGTTCAAAGGGCGGCCATAAACCAACCACATCGCAAAGCCCTATAAATGCATTTGTGACATGGTTATCAAAGAACAGTTACCCTTATCAGTAGTTATATATATGAAGGAAGTTTAGAACACCACGTGATTTTGGATATTTCCCGTAATGCGTCGTGTCTTCCGCTGCCCAACCCGCTATAAGTAGCACTCTTTCTCCTACAGTGAACAATTCCTTGATGTTTATGAAAGCTAGTGCCCAACATGCTCGTTTGCCTTTCTTTTCTGTAGTTTCTTAATGGGGAACCTGCGCTGGAGTTTCCGCGGACAGGGTGCGCCGCCCTGCCGGGCACGGCCGGAAACACTCGGGCATACAAACAAATACGAGTGGCTGCTAACGTGAACCATGCCGCCGTGCGCGATCATCAAACGAGGAAAAAGAAGCGTCGAGACCGGCGGTATTGTTGTATCCACAAATGCCACGATCAAAAATGTCTTTAATAACTGAAAAAAAAAAATGTCCAGAGCATAGTTGACTCCCTTTGGCCTTGCTTTCCGCCCTGCACATGGGTTGGCGCTCTGGAAAACATCACAAATCTTCTATTTGAAACTGGCCTTGAAAAAGTTAAAGAAAGCACATGACAGCTTAGGTTGCGTAAGCATCGCGCCGTACATTACACATACCGTATTTACTCGATTGTAACATGACCACGATTGTAACGCCAGGTGTGACATTTCATTACGTCCAGGAGGAAAAAATAGAATTTCGGTATTCGATTGTAACGCGAGGGTCGACTTTAGGTTGCAAAAATCTAGAAAAAAAAACGCGTTACATTCAAGTAAAACGCTATTATACGTCACTGTCACGTGCACAGCTCTAGAACGGTTACAAATCGATGACCGCTAGAAAAACCGTATTGTCTACGCATGTTCCATTGCTGATCACACACTGCATGTCAAACTCGGAACCACCACGAAGTCAATTACCACTAGGTTCCTCAAAGGCATTTTTTTTAAGTATCAGGCTTAGACGACGGCCGATCGCAAGTTTGCAAACGGTCTGCAGACGATGGCGAGTCGACGTCGTTAAAGCACGAGACCTGCGACATGTTTGTATTTCCGCTAACACCACTGATCTCCACTTTACACCGGCCTTTTTACATTTATTTCACACTTCATCGTCAGCTTCAAAAGGTTTTTTAAAGACTGCGATACGAGCATTTAGTGGGCACATGCAAGCCGTTAAAAACACCGTAAAGCAAAGCGTGTAGCGAAACAGCTTCTGTAATATAGTACGAGAGCTATAACTACAGATTACGTAAATGTGATATGCTCGCTCAAAACAGCTGTCACTCACTGGGCTGAATGTTCTCAGTGCTGCCTGAGGCACTAACTTTATTTCAAAGCGGGTGCACAACGAGCACACTGCATACACCGTCGAGCTTGCTAGCGCAATTTGAACACACTTACCTGTAAGTTTACGTCGTGCGGTGCTTGACACTTCGCCGAAAGGTCACAAGCGCTGTCTCTTCGAAAACCTGCTTCTTCCACGTCATAGACATACTTCGCATTGGACAGCTTCCGTCCTTTCGACAACACACTCTTGCGAAGGTACCCGTCCGCACACATCACATCACTGAAACCGCAGCGGAGAATAACCGGTGGCATCGCTGCTCGCCCGCTGCGCCACAGTGCAGCGAAGTGTCCCGATCTTCGCTAGTCTTGCGCGTTCCAAAGCACCTAAACGACGCACATCGAGCAAAAGCCGCGGTAGTGTCGAATGACGTTCAGCATGCGTTTGAACGTGCCGCGAGGTATGTGAGGGCACGTTGAAACGTGCCGTCGTACACCTAGCGGCGGCTCTGTATTACTGGATGTTTCTCAGCTAGCTCGCCAGGGCGGCGCAGCTTGCACATTTTAGGTAATTTTAGGCGCGCCACCTGGGCAGCGCTGGCTACCCATAGGAAAGTGCTTTATGCCGGGGTCCACCACGGCTCCGCTGACATATTTCCGTCACGGATATGACGTTGTAAAATTCATTACGTCATGAATATGACGTAAAAATCATATTCACGAATATGACGTTGTAAAATTCATATTCTGACTAACAGATGGCAAAGAAAACAATGAGAACAAAAAGTTTCATCACGGGAAGTTGAACGTACGACCCCTCGCTCCGCAGCACGCGGCGCGAAACAATTATGGCTCGTTCACACTGAGCATTCCGGCGACCGGAGAGCCGCAGAATCCGGTTCGGCGGCGGCGAGATTCGCCGAATCGGCCCTCTCCGCGCCGATCGCTCCCGGACTTATTTTTGCGGCAACTGCCGCCGGATCCGCTCGCCGCGGAACTTGAAAACATGGCGGCCAAGTCCGACACGCTCGTCCCGTCGCAGTCGAAAAACATCCACATAGCGGAATTGCTAATCGAAATGGTGCGGAACTACCTCGTCCTTTACGACAAACGCCACCCGAAGCACAAGGACAGTTTACTGAAGGACGATTTGAGGAATAAAATTGGCAACGAGCTTGGACTGACTGGTACGTACGAGTACTGCTGTCTATGTTGCTTTGTTTCTGATGCAGCTAGCACCAGTTCAAGCATTGCGATGTAGCTGCCTTGCACGCCCTAGTCGCAGAGCGTTGAAACGAGCATGGTCGTTTATAGCAGCGCTGAAGACCCGCAAAATTACATGGCGTAGTTGCGAGCCGCGACATCATCATGATAACATCCGGGCAACTGCGAATCCATCCCGCGCTCACCCGTGGTTGATGGCGTACTCGACAGATGGCGCAATATGGCTATCCGGCGGCGCGGTGCTCGTGCAGTGCGAACGACACTGTGTTTCGGCGACAGGAGCATTCCGGTCGCTGTGGCCGGCGGATTCCCCAGTGTGAATGAGCCATTAGGCCACAGACGGCACGTTCTTTGCCATGCTAACGGCGAACTATTTATATGCCATTTGCCGGTAGCGGTACTCAGTTATCGGTGGTCAATCAGCGTGTTTTCGTTATCACTAGCGAGATGGCGTGAAGGACTCGAAGAGCGCGCTTTAAAGATCGACGCCCCACGCGTCGCGATGAGTGCGCGCCTCTACAGGGCGTGGTCGATCGAGCGCGCGCTTATCTCTTGATGGCGGTGGTTTGTACGTCTTGTGCTCTCACCGAAAATTTGCGTTGAGAGCACGAAGGCCACTTCGCTCACTGCAGCGGCCGCTTTTGCGAAAAGAGCGCGCTTCTCGCACAAAAATAAGTTACAATCGTGACAGTTCGCGCTCATCCTGTGCATGTTCGTTCCGTGCGTCCTTTCTGTTTGAGCAGCGCGTTGCAAGTTTTGAGCTGCTTGCAACTGACATTACAACTTGTTGCTATAACATTCATTCCTTCGCCGTTGGGGCGAAAGAATGCTCAACAAACGCTCAACTACGTCTGTGAAGACACGTTTCCCTGTCGTGTTATACCAATTCCTATGACAGAGGGATCAGCCATGTTTTGTAGCGTTAGCTACACTTGCGCGAGGATCACTGATATCACACAGCTAGGTCACCGGAGCGGGCATCTCACGCGCTCTCCAACACCGCCGCGCGCGCCTCGCCGCTGCTGGTCTGTGCGTTCGGGAGGAGTGGCGTCGTAGGCGCGGCAGACACGCTGGCGCCGGCGCGCGCGCAGACTCCGCCACCCCCACGCGCGGCTCGCCGCTGCTGGTCTGCGCCGCATTCGAGAGGAGTGACGTCGTAGCCATATACACAGTGGCGCCGGCGAGCACCCAGCTATTCGCCTTCGCTGTGCAGTCGCCGCCTGACACTGCGCTGGGGCCTCTTGATAGCGCCTCTAACTGGCGTTTGCAGGTGGGTAACGCCATCAAGAAGGAGAGCGCAAATGCTGCTCGACGGCTCAGAAGTGCCGAGAAGCTTATGTCATCGGATACCGAAGTATTTTCCTGGAAATTAGCGGTTCAGCGTACGAAGAATGAACAGAAGAAGGCTAATAATCCTAGACAATATGGAAAGCTAAGAATAATGAGCTGAACCTTTGCTAACGCTACTTATATCCTGGCATAGCCGAGCTAAGCCACTGCAGATTTTTTTTTTGTGTTTCTCTTAAGTGCTGGATATGTATGAACAGGAATGGCGGAAATCCCAGCTAGCCCAGCTGTCCACTAGAGGTACTGCTTTTTAAGGAACTTTGCAAGACCTGACCGGAATGGGTATCCGGCGATTTACACCAATGCTGTAGAGAAGTTTCCATCACACTGCACTTCCTGCGCAAAAACATCCGACTCATTGCCAAGTCCATTTAGTAGAAAACTCGTGTGTACCGCATTTCTGAACAGCTGTATTTAAGATGAGCTCGCAATGTGCGTCGTTAAAACAAGCCCATGTTTATTTTGGCGACATTGCCGACGTTAGGATCGGTTTCTTGTCCTGTAACCTCGGGTGACATATTCTGCATTGTTTGAACAACGCGTACGTGAGCAACTGAAAGGGGCGCAAGGCGACATCTCCCTAGAAACACCTGACTTGGTTTCAAAGCTTGGTTTGACTTGGTTTCTAAGTAGTAAGACAGATAACTGGGCAAGTTATGAAAGTTAAGAAAGATAACTCGGCTGGTATTCCTTGTCTTTTGTGCGCGCTAAAAAGTATAAATATGGTTTCAAAGTATTCAGCCCTGATGGCGGCGCCTACACGAAGACAGTTTTACCACCATGCATAATTTAAGACGAAGTGCCTAAAACAATAAAAATTTTGCGCATTACGTCACTTAAAATAAAAGGCAATGACGAGGAAGTCTTCAGACACGCGTAGAAAACCTTCGTTTGCCTTATCGCACAACGAACTTGAGGCGATAGTTCATCAGCCTACACCATAAATTTAAAGGTGCTGCATTTTATCAACAGCAACTCCTTATCTCTCCATCTCCGTGACAGTGTGTTTCAGGATAATCTAGGCTATTCAAGGCTAATCTAGGATAATCTAGGCTAATCAAGAGCGCCGAGGCGTCTAAGCACCTTGTATGACCCGAAGTATCGCCGAAGTAGTTTTTCACTGAGCCCACGTCGCCGTATAGGCGTCCAAACCCAAACACGGTCACCGGGCTGGTATTCCACGAAGCGTCGTCGAAGATTGTAACGACGGTTGTCGGTCATCTGCTGATTCTTGATGGGTTGGTGGGCGAGCTGTCGGGCTTCTTCGGCGCGCTGAAGGTAAAAGTGACGTGGAGGTTTTTTCGTCGGGGATCTTGGGTAACATGGCGTCGAGCGTCGTTGCCAGGTTCCTTCCGTAGACGAACTTGTAGGGCGTCATCTGCGTCGTTTCTTGCACGGCCGTGTTGTATGCGAAGGTCACGTACGGAAGGATGGCATCCCAAGTCTTGTGTTTGACGTCGACGTACATGGCCAGCATGTCGGCGATGGTCTTATTTAGGAGCTTGGTGAGGCCACTGGTCTGTGGGTGGTATGCGGTGGTTCGGCGGTGGCTTGTCTGGCTGTATCTCAGAATCGCCTGAGTTAGGTCTGCAGTAAAGGTGGTACCTCTGTCCGTGATGAGGACCTCTGGGGCGCCATGACGTAGGACAGCGTTCTCTGCGCAGAACTTGGCTACCTCGGCGGCACTGCCTTTGGGCAAGGCCCGTGTTTCGGCGTAGCGGGTCAGGTAGTCGGTAGCTACGACGATCCACTTATTACCGCTAGTCGACGTTGTGAACGGCCCCAGGAGGTCCATCCCGATCTGCTGGAACGGTCGCCGACGTGGCTTGATCTGCTGAAGAAAGCCCACTGGCCTTTTTGGTGGTGTCTTGCGTCGGTGACAGTCTCGGCATGTCCCTACGTGGCGAGTGACGTTGGCGGCAAGGAGCGGCCAGAAGTACTTTTCCTGTATTTTTGCCAGCGTTCGGGAAACTTAGAATAACAGAGAGCTGAGCTAGTTGGTAAGTATTCAATCTAAAAAGACAGGGCGTGCAAACACGGACACAAGAAAGAAGTCAGGACACCACAAACGCCGACTAACAACTGAAGAGACGCACAACGGCTGAAAAGAAAGAAGGCACGAAAACTTATCTGCGCATGCCCATGCAACAGGCGAACCTATCAATCCGGCACGCGTGGCGGTCTACGTGGAAGATAACTGTTAAGGCATTTGATTTCATCTTTATGCAAGTTAATCGACGGTTGACTCACGCATGCGCTACCACTATTCTCGATATGCCATGCTTCAATCATCAGGCGCGTTTCTTCATTTCTACGCCGGTACAACACTGCGCATTCATCAAATTCTTTTGGAGAACGCCGTTACATGAGAAAACGACGCCGGTGCTCGCTTGAACACTTTAGGAACGACTGTGCCCTCGAGGTATTCCATAAGGCCTCAGAGTTCCGGGTCGGATCGCTCTTGTTCAGCGAAGTCGTCTGCACTTATGGTTCCCAAGAAGCAGTCATCATCCTGGTCGTCTTGCGGCGGCATGTCCACAGGGGCACGAGACAGGCAGTCCGCGTCAGATTGTTTTCTTCCGGACTTGTAAACGACGCTATTGTGGAATTCTTGAAGTCTCAAGCTCCATCGTGCGAGACGACCTGAAGGGTCCTTCAAGTTAGCTAGCCAACACAGGGCGTGGTGGCCGCTCGCAACATTGAAGGGCCTGCCGTAAAGGTAGGGGCGAAACTTTGATGTGGCCCAGACTATGGCAAGGCACTCCTTTTCTGTTGTAGAATAGTTGGCTTCCGCCTTTCATAGCGACCGGCTAGGATAGCTGATTACCCTTTCCAATCCGTTAGTCCTCTGCACAAAAACGGCGCCAAGTCCTACACTGCTTGCGTCGGTGTGTACTTCTGTTTGGGCGTATTCGTCGAAATGTGCGAGTAACGAAGGCGTCTGCAGGCGTCACTTTAGTTCGTGAAATCCTTCCTCCTGCGGCGTTTCCCACTTGAACTCGACGTCGGTCCTGGTAAGGTTAGAAAGTGGCTTGGCGATGCGGGCAAAGTTCTTGACGAACCGCCTGTAATAGGCACACAGGCCGAGAAATCGACGCACGGCCTTCTCGTCGGCAGGTGGCGGAAATGTAGCGATGGCGACTGTCTTCTGCGGGTCAGGGCATACTCCGGACTTACTTATCACGTGTCCCAAGAAGAAGAGCTCCTCGTACGCAAAGCGACACTTTTCTGGCTTCAGGATGAGTCCGGAGCTCTTGACAGCCTGAAGTACAGCTTCAAGCCGCCGTAGGTGTTCGTCGAAGTTTGAGGCAGATACAACGATGTCGTCCAAGTACACGAGGCAAGTCTGCCACTTCGAGCCAGCCTGTACTGTATCCATGACATGTTGGAAAGTCGCAGGCGCCGAGCGAAGACCGAAAGGTCTTCGATGACCTTGAACTCGAAGAGGCCGTCTGGTGTTATAAAGGCGGTCTTCTTTCGGTCTCTCTCGTCGACTTCGATTTGCCAGTGGCCGGTCTTGAGGTCTATCGACGAAAAGTACCTCGCGTTGTAGACTCGATCCAGGGTGTCGTCTATCCGTGGGAGAGGGTAGACGTCCTTCGTGATTTTGTTTAGGCCGCGATAATCGACGCAGAAGTGCAGGGTTCCGTATTTCTTCTTCACTAACAGCACGGGGGACGCCCGCGGACTCTTCGAAGGCTGAATAATGTCGTCGTGTAGCATTTCGTCGACTTGTTTCTTTGTGGCCTCGCGTTCTCGCGTCGAAACTCTGTACGGGCTCTGGCAGAGCGGCCTGGCACTTTCCTCTGTTCTAACGCGGTGTCTTGCGACTGGAATCTGCCTAATTCTTGACGACGACGAAAAGCAATTCTCGTATTGCAGGAGCAGGGTTCCGAGCTGTTCTTGCTTATTCTCAGGAAGGCTCGGATTGACATCGAAAGCTGGTTGAGGAGCTCGGTTCGTCAGAGAAGATTCGGTAGAAAGGGTGAGGGCGAAAGCACTGGTGGCTTGCACAATTTCTTCGATGTAGGCAACCGTCGTCCCTTTGTTCACGTGCTTGTACTCGTTGCTGAAATCCATGAGCCCCACTGTTGCTTCCCCTCCACGCAGCTCGGCGCAGCTCAGCAAGGTTAGCAAGGTCTCCCACCAGAATACGGTCTCCTACCCGAGAAGCGAGAAAGCATGGCGACGAACACGAGGGTGACGATGACCGCCGCTATGTCACCCGCGACAGTAGTGATGCAGCAACCCAGGGAGCCACTGACTTTCCGTGGATCATCGATTCGAGACCGAGAAAGCTGGTTGGAGACGTATGACCGAGTAGCCAACTTCAACAACTGGAACTCCGAGGAAGAACTGTGTCACATCTAGTTCTACCTAGAAGACGCCGCGAGGACATGGTTCGAGAACCGATAACCCGCGCCACAAACATGGGACCTCTTTCGGACGACGTTCCTAAGCACATTCAGAAGCGTGGTCCGCAAGGATCGGGCCGCAGCTATGCTGGAGACCCGTGTGCAGCTGCCCAATGAAAGCATTGACATCTACACGGAAGAGATGAATCGCCTATTTCGACACGCGGACTCAAGTATTACCGAACAGAAGAAAGTCAGGTTCCTGATGCGTGGTGTCAAACAAGAACTCTTCGCTGGATTGATAAGGAACCCGCCGAAGACTGTCGCTGAATTAGCTGCGGTGGCTTCCACAATCGTGAAAACGCTTGAGATGCGAACGCGGCAATACAACCGCAGCTTCTTGGCCATAAGCTACGCCGACGTTCCAGCGCTGGTATCCGCCAACCTGCGTGAGACGATCCGAGAAATCGTGCAAGAGGAGCTGCGAGAAAATCTACCTTCGTCGCAGTAGATTCCATCGCCGACGTCGTGCGCCAGGAGATCAAGCATTCACTGGATGCGCCTCAGCTATCAGAGCCGCAGCCGCAAACTATGAGCTATGCTGCTTCAGGCCGCCGTAATGCTCCTGCCCACGCCAAAACGCCCCACTGCCGCAGTACCGCCGCCAGACGCCGGCGCCGCCACCGACGGCCTACCGATGTCTGGCGTGCCCCCGACCACCGCCCACTCTGCTACCACTGCGGAGAGGCTGGTCACACCTAACGCCGCTGCCACTACCGTGAGATAGGCCTGCGTGAATTCGCCATCAACGCGCCACGTCCAGAACGAGGTGAACGGCCACGTGACATCGCCGACTATCTCGCAGGAGCGCGATGGACTCCACGAGGACCTTCCCGATCGCTCATCGCCAGGCCGCTACGTCTATCCACAACGCCGGCCATACACTGGCCCAACAGGGGGCCGGTCGCCTAGACCGTATCCGGAAAACTAAGGGCAGCAACCAATGGAGGTGCGGTTGCTTTACGGCGAACTACCGAAGATCCTCCGCCGCCGAAGACATAGCCGCGACGATGCCCTAGGAACGCGACGCAAACCGGACGGAGCCCTCACGACGAAACTTCGCGGCCCGATGAAAACCTGACGACGCAACGTCGAAACAGCGGGACCAATCGACGAAGCCGTAATCTGACGCCACGACCTAACCGCAACGCAAGACGACGAACTAGCGACCTCGACGTTCTTATCGATGGCCACAGCGTCACAGCTCTCATCGACACCGGAGCCGACTATTCTGTCATCAGTGGATCGTTTGCCACAAATTTGAAGAAAGTCAAGACCGCCTGGGAAAGCCCCGAAATCCGGACAGCTGGAGGTCACCTAGTAACGCCGGCAGGAATATGCACGACGAGGGTCTCCATTAACAACCAGATTTATCCCGCAATATTTGTAGTCCTACAGCATTTCTCCAGAGTTGTCATCCTTGGTATGGACTTCTTAGGCCTTCATGATGCAGTCATCGACCTGAGATCAAAGTCGGTAACACTATCTGCAGAAAAAGCATTACCCCGCACCTCCACCAGATATCACGGGGTCGTGACGTCGACGAAGGCAGCAGTCGGCGGGTGCAAGAAGAAACTCTTTATTTCGCCATACTTGTGGCCGCGAAACTGAAAATCAAACTACAGCGATACACACTGTCAAAAACGAGCGCGTTGGTAAAGCGCGCGCGCGGCCTCTTTCAAACGGCAGCGAGATAGAACGGAGCGAGCCGCTCGCCCAAGAAGCGCGAACGACGAAAAAAACAAGCATCAAAAGACGCCGGCGCGCCGCATCCTCCTCACCCACTGGGGCCAGACGCAGACAACCCGATCAAACGCCCGGCAAAGCCTGGATGTTTCTAGAAGGAATGGGTGACGCATCACCGAGCGACGCCGCCGCGATTCGAACCTACGAGAAAGCTCTGTCCCTTTTCCTAGCCTTGGCTGTTCTGCACGCCGGAGAACGCTCCCGACGCTTCTAGAACCCGGGAGAGAGGAGATAAAAGCGTGCCAGCGAGCAGTAGTCAGTCGGTCAGTCAGGAGTGAGTGAGTCAGTCGGCCCGGAGACGGTGAAGTTATGCTGAGTGTGGCTCCGTCAGCCAAAGAAGACGTGTTTAAGATGGTGTGCGGTCAGTCGATCATCGATCTGGAAGAATCGGAGGACGACGCCGTGTGAGCCGTGACAAGTTACGTCGACGGAAGGGACAACGACAGACGCCGCTGGAGTTGGCGTGAGTGTTTCCTTGAAGAGAAGCATTCAAGTACCGTCTAAGAATTGTGGACTGGATACCACGTTGTATACTCGGGAATTTAACTGTTCCTGAATAGTTGTAATGCATGAGATTGCGTTTGTAGCGCGTGATCTGTTTGTTTAGTTCCCGTTGTGTAAACACCACCTGAGTTATATTGTGAAGTTGTAACTGGTACCAGCCGAGTGCGCATGTGCTTGTGATATTTGTATTGCCTTAACTGCGAATATTAATGAGAAGTAACAGACAATAATGCCAAGGAAAGTATAGGGGATGTAATTTGTAATAATTGGGATATAAATGTGAAGAAAACAAAGTGGACAGAAAGATTCTATTCGTTCTATTCGCGAGGATTTTGCTCCGAGCACTCGTTTGGCAAGGAAAAAGCTTCTGGAATATGCAAGAACACAAGACAAACCCTGCAAATTGTCCCTCGACAAAATGCGCATTAATAACAAAGATTACAGGTACGATGTCGAAACTGACACCGTTGTACTGTGCAGCAGATAGCTAAATAAAAGTACTGGCGCACAAGCTCCTAAACCGCCCCTTCGTACTGATGCATCACGTTCGCTATCAATATCATACACCAATATACGCAGCCTACTAAATAAGCGTGATATATTCTGTTCCTTTATAGACGACAGCAATCCCGACATTATAGCTTTGACGGAAACATGGTTGCACCACGATGTTTCTGACGGTGAAATATTTCCAGAAGGTCATTCTTTTAACATTTATCGGCATGATCGTAATGATAGAAGGGGTGGTGGTGTCCTGCTTGCAATAAATAGAAAGATTTCATCCTACGAAGTTGATACCTCGTCCTCAATTGAGATTGTCTGGGCTGCCTGTCAAACCACTTGTGGAAACTTATTACTTGGTGTCTGTTACCGACCCCCTGAAATGTGCATTTCATTTCTTGATAATCTGCGTGAAAGCATTGTTGCTGCTATGAAGAAATGTTCAACTACGAATGTTTATCGGCTCGGGGACTTCAATTTCCCCCAAATCGATTGGTCATGCTTGACGTCATCGTGCAGGCAGGCAGCCGATTTCATTGACCTAACTCTGGACTTCAATCTTCTTCAAGTAATCGATAATCCTACCCGTGGCACTAGTCTTTTAGATTTGGTGCTGACTACTGCACCGGAAACCGTATGTCCCGTGTCAATTTCCGACGGTTTTAGTGACCATAAAATGCTCCAAATAACACTTCGGGTTCCCCTGTTGTTTACTGGATTTCGGCATAAAAAGATTCGCGATTACAACACGGCTAACTATGTCGCCATTAACACCGAACTAGAGAACTTTCTAAATAGCTCATTTCTGCCGTCTTTTCCCCTACGCTCTGTTAACGAAAACTGGATACTGTACAAGGAAAAATTGCTCGCTCTTGTCGACAAATATATTCCCTACGTTTCGGCAATCAACGACAAGAACAAACCATGGTTCAACAAAAACCTACGAACACTCCGTAATAAAAAAAGCGTCTCTACTGTAACGCAAAAAACAGAGCAAGTGAGTCCTCATGGAGCAAGTACAAAGCTTTTCTTAGTGAGTACACTGTTGCCTTACGCACTGCTAAAGACAAGTACTTCGCTCACGACTTACCTTCTCTCCTGAAGTGAAATCCGCGAAAATTTTGGCAAACAGTAACGCCTAATCACAGTTTCGATATTTCCTTGCTAGATGACAGACAACAACCTCTTTCTGACGCGGAATGTTCATCAGTATTCAATACATTTTTTACTTCTGTTTTTACAAGGGAAGACCATTCCGATATTCCAGTGGCCCCGGAACACGATTACCCGTTTATGGCACCTATAAATATCTCAGTCGACGGTATTGCTTGCCTCATAAACAAACTTAAAAAAACTTCTGCCTGCGGTATCGACGATATTAACACTAAGCTATTAAAAAACACAGTATCTATTTCAAGTGTAATTCTGTACCATATCTTTAAGCAGTCCTTATCATCTGGTGTTTTGCCCGCAGACTGGAAGACTGCGAAAGTCATTCCCATTTTTAAAACTGGAGATAAACGTAAACCTGAAAACTATCGTCCAATATCGCTAACATCGGTATCATGTAAACTACTTGAACACATAATCGCCTCGCACATCTACACCCACCTCGAAAAAAATAACTTTTTCTTTCAGAAACAACACGGCTTCAGAAAAGATCTTTCTTGCGATACACAGTTACTCGAATTCACCACTGAACTACACTTCAACATGAACAACAGTGAACAAACAGACGCCATTTTTCTAGATTTCTCTAAAGCATTTGATCGTGTTGCCCAGTGTCGTCTCATCTCTAAATTATCTAATTTAGGTATCGAATCACTGACCCTTTCCTGGCTAAGAAACTTTTTATCACTTCGTCATCAATTCGCGGTTGTTAACAATTGCCCTTCTTCCATTACTGAGGTCAGGTCTGGTGTACCACAGGGGAGTGTCCTGGGGCTTTTGCTTTTTCTAATATTTATTAATGACTTGCCCTCAGACATTTCCTCTTGCATACGATTATTTGCCGACGATTGTGTTGTTTACAGAGCAATTAATTCCACTAACGATCACGATACCTTGCAACGTGACCTTCACACTATAACCGACTGGTGCACCAAATGGAAAATGTCGCTAAACCCTTCTAAATGTAAAATTATATCTTTCTCACGCAAGCGCAATAGTTCCATATTTTCATACTGCTTAAATAATACGACCTTGTCACGTACCAGTAACTACAAATACCTTGGCGTGAGCCTCACTACTAACGTTTCTTGGTCATCGCACATCACCAATATTTGCGCTACTGCATCGAAAACACTTGGCTTTCTGAGGCGCAACTTGCAAAATTCAACTGCTGACGTTCGTAAATTAGCCTACATGACGTATGTACGCCCGCAATTAGAATTTGCATGTGCTGTATGGTCCCCATACCAAGAATATTTAATAACTACGATTGAACGCGTACAGAATAGGGCTGCCCGGTATATCACTCGGAATTTTGATCGAAACTCCAGCGTAACACAGATTAAGCTCAATATTTCTCTACAGAACCTTGATATCCGTCGCAGGATTGCTTTGCTTTGTCTGCTTCACAAATATGTCCATTCCGATAAGCCACGCATATTACCCCTCGAAACTCCCACACGCACGTCATCAAGATTACATAATCATTTGAGCTTCAAACGCATTTTTGGTAAAACTACTGCCTTAAATTTATCAGCTGTACCACGTGCCATATCTTATTGGAATGGTCTTCCTGATCAAATTGTCTCGATAAGCGATCCAAAAATATTTCGAGAGCGTCTGTACTCACTTTTTACTTAAACTGCCTTGATTTATTATGCTGTTCTGCTTGTTCATCGTGCGTGTGTTTTCTTTTAATGTATTTTCGAGCTGTTTCCGTTGTATTTCACCTGTTATTGTAACAATGCCACCCTTACTCAATGCCCGACAGGGCCTGTAAGGTTTTTTCTAAATAGATAAATAAATAACTAAATAACGTGCTGCCGGCAGGGACCGAACCTGCGACTTTCGAATAACGCGTCCGATGCTCTACCACTGAGCTACGGCGGCGGTCATCCCCCCGTCCACTTTATAGGGTATATCACCATCATCATCATCAGCATCATCATCAGCCCGTCTACGCCCACTGCAGAGCAAAGGCCTCTCACATGTTCCGCCAATCAACCCGGTCCTGCGCTTTCTGCTGCCACGTTATACCTACAAACTTCTTAATCTCATCTACCCACCTATTTTTCTGTCTCCCCCTCACGCGTTTCCCATCTCTTGGAATCCAGTCAGTTACCCTTAATGACCACCGGTTATCCTGCCGACGTGCTACGTGCCCGGCCTATATCCATTTCTTCTTTTTAATTTCAACTATGATATCCTTAACCCCCGTTTGTTCCCTGACCCTCTCTGCTCTCTTCCTGCCTCTTAAGGTTACACCTAGCATTTTCCTTTCCATCGCTCGCTGCATCGTCCTCAATTTAAGTTGAACCCTCTTTGTAAGTCTCCATTTTCTGCTCCGTAGGTAAGTACCGGTAAGATGCAGCTGTTATATACCTTCCTCTTGAGAGATAGTGGTAGACTAGCATTCATGATTTGATAATGCTTGCCGAATGAGCCCCATCCCATCGTTATTCTTCTAGTTATTTCACTCTCATGGTTCGGCTCCGTGGTTACTACCTGTCCTAAATAGACTTCCAGTCTATTCCAGTGTTTCACCACCTATCGCAAAGCGCTGTTCTCTGCCGAGAATGTTCCACATTACTTTAGTTTTATGCATATTAATTTTCAGACCTACTCTTCTACTTTCAGTATCCAGTTCAGTAATCATGAGCTGTAATTCGTCTCCCGCGTTAATCATCAATGCAATGACATCAGCGAATCGCATATTACTGAGATACTCTCCATTATCTCTTATCCCTAATTCTTTCCAATCTAGGGCCCTGAAAACCTGCAGTAAACACGCGGTGACTAGGGTATATATGTGCTTTTAAACCTAGGAGTGTTAGTCAGCGCCGATCGCAGCCAAGGCGGCGTGTGTGGAACACTCTTTGTTCTGCCTTTTTGGCGTCACGTAGCACGTGATCTTTTTACGAGCGGGCAGCTGACCAATAATCCCTCGCATACTACCTGAATGCATCACGTCTGCCAGAACGAGACCCTCGCTATGAATGAAGGAAAGAAGATGGCTTTTAAGGGCTCGTTTTGCCTCGTTAGACACAATATTAATGAGAACTAACAGACAATAATGCCAGGGAAAGTATAGGGTATGTTATTTGTAATAATTGGGATATAAATGTGAAGAAAGTAAAGTGGACGAAGAGATAACTTGCCGCCGTCAGGGACCGAGCCTTTAAAAGCCCTTCTTTCCTTAACTGAGAATATATTTTGTTTGTGTTATCGACTCTCGGCTCTGACTCGGTCTTTGGACCACAACCGGCGTTCGCTGATGCACTAAAAGGACCAACTCTAAATTGTCCGCGCTTTCGTGAAGCGTTTCGGGGGGCCGGTACCTCCGCCCTTGAAATCCGCCCGGCGATTGCCGTCCCCATTAATGAGACGAGTGACGCACACTGTACACTGATAGCGGCGAAGAGAGCGTCGGCCTTCGAAAAACTGCTCATGGCTGGGATGCGCCGTCTTTTATACATCACGCATAGAACTTTCCAGTCTTATCACTGGTGGTCGCGCAAGCGCTCGAATAATGTAGGCTATTCGCGTCCTGCGCGCAACCTTTACAAAGTGATCTACTACAATCGCGAAGCTTCTCAAACACTGCAGCGTGGTCAGCGTCGAGCGTTGCTAACCGTCCTTGCTGGTCAAACCCGAATAGATCAAATTAAGCAAGAAGCGGGCGTGGCAATATCTTTCGCATCTACTTTTCACAGTGACGTTGGTTTGCGTGGTGCGGGTGTCGCCGTCTTGGAGAGGTGAAGTACTGCATTACTACACCAACGAGCGCCGGCAGGAGGCGCTTCGGTAGTCTCAGCGCAGCAGAAGCTAGCTCCCCGATTTCCGCTCAATTTCGTTTCAATACAATGTGAGTGAGTGCTTTGTTACAGTGAGAGACACACCAGCGGGCAGCGGGACACCTTCGCGCGTTCACGGCTCAAGCTACGAGCTCTGCCTCTCGCGTTCCTGAAGCGCTGTGTGCCAGTGTATGCATGAGCAGAAGTGTAGGTTACCCAATTGCTGGGGAGCGCACATCTTGCCGTTTCTTTCCTCAAACGACGACGCTTCCCATGAACGCATATCGAGTTCTAGAGATTATGCGCTTGTTGACGCCATCTTTGCGCGGGCTTCACCAAACGGCGTCCGGGTTTTTAACACGAAAGTGTTTTATGCCGGGGTCCACCAAGTACATCCGTCACGGATATGACATTGATAAAATGGACGCCAACGAGTAAGAAAGAAAAAAACCAAGAAAAAGATACCCCGCTGGGAATCGAACCCACGACGTTGCGGCCGCGACTGCAAGCGCCCGACGCCCTACCGAGTAAGCTAACTCGGGAGATGCTAGGCACGGCGCGAAGGCGCCTTATATCTTTCACACATTCTCTTTCGCGGCGGGCGGAGCGGGGTGGTGCCGCCGTCTGTGAGGTGTGAAAAGAAGTAATGCTTCACGATCGACACTTACTAGCGCTTCCTCCGAGATTGCACGCGATATCGGAGGTAATGGTTAAAGCGTCTCGATACCAGAGAGGTAGATTGGCCGCGCTGGCGTCGCCGAGGCACCCTTGACGCAGTTACGTTCTTTGCCTTTGGCTTCGTGTTAGCGTGCGTCGGCTCATCGGAGTAGTGCAGTTTCCACGTGCACCAACGGGATTTCTCCGCCGCCGACTACTTCAATTGCGAGAGCACCGACTAACAAAACTGCTGCAATATGCGTTGCAGAAGGGACGCGATTTTGACGGGCGAATGTCGTGCCTTGGTGGAACGAGAGCCGCGCCTGCGAGGCAGAGGCCAGCGGGACGCACGCGTTTTCGGCTCAGGCTACGAACCTCTACCTCCCGTGTTGCTGAAGCGCAGTGTGTGTTATGTATGCATGAGCACAGGCGTCCGCTACCCATTACTAGAAAGCGCACACCGTGCCGTTTCTCTCTTTAATTGACGACGCTTTGAAGAAGTACATACCGGGTACCAGTGTTGATTATGAGCTTGTTGATATCATCCTTACGCGGGATTCACGATTCGCTGTGTCCAAATATATGTTCACACCGTCAGCTACCACAACGTTTTAATAATGATCATGGGCGTTAGTCGTCGCGATAGAGACATGCTGTCAACATGGGTGCATCCACGTCAAACGGTGCTATAGCTGCCAAACACGAATAGACGTTGTACAAGCTCTCATATATCACTACACAATAAACACTACTTCTGTGAAGACACGTTTAACTTTCGTGTTATACCGATTCCTATGACGGAGGGATCAGCCATGTTTTTTTATTAACCACTTCAGCTACCAGAGAGGTTTAGTCATGATCACTGACGTTACTGGCCGGGAGGCAGAGGTGCCACTAAAATCAGCGTAGGTGCGTCCACATCAAACGGTGCTATAGCCGCCGAACAGACATCGTCCAAGCTCTCATTTATCAATGTACAATGACCGCTGGGGTGATGGCTCATTGCTGGGGTGATGGCTCATTGCTGGGGTGATGGCTCATTGCCATCACCCCAGCAGTGCTTCTATCGCCTACTGAAGCGCCCTCAAGCCTCTCGCCTATAAGAAGCCGCGCTAACTACCAGCCAGTGGGATTTGCGGCCAGGCAGCTGATGCTGACAAAGTGTGCTCGCTTCCTTTAGGTGAGTCTGAGTCATGTAACCGATTTAGCCGTGTGCTTTTTGGTCGCAAATCCCACCAAGTTATCACTCTGTAATTAGACATGAGTATTGATTTATGTACGTACCGTGTTCGAATTGGTTGTTTCACAGGGTTAAGACGACATGTTCGAACACATTCGCCCGTTTGGCTAGTGGTCGGCTAGTTGTTGTCCTGTTCTGCCTGTCGCAACTCATTGTTCGCGCTGGAGATGTTGAGGCTAATCCAGGACCGGATAAGGTAGATCAACTACTAACCTTCGTCAAAGAGTTGGCGTCTTCAAACGAGAAATTTCAAAGAGATGTAACAAGTAAGTAAAGCAAGCAGGCATCACAGATGTAAAAAGACGAATGTCGAGTCTTGACAGGCTACCGAAAGAAATAGACAGTCTTCGGGAAGGTGTTGCTGTTCTAACATCAGCACTAGATGACGCAAAAGCTGACCTCAAGAGCTACGACGTGCCGGCTCTCGGCCTAGTTCTTGAAGAAGTGAAAACTCATCTCCAAAGTACCGGCTCAAGACAATTTGAGCAAGCCAGTATGGTAGTCGACGATCTAAGCAATCGGCTGAGACGAAATAATCTGATATTCAAAGGTGTGCCGGAACAAGGAGGCGAAAAATGGGACGACACAAGAAACACTAATAAGCGAGTTCGTTTTGCGTAACCTTGGCCTTAATGTTGGCGAACTTGAACGTGCACACGGAATAGGTCAGCAAACACCCGGTAAGAATCGCCCAATCATTGTAAAGTTCTTGAATTTCAAGGACAAAATCAACATCTTGCAAAATGCATCAAAACTTAAACATCCTGCGTCTCCACCTGTTTGGATAGAAGAAGACTTCTCACCACGAATTCAACTAATAAGGGAAAGGCTTCGGGGCTTCGCACGTGCTGAACGTAAACCTAACGAAAAATACAGATTACGGTTCGATAAACTGTTGTTGGGAAACAAAGTCTACACCTATAACAACTCGAACGATAAGATTGTCCCACTTTCAACGCGGGACGCACCTACCTCAACTACGTGACCCAAACAGCATTGCAAAAGTAGAACGTTAACTTTGATTGTGTCGAATTTCCGAAGCCTTTTCCACAAAACGGACCACTTGTGTTCGTTTATCGAGGGCTGCTCTGCCGACATCGTGCTTGGCACAGAGACATGGCTGTCCCCCGACGTGGCTGGCTTTGAACTATCACTGTCGAAAAATTTTTTAGTCTTTAGGAAAAATAGAATGGTCTCTCGAGGCGGCGGTGTAAAAAACAGCTTCCACGCTCACATAATTGAAACAGAAGCTAACATTGAAATTTTGTGGGTCGCGTACAGTTATCATCATTTGTAATCTGTGCTGTCGGAGTGTGTTACCGTCCGCCAAACTCTCCAGCCGACTTCAATGAAAAACTGAATGATTCGCTCAGCCTCATACAATGTAGTTATCCCCGGTCCCCTATAATTTTGGCGGGTGATTTTAATCATCCAGGCATAAACTGGCGGACGTGTACACCCGAAGGTGGTACAAGAAGGACTGACGGTCAGGAATTTCTCGATGTGCTAGGCATGTTCAATTTGACACAAATGGTTTCTCTGCCGACACGCGGTGATGCTATCTTAGATCTTGTATTCACTACCGAGCCTGATCATGTACTTGTCAATGTTTTAGACAATATTAGTGATCACAATGTGATTCATTGCGAATATACATTGGAGAACAAAAAGCCAGAAAAGCCAAAGAAAGTAATCTACAACTACGCGCGGGCAAATGTTGATATGATTATGAATCAGCTGTCATCTTTTTCATTGGAATTATTGCGCACCTTGTCGCTGCGCACAACTAGTGAAAACTGGCATCTCGTACAGAAGCAACTGACTGAACTAAAAGAGAAGTGTATCCCTAAAGTTGCAGTAACATCGTCAACCCAGAGCGCATGGTTCAACTTGCATGTCAAACGTTCCATAAATAAAAAAAACGATGTTACTCGAAAGCAAAACAGTCGGGATCTGATAGTGATTGAGAACGTTACCGTGAACATTCTAAGCAATGTAAGGTTGAAATAGAAGCAGCCAAATATATGTTCTTTAACAATGATATAACAACGCTTTTAAGAGAAAATACTAAAAAATTCTGGAAGGTAATTAACCCCAAACCTTCTTCGTCATCCCAAGTGTCCATTTCCAAAGACTGTGTACTTCTTTCACCATCACGCGTTGCAATGGAACTAAATTAATTTTTTGGTTCTGTATTCACAGATGAACATCCCATTCCGTTGGACCTTAGCTTCACGACTCTCGAGTCGGTCATGGACGATTTAAATATTTCGTACCAAGGTATTGAACGCGCTATTGAAAGGCTCCCAAATAATTCGGCCCCCGGCCCGGACGGCATCTGCACCAAAATGCTAAAGATAACAAAGCCTGTTATTTCTCACATTCTAGCTGCTGTTTTTCAGCAATCAATTGATAACGGAAGCGTACCAGATGCCTGGAAAATTGCCCACATCACTCCTATTTTTAAATCAGGTGACCCCTCTATGCTTTGTAACTATAGACCAATTTCCCTAACAAGCATACCGTGTAAACTTTTAGAGCACATTATAACATCTGCAATTATGACATATCTGACCACTAACAACTTCTTCTTACCAAGTCAGCATGGTTTTCAGCGTGGCCGTTCATGCGAAACTCAACTGTTTGAACTAATAACCGATATTCACGAAGCCATACACAATAAAGCAGTCATTGATGCTCTATTTATAGACTTTGCCAAAGCCTTTGACAAGGACCCCCATAACCGCCTAAATATGAAACTCAAAGCCCTGAACATCAACCCCAAGATCTCTAATTGGATTGTTAAATTCTTGTCTGATCGCCACCCGTCTATGTTTGTTAATAATACTTTCTCTCCATTAGTAAAGGTAAAATCAGGTGTTCCGCAAGGTATCGTGCTCGGGCCAATCTTATTCTTAATTTACGTCAACGATATAGGTAACCACCTGTCATCCCCAATCAGACTTTTTGAAGACGATTGTGTCATTTACAGACAAATTACTAACCCTACTAATGTCAGTGCACTGTAGTCTGACTAACCAAATCACCCGCTGGTGCTATCAATGGCAAATGGAAGTTAATGTCTCAAAAACGAAATACATTCAATTTACGAGAACTACCAACCCCGAGCTACATTCTTACATGATTAACAATATGGTAGTTGAAAACGTGTCCACATTAAAATACTTAGGCGTCCATCTTACACACAACCTCTAATGAAATGCTCATGTTGATGCAATAACTAGTAAGGCTTCAAGAGCCCTAGGATTATATATAATGAAATCAGAGGCGTAGCCAGGGGGGGGTGGGGGTTCAACCCCCCCCCGAAATTTTAATATATAATAATGCATTATATATAATGCAATCAGAGGCGTAGCCAGGGGGGGTTGGGGGCTTCAACCCCCCCCCCCCCAAATTTTTCAGTTTTGCTTGCGTATATATACACGCGCACATACAAACGCACACACGAACATACATAAAGTATGGTTGAACCCCCCCCCCCCCCGAAAAAAATTTCTGGTTACGCCCCTGAATGCAATTCTAGCTAGTACAATTCTAATCCTTTGTTTGCTACGCACTATTGCACCTCTTAACAACTGATACCGCGGCCGACATGATGCCTGCAAATAGGCGTTCTTTCTGACGATGTTTGAAGCCCTGTCGCAGCTCTGTAGTACACTACTTGACTGCCACGTTGAATGCCTGGCTTCGGTTCCGCCTCCACGCTTTTGTTCTTTTCTTATCGTGCGTGATAGCTGCGACGGACACCGCCGGCGGTGCCGCGGCGGACAACATCGCCACCAAAATCAGCTGTTTTATCAGCTGATAATATCTTACGCTGTAAAAGTACGGCAGCTGTGCGATACGATGAACCTAACTTCGCTGCGCCAAACACTTAGCAGCGCGGAGGCTAACACACTGAGTTCGTTTGTATTGTGAAAGGCCGACACAGAAGCCGTTTCTGAAAGAGGGTCTCGGCTACGTGCTTTTAACAGCGAAGCTGTTTAAGCTAGCCCTAATTTGTGCGGCGTGCGGGTATGTGCCGTGCGGCCTACACGAGAACTATCATCATCATAAACGGTATGTGCCACAGAAATTGGGCAAATCCCACTATTCACCACTGGTCCACTAAAAATGCAGAAAGCTATCGTCATCACATGAGTATGTGCCACTATGCTGCCTATCGGAAAACTGTCGTTATCTTGAATCAGTTTCGCTTTCACCACCTTCGAATGCCAAACAGCTATGTGAAGAAGGAGGAAGACGAAGTTGGGTACCCCCCCAGTGTGGGTATGAGCCATGTGTAGAGGCACATCATCATCATCAGCCGTGTTCGATCAGGCGTCTGGGGTTTCGAACCCCGTGTGCTAGGCCAATCGCGCTATGCGGGCGCCACCTCGCCTGCAAGGACGACGCAACGGTCCCTCACTGCGGCCGGCACCATATCAGAGGCAGCCATCACGAGCACCTGCGACGTGCCTTCTTGCAAGACCGAGACAACCAGGTCATCATGCTGCCCGGCGCTGTGTTCGCCGCAAAGGCATGATTCTCACCGTCTCCAGGACGTGGCCACGTGCAAATCCGACTTGGCCAATTCATCGTGCTGCCCGGCGCCTGTGTTCGTCGCAACGATACGAGTGAGGGGACGACGACTTCGCATTGGGTCACGAGCATGCTGTGCTGTGCCGCGCTTAGACATTTGCATAAAAGGACGTGATTGGTATTGCGCCAAGGCTTAAACAGCATCTTCAATACAGCAGTGCTAAGTTTATGTGTATTGTGTCACTTGTTTATGTCGGTCAGTTGTGAATCGTCCAAAATGATAAAGCAATTTTCTGTGTCTACTGTCTCGGCTCCGCACGTCTGAGTTCCTGGGCCCGCGAACCCTCACATTATCATAAACTTCAAATTTAGTACGGCCCTTCCAGCGCGTACGCGACATTCGGTTAAATTGGAGACGCCTCGTCGGGACGGTGAACACCTCCAGATACTACAATACCGACGGCGAGCGTTGCCGGAGCCACCGCCGTGCACGCTTTTACCCTTGTTTCTTATGTGCCATGAAAATGGGTAAATCCCACTGCTCATGACTGGTTCATTCATAAGCCGCGGTTGTGGCTATTTCGCGCAAAGAAACAACAAGGGATGGGTTAAGGGGAGCGCAAACTTTCGACTGTTTATTCCAAATTTACTGCAGGGCTATATATATGCAAAGGCACGCGCGGAAAGCAAGGCGTACATCGAACAGATAACGTTTTGTGCAATGCAATACATACGTATAGACATGCGCGAAAGGGGAGGCTCACAACGATCGGATGACATCTTAATCACAACCTGCAATGCAAGAACGTGCTCTCTGCCTGCGAAATGAACAATGAAGTGTCACTAATGCACCTCGTGCTTTGATATGAAAAGCTTCCAACAGTTAGTTCTCCAGCATTGGTGTCCCTGCTTCTCCCCAGAATTTTATACAGATACGGCTCACACTCGTAGGAATTGCAGTGGGCCGGAAAATGTGCCCCATCTTTACCTTTTAGTGACAGCTCGTGGTCCCGCGGTGTTTCGTAGCAACAACCTCTTTCAGAGGTTGCGCTACGGATTACCTAGGTAGATGAAGAGAAAGCTATCGACTTCTTTAAAAAACGCGAATAGTGACTGATGTCTAAAAACAGGTTCGCTACCGACGAATATTGATGGGTGAAGTGGTAATTATTGTCGGTCATTTTATAACATTCTAATATAATGTGAAGCACAGTTAGTGCTTCACCACATCTCACACACATGGGTGGATCACCACCGGACAGAAGGTGTGAATGTGTACTGTGTGTGTGTCCTATTCTTATCCTGGTAAGCGTTACTTCTGTGTGGCGTGACTTTGATACTGGCGGCCAACACGCGATATGTGGCTTAATGAGATGAAGTTTTGCCTGTCCCACGACCGCTCCGAATGGTCTCCGAGCTTTCTGTTAAGGAAGGGTTTTAAGTCAAGTGTAGGCACAGCTATGGATGTATTAGCGGCAGCGTTTTCGTGGGCGGAAGCAGCTAGCTGGTCCGCCAACACGTTTCCTTGTATATCGCGGTGCCCTGGCACCCCGCGCACTACGACATGCTGTTTGAGTGTGTAGATCATGCATAACATTGTGTAGACCGAGACTAGGACAGGGTTATTGTGCTTTTTAAGACTTTTCAGAGCTCTCACCACGCTTGGCAAATCAGTGTCTATCACAGCATTTTGTAGTTTTAATCCTTTAATATGTATGATGGCCGCAAATATCGCGTATGCTTCAGCTGTGAAAATGCTTGTATTGGGGTGCAGCACGCCTACATCTGAAAAGGATGGACCAACCGCTGCACAGGACACAGAAGTGTGAGACTTTGAGGCATCGGTAAAGTATTCTGGAAAAATGTATTTGTGTTGGAGTTCGAGGAAGTGTCTATGGACATGTGCAGCAGGCGCGTGTTTAGTAACTTCCACGAAGGATACATCGCAATCTATGAGTTTCCACTGCCACGGCGGGGTGTATGCAGCAGGAGTCAGCAGACGGTGCTTAAGAAGTGGCACACCCATTTCTTCAGCTAGGCCCCTCACACGAAGTGCGTAGGGCTTTCTCATCGCAGGACGGTTGTCAAACAGAACTGGACAAATCATTTATAGTAGAATGCAACGCGTGTTCGTAGTTCGCGTTTACCTTGAGGAAATATACAAAAGATAGGTAGGACCTCTGAGGGTGTAACGACCACTCGTCTGATTCAACGTAAAGGCTTTCCACAGGACTTGTACGAAAAGCGCCCGTAGAAAGGCGAATGCCTAGATTATGGACAGGGTCAAGCATCTTCAAGGCGCTTGGTGTCACAGAGTAAGCTCGCGCGTATGAGGCTTCTATAGAGATTCATCAGACACTTTCTGTCACTACCCCAAGTAGTGCGTGACTACACTTTCAGAATATTCATTGTTTTATTGCGATAGCAATTATATGGACAGTCTCGGCTGGAAAATGTCCGTCCCCGTCACCGCCATTCACCGTATATGTATAAGTATGTATATATATAGAAAAGCCACAAAGAAAAATAATTCAGAAATTCTTTCCGACGCGCGGAATCGAACGGGCGACCTCGCGCTTTGCAGCCCGCCGCGTTAGACGTCAGGCCACGACAGCACCGTCTTTCAGCCTGTTAACGGCGAGCTATTTATATGCACCATGTCACGGCCGCTGGATGAAAAAGTTGGCCGCGTATCTGCGTGCTTCGCTGCAAATGTCGTCTAAAGACGATAGAAGAGGCGCTGCGTGAGATATGAACGCCATCTGGCAATACGTCGAGAAACGTGAATGCTGTGTTGCGGGCTGGTAGTCCCGGCGCAGCAGCAGGCGAAGACCGGCGGTGACCAACGAGACCGGCGGGGACGCCAGCCATCCCGAACACGCGGTTTGGCGCGAAGCGCCAAAGCAGAAGAAACGTCCGCACTCAACGAGTACTCTCCACACCCTCTTTTATATTCACGTCGCCTGTGTAAAGCAGGAATGCCAGAGCGGCGCCCCATGGCATTCGTACAGTGCAATACTGAACCAAAACCGAAACACAACAATGAGCTCGTGCAGAGGGCACGGAGGAAGCCAAGTTTCGGCGCAATCGCATTTTCAGCGCAGCTTAAGAAACTAGGGTTTCTAGAATTACGTATCTATGTATTTTCTATTAAAGGAACACACCACCTAATACTTACCTAGTGATGTTGCGCCTCAGATATGCGTAATGTTTGCTTTTTGATCAACAATGTACACAAGTATGAACCTAGTCAGCCGTTCACGATGGCTGGCCCTTGGGCAAGTGGTTCAACTTTGGCCGAGTGGCTGAATCGAGGAACGTGCCGACTAACAGAAAGACAGACAGACAGACAGACAGACAGAAAGACAGACCAAAATTTCTGCGTTTAAGTTCCCCAAGAAAGGCTATCGTCTTTAAAAGCGCTTTTTATCCAGCGGCCGTGCACCATGTAATTCAGCATGCTTTCTTAGTGGCCACATAGATGGCGCGACGTGCGCGCATGTGGCGCTCTTTAAAGATCGCCCCGCTCTCGCGAACGCCGTTGCTCTTCGCTCTACAGGGCGTGGTCGCTTTCGTGCACTTATCTCGAGGAAAGAAGGGGGCGGCCGGTGGGGTGCTTCGCTTCACTCGCTGCAGCGGCCGCGTTTGCGAAAGGAGCGCGCTGTTCAAACAGAAATAAGTAACAACTGTGACAATTAGTTCGCGCTCGTCTTGTGTGTACCTGTTCGTTCGTTTCGTGCGTGCTTTGGGCTCTAGCGACGCGCTGCTTTCCGTTCTTCGCATTACATTACAATGTATTGCTATCGCATTCATTGCTTCGCCGTTGCGGCGAAACTGTGACTTTTTTATGCACTTGTTTTAACACGAAAGTGTTTTATGCCGGGGTCCACCACGGCTCCGCTGGCGTATTTCCGTCACGGATATAACGTTGTAAAATATAAAGACTAACAGTGGGCAAAGAAAAAAAAACAAGAAAAATTTCCGCCACCGGAAATCGAACTCACGACCGCTAGTACCGCAGCGCGCAGCGCGAAACAATACGTTCTTCGCAATGCTAACGGCGAGCTATTTATATACGCCATTTGCGGGCGGCTGTACTCGGAGATCTGTGTCACAGTGTTTTCGTTATCACTGGCGAGATGGCGCGACGGGCTCGAAGAGCGTAGAAGAGCGCTCTCGAAATGTCGCCGCTGCGACGAGCAACCGCATCTGAAGGGCGTGGTCGCTTGTGCGGGCGCTTATCTCGTGATCGCGGTGGTGTGTACGTCTGGCGTTGAGAGCACGAAGGTCACTTGGCCCACTGCAGCGGCTGCTTTAGCGAAAGGAGCGCGGCGCTCACGCACAAATAACTTACAGATGTGACAGTTAGTTTGCTCTCATCCTGTGTATGTTCGTTCAGTGCGTCCTTTCTGCTTGAGCAGCGCGTTGCAAGTTTCGAGCTGCTTGCCGTTCTTCGCGTGACATTACAATTTGTTGCTGTAGCATTCATTCCATCGCCCTTGGGGCGAAAGAATGCGCACAAACGCTCAACTACGTCTGTGAAGACACGTTTCACTTTCGTGTTATACCGATTCCTATGATAGAGGGATCATCCATGTTTTTTTTTATATACTTCATATGTGGTACAAAGGTAAGCTACGTGTCTAAGATTAGCCCTTGGAATTTATGTTCTGTATTTACAGACAGACGTTGACCATACAGGTCAATGTCTGGACCAGGATAAATGCCTCTCTTACTGGAGAATAAGACGCACGAGCTTTTTGTGGATTTAGCCGGAAGCCGTTTTCATCTGCTCACTTGGAAATCTTGTTCAAACCAGGCTGAACCTGCCACTCACACATAGCAAGATTACAAGATTTATAGCCAACCTGAAAATCATCCACATACGTAGAATATAACATGTTACGCGGGATGCACAGTCGCAAGGAGTTCATTTTGATATTAAAAAGTGTACAACTCAATACACCACCTTGCGGCACTCCTGTTTCTTGGACAAATGTTCGGGACAACACATTGCCTACTCGAACACGGAATGTCCGATTGTACAAGTAACTATTGATTATTGTAAACATCCTACCCCGTACACCTAAATGCGAGAGGTCTCGAAGTATGCCAAAGCACCATGTCGTATCGTAGGCCTTTTTCATATCGAGGAACGCAGAGAGAAAGAATTGCCTATGGACGAAAGCGTCACCAATTTGTGCCTCGATACGTAACAGCTGGTCTGTCCTGGATCTCCCTTCTCGAAACCCGCATTGGTATGGGTCAAGTAGACATATTGACGTGAACAGCGCGTGTAATACACAAGGACGAAGAAACGACGAGGACTAGCGCTGTTCGGACTAGCGCTGTTCGGACTAGCGTGATTACACGCGCTGTTCACGTCAATATGGAATACCAACTAGCCCGGTCACACACCTTGCTTCAAGTAGACAGTTTGTTTCAAGGAAGTGCAGGAGTCGCCTGTTTGTCATCTTTTCGAAAACCTTGCATAGACAGCTTGTTAGGGCTATAGGCCTGTAATTGGAAACTGAGGCTGGGTCCTTGCCTTGTTTTCAAATCGGAATAACAATGGCTTCTTTCCAGGCAGAGGGGATCTCGCCGGAAAGCCAAACAGCATTGTACAAGGAAAGGGGTTTTTTTTTGGTTTCAGATGGCAGGTGTTTCAATATACCACACGGTCGGAGCCTGGGGCGGACTTATTGCAGCAGTTGAGCGATGCTTGTAGCTCAGCTATGCAAAAGGTTCATTGTATGCCTCGTGTTTTGTGGATTCGCTCTCTAGTTTCTGTTTTTCGATTCGTGTTTTGTATCGTTGGAAAGCTTCAGTATAGTGCGACGAGCTGGATACCTGTTCGAAGTGTGCGCCGAGGAAGTTCGCCTGGTCTTCCAAGCTGTCGCCTCCTGTGTTTACTAGAGGGAGTGAATATGCTTGTCGTCCTGCTACCCTAGTAACCATGGTCCAAACTTTAGCCTCCTGTGTATAAGAATTGATGCCCGATAAAAAGTTCTGCCAACTTTTCCTTCTTGCTTGTCGGCGCGTTCTCCTGCCTCGGGACTTAATGTTCTTGAAACTGTCCAGATTCTCGGCTGTCGGAGAGTCGCGAAGCAGCCGCCATGCTTTGTTTTGTTTTTTGCGCGCATCTCGACACTCAGTGTTCCACCGCGGCACACGTCGTTTGCCGGGCAGTGCACTTGTTTGTGGTATACACTTAGTTGCAGCATCAATCAAAAAGGCAGTAAAGTACTCTACAGCTGCATCTGTGCTTAAGGAAGACATGTCCATCCAACTTAAGAGTGTAACTTTCTGAAACTGTTCCCAATCGGCTTTCTCAACCTGCCATTTTGGAACCTGAGGGTGACATTCATTTGTTATTGGTGTGTTCAGAAGTATTGGAAAGCGATCACTTGCGTAAGGATTATTGATAACTTTCCATTTAAGTAGGGGCAGAAGTGATGGAGATGTTATGCTGAAGTCTATGGACGAGAATGTTCTATTTGCAAGGCTATATGTTGGTTGTTTTTTATTCAAGAGGCATGCGCCAGAAGAGAGAAGGAACTGTTCAATCAGGCGACCTCGCGCATCGGAGCGAGAGTCACCCCATAGACTGCTGTGTGCATTTAAGTCCCCAAGGGCCAGAAATGGTTCTGGAAGTTGATCTGTTAAGGACTCGAATTCGTATTTTTGGAGCTGGTAGTGCGGGGGTATGTACAGTGAGCAGACTGTAATCAGTTTGTTGAAGAGAATGGCTCGAACAGCCACTGCCTCAAGGGACGTTTGGATTGGTAAGTGGGTGCATGCGATACCTTGGTTAACTATAACGGCTACGCCACCAGATGACGCCACCGCATCATCCCGGTCCTTTCGGAATATGACATATTGGTGTAGAAAATTCGTGTTTTGGGATTTTAAGTGTGCTTCTTGTACACACAACACTTTTGGTGAGTGTTTATGTAGCAGCTCTTGGATATCTTCGAGGTTTCTTCATGGAGCGTCAGAAGACCTCTGACGTTCCATTGTGTAATTTCTGTATCCATTTTGAGTTTAAATTAGTGCTGTGTGTACTGAAAGAACTATTGCCTTAAGTGACAGAGCTCTTTCCAGGCCCTGTGATGCGGGCTTTTTCTTTTTTGGCGCGCTCCAACGAGCTACGCCGTTACTTCGGCGCCTGAGACGCCGTTGGGCTTGCCATTGTGTCCATCGCCTCGGTAGAGACGCTGGATGCCCGTTCGCGTGTGACGCGCACGGGTGTCAGAATTTTAGGGCTCTCTGCCTGAGCAGAAGGCCCTGGGCCTGCAGATCCGGAGGCCTGCCTGCCCTTTGGTTGCGGAGCAGCACGGGCTGCTTCCGCTGAGGGGAGGATGGCGCTACCACCAGTCCACTGTGCGTGGTACGTGCGGTCGCCGCGAACCTTTGTGGCACTGCCCCCTTGCGTGCCACGTCCGCGTACGACTGACCAAGTGCGAAAGAAAGGCGTTGGCGCACCTCCCTAAAAGAGATGTTTTCTCTTTTAGAGAAAGAGATGTTTAGAGAAAGAGAAAAAAGAGATGTTGAGTGTGATTTTTTCTTTTTTCTTTTTCCATGAAGGACACGTGCGAGAGTACGCTGCGTGTGCGGCATTGCAGTTTGCACAGTGGGGAGTTTCAGCACAGTTGTCAGTAGGGTGTTCGTGTGAGCTGCACTTGGCACAGGTTTGACGGCCACCGCAAGTCTGGGAGCCGTGACCGAAGCGCTGGCACTTGAAGCAACGCCGCGGGTTCGGTATGTACGATCTGACCTTTAGTTTCAGGTATCCTGTTTCGATATGTTCTGGTAGTGTGCTTGTGCCAAAAGTGAGGATATGGTGTTTTGTGAGGATTGCTTTATCATCGCGCCTAATTTTGATCCGCTGTACATTTATCACGTGCTGTTCACTCCAGCCTTCGGGGAGCTCAGTTTCTGTCAAGTCGAGTAGGTCTTGGTCGGACACTACACCTCGGGAGCTGTTAAGGGAACGGTGCGGCGTGACAGAAAGAGGTGTCGTTGCAAAAGAAACGAGTTTGGAGAGATTTTCGAACTGTGTCTTGTTTTGAATTTCAAGCAGAAGGTCACCACTAGCCATTCTTGTCACCTTATAACCGTGACCGAGTGTATCGGTGAGGCATCTTGAGACAACAAAAGGAGAAATCGTTCTTGCATTCTTTTCAAGGTTTTCGCAATGGATGATGTGGAATCATGGGAAGTTTTGATTTGGTTTCTGAAAAAAGGTGTCTTCGGTGCGCCCTCTCTTTGTGAGAGGAGGACGATCATGCAGTCGAGGGAAGGAAGCGGAAGCCATAAATTATGTGTCAATTCGGCAGCTATGCCAGCCGCCCACCATGGAGCCCAACATGGGGACGCGACAGCACTTAGATGTATATAAGGCATGCCAACGCCAGCTGTACACAGCCACTGTAACCAAATATAATGTGCCGAAGAGAGGGCACACACACAAGGTTAACCCTCGCCGCCAGGAAAACGGAAGTAAATAGAAGTGAGAAGACAGGAAGGATTAAAAGTGGGAGAAAAGACGAAGATGTGAGGGCAGAGAGAGAAAGGAAAAGGCGACTGCCGATTTCCCTGGGTGGGTCAGCCCAGGGGTGCCGTCTACGTGAAGCCGGGGACAAAGGGGTGTGTTGCCTCTGCCGGGGGGACTTAACGGTCCAAACACCCGGCGTCGGCTCAACCCCCAGGATCCCCTTTTCCCCGGACACGGCAAAGCCACGCACGGCTAGGCGTGGGAGGGGTCGAAGCCGCCCCGTTAGCTCGGGTCCGTGGTGTCGCTACACACCAAACGCCTGCTCGCGCAGACGCCCCTGCGGGGTCGAAGTCCACGTTGACGCCGTGTAGTGTTTACTGTGCTGGCGCCGAATGCGTCCGGTGAACTCGAGTTACAGCCAGCGCATCCCTGACCTTGGCCGATCGTGTCTGTTTACGCGCCAAGCACGTGCGTTGGAAACACAGCGGCCGCGTCCAAGCTACGGCAGTCGCCTCGTCGCTGCTGCCTCGTTCGCCTCGCAATGTTTTTGCTTAAAATATACAAGTTCGTATTGTAGACGTGCCTTTGTTTCTCTTTACTTGTGAATACGCAAAATTATCACGCAAACAACGCCCAGGCGTCTACACAAGTAATATTGCGTGACAGAAGCGTAGAATCGCGCCAGGCGTCAAAACATGTGAATTCAATCAATCAATCAATCAATCAATCAATCAAAGAACTTTATTTTCACCAAAAACAAGAACATTTACGGTGAAAAAAGGTGGCCGGGAAAAAAGCTGTCCAATGACAGCTTGACAAAGCCCCAGCCACCCATCGGCGGTGAAACGACAGGGTACAGCACTTGATAAAAGTGAAAAAAAAATGCATATTAATAGTTGCTCACAATTACACATTGATACCGTAGTGCATTCACTACGGGCGCAGGTACACTAGTTTTACAAGGTTTTACAAGAAGAAAAAAAAGTGGAAAAAAAATGCAAGGAAATATACTAACCAATTCAAGTACGTTAAAATGTACAATGTGCAGTTATGTACAGATATGCATGCGCGTAGTATACACATAGATATATATATATATATACATACAGCATATGAATAACGAAGGAAAACACAACTTGCGAAATACGTGTATACGCTACGAGAGGGTGTTTTATTAAAGGCCCACCCATTACAAAGTGCTCAGACATATTTCATCATCATCATTAGCAAAAGCATCAACAATGCAAACAGCTGCGTAGGATCACGTGTTGCCTTACGGGCGCGCAGTGAGCACTTCGCTGATTCGCAAAAGGAGTAATTACGGCGTGGTGGGCACTTAACAACTACACTTGCAGTAGGCATTCTAGAATACTTTAAAGCCGCCAATGTTACGCGCACGTTTCCTTACGGCACGGTTGAGGCATGCACCGAGAACAGAAGCTAGGCTAGCAATTGAGAAGGCGATGCGCAAGGGGGCCCGATTAAGCTACCGCGTTCTACTCTTGAAGGCGAAGCTCAAGCGTCCTCCAATTTTTTTTCTTTCCTCTATGTTCCTCCTTCCCGAAGAAGCTGGCATGTGTTGTGCCCCTTTAGGTGGCAGTTGTCAGCCTGTTCCCTCCTATATATAAACGGCGCAACGGCAGGACACGCAACACTGACGATGAAGAAGATACGAAGACAAGTGCCGGATGCCGGAATTTGCGCACGCGTCAGCAAGAAAGCAAAAGAGAAGAACGGGAGGAAGAAGTTGGATGTGGTGTGAAACACAGAAGCCCAGCCACTGACAGGGGCAGCTTACAAGCACCCCTTGTCGTGTGATACGTAGGGCAGACCACAAGATGCGTCAACGTTAGGTTAAAAGAACACGAGGCAAGCACTGGTGCTGAGGGACTATCGCATTTAGCTGCGCATTGCAAGGAGTGTCGGTGCGCTCCTCATTTTAGCAAAACTAACATAATCTCGAGGAATTATGAAAAAAAACTCGCGAGATAACCATATACATAATAACAAGAATTCATGTATCAACGTTCCATCTATCGCCCTGCAGAAAACAGAAATTCTGTATTTGTATAGGCATATTTTATATCTCTTGTTTCCTCCGTGCTTTCCATGCTCCGTGGGACCACGTGTGGGTAAAAAAAAAAGTGCGTGTCGAAGTGAATAAAGATTAGGTGAGGATCCGGCGCTTGTCTTCGTGTCTTCTTCATCGTCAGTGTTGCGTGTCTTTTTTCGTTGCGCAGTTTCATAATCATGAAGCCTTACCAACTCGCCCAACTATCAGTGCTACTGAACACATAATAATAATAATAATAATAATAATTATTATTATTATTATTATTATTATTATTATTATTATTATTATTATTATTATTATTATTATTATTATTATTATTATTATTATTATTATTATTACTACTACTATAAAATGTCATTTGTCGCATTATATCCCAAAATCGAAGCGAGCTCTAAGAAATTTCATTCAAAAATTTTGCCTTGTGTCCTTTATTAACTCCTCGCTCTTATGCAACGAGAGAAGTTTCTTGAAATTCTCAGCTTTTAACTCTCTGTCACTTTTATGATCTTTCATGGCGATACCTTAGTACATATTAGTAACGCTCCTTTTGGCTCATGTCCTGCGTCACTAATACGCAACTTGCTTTTTGGCAACGGTGATGTGCGCGTATCTTCGCATATTGACAAATTCGACCAACTGGTGAAAATTTTAAGGTATGTTGATTGGTATCCTGTTCCTTTTCGCAAGGGGTCGTCCTGCTGAGAGTCACGTACTTCTAGACAGTGACATTAATTTGTTCGAACACTGCGCGCCAGCACTTAATTTCACATATCAGCTTCCTGGTGATAATCGCCGGCAGCTTCGTGATGTTTAACTTGTTTTCGCCGAACACAGAAGCTGGATGTACCAGCCACGCTCGGGAAACGGGATCTTACATTAAATTGGGCACACTTTAGGGTCACCAAGCGTGACATGACTGCTCATTGCCTGCGCTCTTCTATATAATTTAGTCGTGCGCGCATCAGCTCGCAACCAGCTTCTAAGAACAGGTTGAAGGGCTGAACAAGGCATGATTACCGAAGCACAGCGCTGTTTTCATCCCTCAGAGCCTCCAAAGTTCAAGTAGCCGCAGGAAAAACGCCTCACAACATGCATAGATAAGTGGCTAGTCATGGTGCCGTATAAGCTAAAAAGAACAGCCTTGAAATGTGGGATTAGCTTCGCTATCTTCAAGACCAGACAAGGTCACATGTATATGCGTAGTCGTCATCGACAAAGCGCAGGTCTTTTCGAGAAAGCGTGTGTGTCCCCACATTTTACTGCTAGCGTTAACTGGGTTGGTTATACGACCAACATCCTGTCAACAAAGTTACGTTGGTTCATCTGGGAGCTGCGTGAACGGCAGCAACGTGCGTGGGTCAGGTCAGCTAGCGGACAACTCTGAGCGATGCCAGTGCGCGCCCTTGTTTCACAACACGCGCGTTCGGGCATGTAAATAAAAGAAGAAGAAACGTAATTTATTTTTCTAGGCTACACTGAGAAAAGATATTCTACGTTGTAATCACTGGCTCCGTCTTTTTGACATCGAGATACAACGAGCAGCTGCCATAGAGTTTCCTACAATATTTACTAGAGGGACCTCTGATGCTATAGTGTCTACGAGATCTGCAACGCATGGCGCTCCAGCCGGCGTAGAAATGATGGGTAGTACACGGATTTTTCTAAACTTCGTTCTTTCGGCTCCATTTGGCTCCGCGTCGCCCGCATCCGCTTTGTCGCAAAACCAAGTTCAGCAAAAGTCAGCAGTTCCACTTCCTCACTTTAACATTTTTATACTCACCAATTCAAATCTCGTAGCGAAGTTCACAACGGTCTATTCTTCTATCCGAAACGAACGCCAAAACACAGCAATTAACAAAGCCACAAGTGCGTTCGAAGCCGTAAGCACGAAGATTAGGGCAAATCCGTGTACTACCCATCATTCCCATGGTGGCTTAAAGATCGCAGCGCCAGAGTTCCCTCTAGGTAATTGTAGGAAACGCTATGGTACCTGCTTAATACGTTTGTGTGACACACATCTGCCCGAGTGGCTTCATGTATACGCCGAGTTACTACTTCGCGTGCATCCGCGTGTCATGTGAGTATGTTTTTGTGGCAAGAGCGATTACATGAACACTCTAGGCGATTTCTTGCCGTCGTCGCCGGTGTAGTGGTGTTGCCAAGTCCAACCGGATAACATCGCACCGCGCGTCGTAGATGTTCTATGTGCGATCGAAAGCGTGCGAGTGTTGCTAACGAACGTGGCTCAAGCAAGCATGAAACGAGCCGGCCGCCTCCTTCACGCGCGAGGATCATGCCGATAGGAACTGGAGGCCGGAAAGCTGAACGCTTTTGGCAGGAAATGCGCACTACCACCGAACAGGCGTGGTCACTCGCGGTGACGCGCCTATCTTCAGGAGTGATGAGAAGACGGCTCGTAGCTTTGTACGCGTGTTGTGTTGCTTGAAAATAATGATGTGCGTTAAACGACAGACGAAGGTGACAACAGCTTGCGCTCGGGCGGTTGCCTTCTTTGCTTTCGTCACCCGTTTATCAAAGCTACTTTATCAAAAAATGCCCTTCGTAAATTAATATTTTTATGATAAACTCACTCTAATGCCTGTGTTCTATGTGGCCGTCTTCGTTAGGCGACTTGCAGTTAGTAGCACAAGACTAGAAATGACTGACTTGTACAAATGACACAGCTTCAGAGTTACAGAACCTTAAAGGTGGCATTTACAGCTGTAACGCATAAATAGGTAGTGATAGGGGGCAGAAACGACAAACTGAGCTCTCTTCAGGTTCCGACAATCGCAGCCTTTATCAGCAAAGGCAGCTCAAAGGCTATGCAGTTTGTTACATTTTGTTTGTTTGTCCTGGGCAATAGTGCGTGGCTGGAGGGGTTTTTTTTTCTTTTTTTGCCATTAGTGCTAGTGGGCATGTGGTACTTGCTGTTCACTCACAGCAAAATGAATCAGCATTCACGTGGAATACGGTAATAAATTAATTCAATCTGCTTTATCATTCTCAGTTAATGGTGTGGCAACAATTACTCTTTTTCAGCACTACTCGCACCGCACGGCCTTTTTATTGAGCACCAGTAAAACCGTTAAGAAGTACCGCTCGCCTCAAGGGACTCACACGAGAGTTTACTAGTATTAGAAGGAAGGATCGCTATACACATTATTAAACTCGTAGTCAGCAATGCATCAGATCAAAGTATATGGTCCTATGATTTGGCTGGCGAAGCGAAAGCCTTTCACCATTAAAATATGAAAGAAACGGAATGTTTACGGCTGTCCTGTTTTATATGCAAGAAAGGGGTCCAAGTTTTTTGCAGGTGCTAATATTTGTGAATAATATTGAGTGGACTACAATGAAAGCGTGCACTGCGATTGTACGTGTGCCCTGTTCAAACGAGAACTTTTGAACTTACCAAAAGTAGGACTGTATCATTTCTGTTTCTTAATTTTTTGTATCGTAACAACCAAGTGAAATGGGTAGCCGTCGCCAAGCAGTGGCGAAAACAACTCCTTTATTTATTTCTTATTTCAATAAAAAAGTTGCGTATGTCTTAAATATAGTATTATGCGTTAATGCGCGAAATATACCGTTTGTGTAAGAAGGACTATCCGTCCAACAGCTCAGTTTAGAGTAAACCCAAACCTTTCAAAGAGAACAATATAAACACCTACAGTAATCCTTCCGAATACATTCATTTTCCACTCATGAGGTTCTCACGGTATAGTGGAACGATTCACCATATATATCTACAGCACTGCTGTTATGAATCTGTTTGCGTACCGATGAATTTTTATGACTTCTTTTGGTAGGCGGCAGTCAAGATATGCATGGGATTTCGAATGTGTCACGCCAAGTACGCCGACATCAAAGTGTCGGACAAGGTACGTAAGCACAGACATATGCCTCGCGGTGTCACTGTAACAATCCAAGCGTTCTCTCATAGCCGCTGATTTATAATTCCTGTTTTGATGCAGTTAGAGAGTAACATCATATTTGCAGTCATCCGCCCTACTAAGCACCTCACTGCTCAATTTGGCGCAGGTGAAAGCGAAGGCGATTTGTAAACATGGGCGTTGAAAATAGAAGTGACCTGTTCCGTGCGATAATTCTGGTCATCTTAAGACTGCCCCTTAAAGAAATGTAAAGCACAGGTATTAAGAGAAAATGCCTACGAATGTGTTTGCCTTTCGAAAAGCATTGAGAACAATTGCGGACTGAAATATGACATGTTCCTACGACAAGCTCTCAGCATTTCGGGCTGCTTTTGCGAGGTAGCCTTCACACTTGTACAACATTTGAGACACTGGTTCTGAGTGGTACTGCTACACATTACTAGTAGGTTATAAATACCGATACTCTGGCCACAAGCACAGCACACATTGTAGGTGGTGAGCGGTAAGCCAAGCTCCCCAGCATAAACTTACCAACTAAACATTGGTTCCACATAGAGAGCTGAAGCATAGCATCAAGCTCTTGAAACTGTTTATATAGCACAATACGTGATTGTAGCAATAAACGCAAGTAGAATACGTATTAAGGTATTAGGCCAAGTGTCAGGCAACTTTTTTAAAGCGATAAGCATACGAGATTATCAGTCTGCTTCAGGGTGAGTCCGGAGTTCTTGATTGCTTAAAGTGCGGCTCCAAGGCTCTGGAGGTGTTCGTCGAAGTCTGAGGCAAACACAACGACGTCGTTGTGTCTGAGCGAACACAACGACACAAGGCACGTCTGCCACTTCAAGGCAGCCAGCACTGTATCCCTAACGCGTTGGAAAGTCGCAGGTGCCGAGCAAACACGAAAAGGCATGATCTTGATCTCGAACGGTCCGTCCGGTGTCATAAAGGCAGTCTTTTCTCGGTCTCTCTCGTTGACTACGATTTGCCAGTAGCCGGTCTTGAGATCCATCGACGAAACGTCCCTCGCGTTGTGGAGTCGATCTAGGGCGTCGTCTATCCGTGGGAGAGGGTACACATCCTTCTTTGTGATTTTGTTCAGGCGACGATATTCGACGCAGAAACGCAGTGATCCATCCTTCTTGTTCACTAACACCACAGGAAACGCCCACGGACTCTGGCGGCTGTATGATGTCGTCGCGTAGCATTTCGTCGACATATTTCTTAACGGCCTCCCATTACCGTGTCGAAACCTGGAAGAGACTCTGACAGAGTGGCCGAGCATTTTTTATGTTATGATGCAGTGCTTAGCAAGGGGCGTTTGTCGGACCCGCGATGACGACGAGAAACAGTCCCTATATCACTGCAGAAGGCATCGAAGCTGTACTGTAGGCGAGCGGGAAGACTCGGGTTTACGTCGAAGGGTGGCTCAGGTATTAGGGTCGTCGTTGTAGCTTCGTCAGAACTGAAAATGCAAGCGCATCGCTTACGGCCAAGATTTCTTCGATGTATGCAATCGTCGTGCCCCTGCTCAGGTGTCTGTATTCTTGGCTGAAGTTCGCTAGCATCATGCTTGCTTTGCCTTCATGCAACCGAGCAATGCCTTTTGCGACGCAAATGTCACGGTGTAGGAGCAAACGCTGATAGCTCTCGATGACACCTTCGATGTCTTCAGCCTTTGCGGTGCCGACCGGAATTATGACGCTGGGTATAGGTGGAATGGTGACTTGATTCTTTTGATTCTCGAGCACGTTCAGGGCATGTTGACGTGGGTTCGTATCCGGCGGTGTCGCTTTGTCCGACGATAAGGTTATCGACTTGATTTTTAGGTCGATGACGGCGCCATAATGATTTAAGAAGCCCATGCCAAGTGTGGCATCCCTGGAGCAATGTTGCAAGACTACGAAGCTCGCAGGATACGTGCGATCATTGATTGTGACTCTTGCTGTGCAGACTCCAGATGGCGTTATTAGATGGCCTCCAGCGGCACGGATTTCGGGGCCCTCCCAAGTACTCTTAGCTTTCTTCAACTTCACGGCGAACGACCCACTGACGATGGAATAGTCGGCTCCAGTATTGACAAGAGCTGTGACGCTGTGGCCGTCGATAAGAACGTCGAGGTCGCTAGTTCGTCGTCTTGTGTTGCGGTTAGGTCGTGGCGTCGGATCACGGCTGCGTCGGTTTGTTCCGCTGCTTCCATGTCGCGTCGTCAGATCTTCGGTGCGCGAGGTTTCGTCGTCAGGAGTCTGTCTGGTTCGCGTCGTGTTTTGAAGGTTTCGTCGCGGCGTTGTCGTCGTCGGCGGAGCATCTTCGGTATTTCGTCAAAGAGCAACCGCACCTCCATCGGTTGCTGCCCTTAGTTTTCCGGATATGGGCTTGCGGAATGGCCCCGAGTAGGACCGGTGTACTGGTGGCGCTGCGGTGACATGTAGCGGGCTGGCGACGTTGATCGGGAAGGTTGTCGGGGTATCCACTGCGCTCCTGCGAGGTAGTCACCGATGTCGTGAGGTGGTTCACCCCGCTGTGGACATGGCGAGTTGACGGCGATACCGCGTAGCGCCATGTATAATTACCGGCAGCGGCGGTAGGTGTGGCCGGCATCCCTGCAGTGGGAGCAGAGCGGGTGGTTGTCGGGTGCACGCCAAACGTCAGTCTTTCGGAGGACGTAGCGTTGGCCTGCAGGCGGGCCGGATGGCGTAGGAGGCGGCGTCGGTGTCTGGCGATAGAACTGCAACGGCCAGGGGCTTTGGTGATTGCGCGGAGTGCCGACAGCATGGCATGCAACGGCAATATAGCTCATGGCTTCCGGCTCAGGTTGCGGCGGTGCAGCAACTCCCAGCGAATGCTGAAGTTCCTTGCGAACGACGTCGGCTATGGAATGCACCTGAGGTTGCGATCCAGGAAATAGCTTTCGCAGCTCTTCGCGCATGACTGCCCTTATCGTCTCACGCAGGTCGTCGGAGCCCAGCGCATGTGCTTCCCCGTAGTTCGTCGTCGGCATGCCGCGGTTGTATTGCCTCGTACGCGTTTCTAGGGCCTTTTCAATCGTTGTGGCCTCCGAAATGAACTCCGTGACTGTCTTGGGCGGGTTGCGTACCAGTCCGGCTGAGTTCTTGCTTGACTCCCCAGAGAGCGGGGTCGGCGTGCCCGAACAATTGGGTCATTTTTTCGGTGTACATCCCGACGCTTTCGTTCGTGAGCTGTGCACGGATCTCCAACAGGGTTTCCGCTCTTTCCTTGCGGACCACGCTGTGGAAAGTGCCAGAATGTGGCGCGAAAACGTCCCAGGTCGTCAGCGTGGCTTCTCTGTTCTCGAGCTGTGTCCGCGCGGTGTCTTATAGGGCGAAATAAACGTGTCGTAGTTTGTCTTCACTTTGTCCAATTCTTGAAAACGGCGACCCGGTTGTTCCTTTCCAGCCAGCTCTCAGGACCTTCTAGCGATGACCCGTGGAAGATTGGTGGCTCCCGGGGCAGACGTATTCGGATCGATGTAGGGGCTACTGGGGTGGTCATCGTTGCAGTCGAGGTCACAGCGTTGGGTGGCCTGGAAGGGGTCCATACTCTGGCTAGAGTCCTAGCTGCCGGGGCTAGTTCGATGGTCCGGGATGTCTTTAGGTTCCTCCTCTTGACTACTTGGACTTGGATCGCGACTCCGTGTGGGCGTCCGGAACATGGACGAACGAGCACCTCCCCCAGATGCCACGTACTCGTGACGGTGAAGAAGACTACAATAGAACTTGGAAATGTGTAACTCTTTATTTGGCCGAGCTTGTGGCCGGGAAACGGAAAGTCAAACTGCAAGCAAGGCACGCTGTATGCTGATAGCGGCGAACAGAGCGTCAGCCATCGATAATCTTCCCTGCACTATGGCGTGTCGGCATTTATACATGCGGCATCGAACATTCGAGCGTTATCGCTGGTCGCCGCGTTAGTTCGAGAATAATCTCAACTGTTCGCGTTTGCGCGTTCAAGCCTATAAGAAGATTGTAAAATAATCTGGAAGGTTCCCAGACATCAGAGCGCAGCTTGCGCAAGGCGGCGGCTACGCGCGGAACGGACTAGTTACATAAAAATGACAAAAAGAAGCGCGCGTGGCAATATAGAGGGCTGTGCTTTGCGGATGTGGCGTCGCCGTGGCGCGCACGGGTGCACGCTTTGTCGGAGTATATCAGCAACTAAATTTCGGGGCCAGTTGGCGATTCGCATATCTGAACTCTTACGACAACTTAAAGTTGTCATCGACAACTTAAAAAATTCGTCAGCTGCTGGAACTGACGGTATCAATACCAAGGTGCTCAGAAACACTAAACATGTAACCAGTGTTATATTATCGCTAATATTTCAGATATCACTAGATACAGGTTCCATACCAGAGGACTGGCGGATCGGGAAGGTCGTCCCTGTCTTCAAGAAAGGTAGTCGGTCGTCTCCTAACAATTACCGTCCTATATCTATCACCAGTGTCTGTTGCAAAATAATGGAGCATATCGTGTACTCTGAAGTAGCGCGTTTTTTGTCTGCTAACAATTTTTTCCGTCCCAATCAGCATGGTTTTCGTCCCGGTTATTCTTGTGAAACTCAACTAGCCCTCTTTCTGCATGAAATTCACTCGCACCTTGATAATAATATCCCCGTTGATGCCATATTTCTTGATTTCAAAAAAGCATTTGATAAGGTTTCCCATCGTCACTTGCTGCTTAAACTTTCATGCCTTAACTTAGACCCCTCTGTGCTCAACTGGATTCGCGAATTCCTAACCCATCGCAAGCAGTTTGTTGTTGCTAACTCCTGCAAATCTCCCTGCTCTCGTGTTCACTCTGGCGTTCCACAAGGTACGGTACTAGGCCCCCTCCTCTTTTCAATTTACATTAACGACTTGCCATGTAACATCAACTCTAACATTAGATTATTTGCTGATGATTGCGTGCTATATCACCCTGTAACTAATATCTTACATTCTTCAGTTTTACAGACATATCTTAACACTATACAGGAATGGTGTAAAGACTGGTTAATGTCCCTAAATATTAACAAAACTTTTGTAATGACTTTTCATCGACGTAAAGACTACATCGCTAACACTTACACTCTCCACAATTACCCCGTAGCCGCTGCTAACACTACCAAATACTTAGGTGTTCATATCTCATCTGATTTACCATGGTCACAACACATCATACGCATTACTAACTCTGCTAATCGAGTTCTCGGATACCTTCGTCGCAACCTTGCCTCGGCACCTTCTTCTACTAAACTAATAGCTTATAAAACACTCGTAAGGCCTAAACTTGAGTATGCTAATGCCATTTTTGATCCTCATCAAGCTAACCTTTCTACTATGCTCGAATCCATCCAGAACCGTGCTTTCAGATTCATTATCGCGAATTACTCGACAAACATAAGTGTGTCAGCAGTCAAATCTCAACTTTACCTTCCTCATCTTGTCACTCGCCGTAAAGTTTCACGTTTATGCCTGTATAATAAGTTCTTCCATTCCTTGCCACCAGGCAATGCATTCATCAGACCTGCACATCAGGCATCGCGCCATTCTCACCCCAACGCCGTCTATCCCGTACGTTCTAAAACAAAGACCTTCCAGAAGTCATTTTTCCTGCAGACTGCGCAAGACTGGAACGACCTTCCCGCCCACATCGCCATGTCATCTCAGTTTGCCCAATTTAAAACTGCAGTAAAAAGCCATATTTTATTCTTGTAAATGTGATCTACTGCTGTCGTTCTTTTTTTTTGTTGTTATTGTTGGTGCTGTTTTTGCTTTTTGCTTTCTTTTTATCTATTATGTTTTCTTGCCCACCCCTCATGTAATGTCCCTCGGTACCCTTCAGGTACTAATAAACGAATAAACGACCAGCACAAGGAAACTTATCTCTCCTGTTTGCGGTGCTTTTGTTCTGATTTAAAACAAGTTATTTCGTCTATGAGACTGCTCGACCCGGCATGCTGGTGCTCTAGAAGTGACCCGACCCTAGTCCGGTCATAAATAGCCGGTTGTGTTTGTCGTTTGATTCCTTGTGATGTCTCAGACACCTCTGCACAACCAACTAGCCCAAACATTAACAAGTTTAGCTGATTTCGCTGATGAGATTAGCATTCGTATTGTAATATACCGGAGAATCTGCATCTAGCAGACACCAAGAAGTGGCAGGAAGCTTCATACTGATCAATACTTTGTCTAGTATTTGTTCATGAGCAGGTGATGCGTTCCTGAAAGCAACGCAAGAAACTATGAAAGATTGGGTTTCTATGAGTTTTAATAACTACGCAGATCAATGCATAATATAGACGAAAGGCGATTTATATGGCTTCCTTATTACAACAGCTGTTATAACGTAGCTAAACTAAAATTTTCTTTGTGTCTTAGTCGTCTCAAATCGCAATTAAAAAGGTTTACGCTCATCCAGATCAAGAAAACATTTCTTATCGCACATCGCTATTGAGAATGATTTATTAAATAAGTACTTTTCATTTTATCTCAGTTGAAGTATCTGTGGAGATTGCAAATGCCGAAATTAAACAGTGACCTTCCCTTCACATGTGTGTAACACACTTTATTGTGCTGGCTTTGATCTTTGCTTTCCGTTAAAGCCGATAGTCGAACGAATTGTTAAATGCGTGAAGAATCCGTGGGGCTAAAGATTTGTGGAAAGAAACAACACAAGTTCCGTTGCAAAGTTTAAATTTCAGTAGGCATACCTCACGGTGTAAGCTGTAAATGTCGGTGTCTTTGCGAGATTGTGCTCTGGATGTAAAATCGTTCACACTGCTTTTGTGGAAACATCGCTTGGTTGCAACGTTTTTTGTTCTAATTGTCATTTCCGAATAAACATTTCCCAACGATAAGCAAAATTGTGCATGTCATGTTGCAGTGCATTAGAGCGCTATGCACCAGTGGCTAAGGCCTAAAAATTTGTTCTTTCGTTCCCTTTATTCCTTGAAAGTGTGTATCTTTCAATCAATGACAAATGTTGCTTGTTGATAACATGAACCGCTTTTCCCGACACGAAGTATTTAAAAGACTTCCCACAGGCTGACATCAGCAAATGCTGTCTCAAGCTAACTGCGAGAAAACGCATATCATATGTGTCTGAAATCGAAACACGTTTGACTTGAGTAGAAGGTATGTGTATGAAGTGTGGTACTTGGATCTCACGGATCTTAATAACCTAGTCTAAACGAACTTAAATGAAGCGCAATCACCGTATTTAACTGTTCTAGCATCAGTCACTCTCATTTCTGGACACTTAGATTGTCTTTGAAGGTGTTCTTTATTAATAGCAGCATCTCAAACATCTTGCAATAAGTGAACGTCAATTTTATAGAAGTATTAGAGCCTGCAGGACTCAAACACTCCATATATACTAGTATGTTCTTTTACTGATTGAAACGTCTTAGAATTGTCAAACACTTTCATTCATTTCAGGAGGCCTTTAGGGAGAAGATGCCGAAATGTGTCGTAGACATGTCTGTCTTGTCATTCAAGTTGAATCCGGTGAGAGACAGCTGGAATAACGGAGAATGTGTAAATCACTACTGTTTTGGTGCAGGTACGTTAAGAATGCTACAGTGAATCCCTTGCTTTTTTTTCCTTTTTAGCAATACAACATGACTGCCGCTGAGGGTATTCTGAGAGAAGGGGCTGTGAGTATACCTTCGGCACGTAAATGTGGTTGCAACTGAACGACAAATTAAAGCGCTTCATGGGGTATTTTACTGAACTGGGCTGGGCATGATCCCGGACATGTCTTGCACTGACCCATCCGCACCAGACCGCACCCGGCCCTGCGCATAAGACAGACACAATTCAGACTGTAGAGCTCGTTTTATTGACGTCAACTATTCAAAAGTTAAGCATGGTCGATTTCTGTTTTTGTGAGCATACTAGCGGTAACTTATTGTTACAAGATGCAATTTCATTGCGACAAGTTTTCTTGCGAGAATTCGAGCTGAGAAAGTTATGGCTGCAATCCACACTGTGACGATGGTTGGACAGCGACGCTGTAAACGACACCCAGAACTATCACCATTGCGACATCGCTTGAATGGTCTTCGGCATTAGAATCGTAAAGAATGAGATTGGCGTCTGGCCTTTATCGGCAGTGATGGCCAAGAAGTGCGTCTGATTTTCCAGACTGGCCATGCATGCTTCATCGTACACAACCGTTTGACTCGACGCGTTCATAGCAATGACGCATTGCTTTGGGTCATCCAAGTCGTCTACGTCGACAGCCTGTCAACCTCGTCTACGTCTAGCTCCCCTTCGTCCAGGAGACGTTCAAAGGTTGAAGCGAATGTTGTTGAACTTGTACAGCGGACTCTTGAGAAGAACCCATATTAAATTTAGAGTATGCACCCTTGAAATGGTTAATAGCATTCTAACTTCACTTACGCATACGAGGAGCGGCGTCGAGAGCGTCTATTAAATTTAGCATCTGCAGCCTTGAAACGGAGTGTCCGAGCAAACACTTGCGCCACTGCGTCATCCTATCCAGAACATTACAGTCATCCCCAACGTGATGACAAGAGTTAACGTTATTTTTCTGTTAATAGGATCGAAGCAGCGCTTATGCGCAAGGAACCTGCCATGTCAATTTCACGAGCTTGAATTACATCACGCGCCGTCTTATCCCGGCGTCTGTGCACAACAGAAGTTCACTCAAAGATAGGGTTACAACCACATTCCAAAATGCCCCGACAGCAGTCTCGCCACGTGGCGCTCCTTCAGACTCAAATTGAGGCCCGTCTGGCCGATATATCTTTTCCCACAGCTCAGCCCAACGGAGTATACCACTTCATCCACGCATTCGACGACTCGTGAACTGCGTCTCGTCGTGCATCTGGGTGCAAGTCCAGCAGCGTTTACTGCCGTGCACACCCCAGACAGTTTTTGGGGCACGGAAAAGCCACTCGAACACCTGCGCGATCACCCAAATTTTTCAGGTCGCGAGAAATCATGTGGCAACACGGTATGACGGACACATTCCTCTTCTCCTTCACTGGGGATTTGGCCTCGGAATTCCTAGGTTTCTTTAACTTCAGCAATAGGCTTCCAGCCACTGCTGACAGAAGAGGCGTAGGAAATCCAGCCCTTGGTGAGGCGTTCTACATGGGCCCCGAGACTGCTTTCTAATCTATGGGCGCACGACTTTTTTAGCACACGGGACAAGGATGACTGAACGATGGCTCTCTTAAGCAGTTTGGAATGAACCGATTTAAAAGGAAGTAACGGCGCGTGGCAGGAATGCCCAGCAAACGTGTTCGTCGGCAAAAAGCAAAGCTAAATCAAGAAAGCTTCCAAGTTCTATGCATTTTTGGGGGGCGATATCTCGTCTGATATTGATGTTTTATTGCGATAGCAATTATATGGACAGTTTCGGCTGATTTTTGTCGTCGCCGCCGTCATGCACCGTATATGTATATGTCTGTCTACATATATATATATATATATATATATATATATATCAAAGCCACAAAGAAAAATTAATTCAGAAAAACTTTCCGACGCGCCGAATCGAACGGGTGACCTCCCGCTTTCCAGTGCGCGGCGTTAGACGGTTAGGCCACAACAGCACCGTCTTTGAGCCCGCTAACGGCGAGCTATTTATGTACACCACTTACATCAGCATGCTTTCTTAGTTACCACATAGATGGCGCGATGTGCACGCGTGGCGCGCTTTAAAAATCGTCTCCTCGTTCCTGCGAACGCCGTTGCTCTTCGACCTACAGGGCGTGGTCGCCTTCGTGCGCTTATTTCCAGGAAAGAAGGGGGCGGCTGGTGGGGGGGGGGGTAGCGGGGGGTTGTATGTCTTGTGCTTCCTCCGCGATGTCCGCGCTGAAGTCACAGAGCGTACGAAGGTCGCTTCGCTCTTTTCACGTTTGCGAAAGGAGCACGCTGTTCAAACAGAAATAAGTAACAACTGGGACAGTTCGCGCTCGTCCTGTGTGTACCTGTTCGTTCGTTTCGTGCGTCCTGCTTTATGTTTGAGCAGTGCGCTTCCAGTGTCGAGCTGTGACGCATGATAGTTCGCGCTCGTCCTGTGTGCGTTCTTTTCGGGTGTCCTTTGGGCTCGAGCGACGCGCTGGCAATTTCGAGCTGCTTTCCGTTCTTCGCGTTACATTCCAATTTATTGCAATCGCATTCATTGCTTCGTCGTTATGGCGAAACTGTGACTTTTTTCCATAAATAGGCAAGCTCACCGAAGAATAAACCGTTAGTTGAAGTCACCACTCTGTCCCGTGTCTTCCTTGTGCATTGCTTCGTTTGCGCTGTTTTACCTATGAACTATACAGCTTCTCTGTAAAAGCGAAACAAATGCCGACAAACAAAGCCACAGACGTTAATATTTCTTTCAGCTCTCGACAATTGCTGCCACAGCAGCAGTGTGAATAGTTAGAATCATCACTTCAATTTCGTTTGTCTCGTGTTTCTTCAAGAAAGTGTGTTCATCTGTTACTAGGAACTGGACGATAACTATGCGGTTGCAGGGCGGTAGCGTTTCATATCTTAAGGAGACTGGTTTCAAATGTCGTGATTATGAATTGGATAGTGCTTTTATGTGCATTCAGACACTGACGGTGACGTAATTACCGCGACAGTGTAAAGAGCCCGTGTCGTAGAGAATGCGGCGTCGGTGTCGGCGGCGTTGGTTGTGAGCGAAAAGGGCGTTCTGCGTGAGCGGAAAATTTCGATGGATGCACTATGTATAGTGCTCGATAAGAATGCTTGGGCAGCGGTGCGACAACAAAGATCCCCAGGACTT